>NW_012120728.1:0-9828 GCF_000951035.1 Colobus angolensis palliatus | reverse complement strand
AAAAAAAAAAAAAAATCCTAACAAAGATGGGACCTGTGATACAAAACAATATAAAATTTGAGCCATTTTTTTACAGAAAATTCGTAACATACACCAAAGTGTTCAAAGTAGTATAATTAACTCCCACGTACATATTACTTAGCTTCAGGAATTATCACCAGTGGACCAAACTGTTTAATCTGACTATCTTCCCTTGCTTTCCATCACTTCTCCACCCCAGGATTGTTTTTAAGCAAATCCTGGATATCATATAATTTCACCTGGAAGTATCTCAGCAATCACTTCAAAAATATAGGGGGCTCTTCCTTTTAAACATAACCACAATATTATCACAGCTAAAACAACTATATGTGATATTACCATAATTATCAACATTCTGATCTCCCCAATTGAAACCTAAGCCATTTCTAAAGAAGAAAATCTTTATCCCTGAAGTTTTTACCTTCTATCAGTAACTTGTTTTACTAACAATCATTTATGATGTTTATAAAATTTTACTTAGAATTAAATGCATAGTTTGATCTCTTATAAATAAGTATCAAGTTCCCGTATGTCTTGAGAATTTTTTGTGACATAGATCAAGAATACCACTAAGGCAGAAACAGAGTCAGAATAAGCTCAGAACTTGGGTTTAAGCCCTAGGTGGGAAGGGAAACAAGCAACTAGATAAACCAATTACATCTCTTATTACAATCTGTGTCTTTATGTATCTGCCAGGCATAAGTTAATAAGAGATTCACATGGAGTTTTTGTTAGGTTTAAAATAACTGAAAGTCAAGCGAGATTTAAGTGGGCAGGGAGAAATTACCCTCATATTATTAGCAGTCAGCGAAAAGTATTTGCACTTTTAATACAAACATCATAAAGAAAACCTCTGAAATAAGGTACTTTGAACACTGAGTCAATCTTGAACTCTACATTTAAAACACTAATTAGTTTTACTTTAAAAATTGCTATCTACTATTATAAAAAGATTTTTAAAAAGTCTGTATTACCTGTGTCATGGGATTCACACCTTCTGCACCTGGCTGACAAGCTTCTGCCACAGCTCGAACGTGACCATAGCCAATGGCAGTTAGCAAAAGCTTGGCTATTTTAAGAGCATTGAGGTAGGCACCCCTTCGAGTTTCCATATCTGCATTTGGTAGGAAGTTATTTCTGGTTAGCATACTCAGCACAAGGGGTAGGCCACCACTTTTCAAGAAGTGAAACTGAAAATCAGAGGAATCATCAGCCAGAGGTGCACCAGCAGGCATTAACAAGGCATAGACTACCTGGAAAAATAGAGAAGAGGGGAAGAGGGCTGTATTAAAAGATTAAAAACAAACAAAATTCTATTTGTACTATTGTCACTGCCAAGAAATTCTTGACCATCTCACTATTATTTATTTCAAATTAATATTTCATTTCAAAACTATTTCATTACAATTTTACCCAAATCATTCACCTTACCATACGAAAGGTCAAATTTAAAGAACACAGAATAAATTAAAACAAAACAACACAACAACAACAAAAAACCAACCTCTGTTAGATATAGCACTTGTGAGGCTGAAGGACCAAAGAAAAGTGAGTCAAGAGATGGACTAAGGCTGCTTTCTCCAAGTTTGGCATGGTCTAAACAAATAGCTCTTAATTTTTCTATCGTTGTGCTATCTGGAGGAAAAAAAGAGAAAGCGTGAAAATGTAATTCATGTGTTCATACATATTTAACTTTTGCTATCTCAAAGATCATATTAATATGGAATAACAATCCACTCAGTTGGGCTACAGGCTCAAACTTCCTAAGACATGACAAGACCTGGAATGATTTAAAAAAAAAAAAAACAAAAAACCGGGGCTCTTTAATCAGTTACTCTCAACACAAACCATCTGCTACTCAGGGACCTCAAATCAAGATACCCTCCGCTCAGCCACTGGAGATGGAAAAAAAATACATTTCAAAAGGAAGTAGTTCTGACTGAAAATAACAAGAAAAAAAATGATAAACTCTTCCCTCCAACCTCTTTATTGTTTGCCCCCTGACAATATAACTGGCTTACTTCACTGAAAGAAATGTAGTGGTACCCAAGAAAATGAACCCTAAGAGTAAACACTAAAAAAGGATAAGTGCCTATGTTCATTCACCTCAAAATAAGCAGAGCTTTTGTCCTTTTGTCATAATATTAAAACATAATTTTTTTTTTTTTTTTGAGATGGGAGTCTCGCTCTGTCACCCAGGTTGGAGAGCAGTGGCACCATCTCAGCTCACTGCAAGCTCCGCCTCCCGGGTTCACAACATTCTCCTGCCTCAGCCTCCCGAGTAGCTGGGACTACAGGGGCCCGCCACCATGCCTGGCTAATTTTTTGTATTTTTAGTAGAGACGGGGTTTTTCCATGTTGGTCAGGCTGGTCTCGAACTCCCGACCTCAGGTGATCCGCTCACCTCGGGCTCCCAAAGTGCTGGGACTACAGGCGTGAGCCTCTGAGCCCAGCCCTCAGAACCTAATTTAAAGTACAGGTGTAAAGGACCTGACAGCATACATTCTGTGTACTAATCTCCCTCCCTAGAGGGTATCTTAGGTTTCTGAAAACAGTCTATAGGCCTATAAATCAGAGGGATTCAGAAGTCCCTAAAATTTTTGGAGGTAGAGTTTAGGGGGGACCCAAGTAAACCAAAGTTAGGCATATCTAGTTTTTTGGGAGCAAGCCCATAACTTACTCAGATTTTCAAAGGTATATGTTATTCCCACTGCTTTGGTTTACTAATTTTTCAACAAGCTAGGTATGCAGCCCAAATGTGGGGGTGGGGGGCAATAAAAAGTTGATGCTTGTCAATTCCTGATAAAACTTTCCTGAGCAAATGCAGACTTCTATAGTGCTTCAAAAGAAACATATTTCTGTCAACTAATCTTGTTGCCTCTATCTTCACAATAGTCAGTCCCTTTTATTTTAGACAGGGTTTCCCTCTGTCACCCAGGCTGGAGTTTAGTGGCATGATCCTAGCTCATTGTAACCTCAAACTCTTGGGTTCAAGCAATCTTCCCACCTCAGCCTCCTGAGTAGTTAGCACTAAATGTGCATGCTACCACATCCAGTTAAAACAAAAATTATTTTTTTGAGACTGGGTCTCGCTCTGTCACCCAGGCTAGAGTGCAGCGGCACGATCACGGCTCCCAGTAGCCTCATCCTCCCTGGGCTCAGGTGATCTGCCCACCTTAGCTTCCTGAGTAGTTGGGATTACATGCATGTGCACCATGCCCGGCTTATTTTTTCTATTTTCTTTAGAGACAAGGTCCCACTATGTTGCTCAGGCTGGTCTCGAACTCCTGGTCTCAAGTGATTCTCCTGTCTTGGCCTCTCAAAGTGCTGGGACTACAACCATGAACCACTGCACGCAGCCCACTGTCATCTTTCATTTGAATTCATAAAATAGCTTGCTTTTCCTGCTATCCTAAATACTATTCTTAACCAGAATAAACTTACAAAGTTAAGGCGGAGCACATCATTTCTCTGCTTAAAACCCTCTGAAAGATTCCCATCTCACTTAGGGTCAAAGTCAATGTCTTCATGATGACCTATAAAAACCCTCATTGGGTGTTTGTTATCCTCTCTGACTTTACTCCCCGTCCCCTACTGCCTCTGTTCCATCCACTTCAGTTTCCTTGCTGTTCTTTCACATGTCAGGCATGTTCTTGACATGCCTGGACATATATATGTTGTTTTTTTCTCTACACTTTCCCCATGAGCCACATGGATTATTACTTTGCTCTGAAAGGTAATGATAAAAGGTGACCTCTAAACAAAGCTATCACCTTTGTGAAGTCTTCTTCAACCACCCTATAAAAAACTGAACTGCACTCATGCCCCGTACTACACAGCCCCTTTTCCTGTTGTACACATCACCCCCATAGCACTTATTCCTATCTGATATACTTCTCGTATGTCTTCTCTTCTCCCATGCCTTTTGGCATGTAAGCTCCTAGAAGGCTAAGATTTTGTCCGTTTTGCCATATCCACGGTGGGTAGTGTCTTATATACAACAGGTATTTGATCAATATTTACCAAACATATACATGAGACTGCCTACACCACATTAAAATCAAACGCTGCTTAGACCTTAGCACCATAGGCCTTCTGTCAAACTGACTCCCACTAACCTCCTTTACAGTATTATCCTTGACTCCTTTTCTAAACATTAAACCAACTACTCAGCTCTGCTCTGAAAGCACTACCCCAAGAGTGGCAAAGTCAAATGCTTTCATGGATCAGAGAGGTAACATAAGTGAGTTAACTAGGCAGGGAATAAAACAACAGGCTGTGGAAACAGCAGAAAAGAGTATCATTTATCTAAAAGAATTTAAATCCACTGCAACTAATTACAATAAAATAAAGTCAGTGTCATGATGTGGAAGCAGACCATCTAATAGGAACAGAGGTCTGGGAAACCTTTCCTAGTTTAGGGATAAGGAAAAGTTTCTAGAATATGTGGCATTTAAGTTGAAACTTCTGAGTAAGTAGAAGCAGGGAGCAAATTATGGAGTGCTTATAAGCCAAATTTAAAAGTCTGAACTTAATTCAAAGATAATGGGAAGACATGGAAAGATTTTAAGCAGGAAAGCAACATGATCATATTTTCTAGAGAGCACTCTGCTTGTCGTGTAGTGAACAGATTAGAGGAGTACAACACTACAGGTGGGAAGATCAAGGATACTATGATTGTCCAGGCAATGGGTACAGACTGCTTAGATTAGGGTAGATTATGAGGAGGAAAGTGTATGGAGTCCAAAGACACATGAAGTAAAAGCCACATAACTGGGAGAAGGAGGGGGGGAGAGAGAATACATTGGCAATGACCATCTTCTACTTTGATGCACATATAAATCCTACCCAAACACAAACTCACATGCTACATCCAGCACAAAACCTTCACTTTTGCTCCTTCCGGGTAGAAAGTAAGATATTCCCTTTCCAATTCTCAAAGTATTTTACCTTTTATGGCACCAATTTCTGTCTCAAAGTTGCTTGAATGCAAGAACTGCCTTATTTGACTTTGGTTTTAATGGCCAAGCACATACATAGGGATTCACAAATTTGCTGGTGGATTATAATTACACCCAGAGCCCAATTTGTGTGGCAGAAATGTCAGAACTCAAGAGGTAGAAAACCTTCAGTCTTAGTTTTAGCATTTAGTGATGATTATGTCCTTATCAGTCATTTAATTTCTACAGTCCTTGTGCCTCTCCATCAGCAAAGTCTACTTCTGAGTTGCTATAGGGATTAAGTGAGAAGTACCTTGTAAGTAACTATGCTTAAATGTTACCGTAGGATTATAAACTCTATCTGAGGGGCAGACTTGTACACAGCTCACAATCCCTTATCTGAAACCCCTGGGGCCAGTATGTATTTGGGGATTCAGTTTTTTTTTTTTTTTTTATATGGAGTTTCACTCTTATTGTCCAGGCTGGAGTACAATGGCGTGATCTCAGCTCACTGCAACCTCTGCCTTCCGGGAAGCGATTCTCCTGCCTCAGGCTCCCAAGTAGCTGGGATTACAGATGCCCACCACAAAGCCCAACTAATTTTTTGTATTTTTAGTAGAGTCGGGGTTTCACCATGTTGGCCATGTTGGTCTAGAACTCCTGACCTGCCTCAGCCTCCCAAAGTGCAGGGATTACAGGCGTGAGCCACCGCACCCGGCCTGGGGATTCAGATTTTAGAATATTAATGCCAATGATTAATATCCAAGTTGGACTTGCTGTCAAATTCTTACAAATAGGAAATAATGGATTTTGAACCTACATAGGTATTCAGATATTCATAAAAATCAGGTACTTAAAACTCAAAAAAATCCTAACTTAGAACACCCTCTTTATTATTGCAGACAATACGGTGACATAATGAGATAACATGCTTTCTACAGTACTTTACCACACTGCATGCAAGTTTCAGGGAAGAGAGGGGCAAAATGGTTCTGACTTATATAAGGGTAATTTTCATAAAGGGTAGAGGGCAAAAAACTCTGTTAAACCAAGTTCCTTAATAGTTACTAGACTAAGAGGTGAAATAACTTCCTAATTTAAATTTTTTTAAAAAAAAATCAACATAGAATAAGAAACTTGCTACCCTCCAGGTTTGACATCATTAAAACTGTTGGCTAATCATCTTTCCTATCCTCACCATTCCCACATGTATGTATCATTAAATGGAACTAGACTTACTAAACCTATTTATCTTTTCCAATGTGCAGAATTGTCTTCTCAAGGAGATAGCACGCCCAACCTGATTTGTGGGGATCCTGTTAAAAGAGTTTCTGAATAGGTTGAACTGGATGTCTTCAAAGAACTTACACCAAGGAACTTCTTAAAATAAGTGACATTCACACTTTAAATCCACTAAATCACTTTAGACTCTAAAGTGACATTCCCACTTCAGACTCTACATCCTCTTGAGTAGGCAAGTTGAATCCTACCCCCCACAGTATGTACATTTTTAAAACTTTACTTATCACTATGCTTCTTCATTTCAACAAATGGCTTATTGTGACTTTACATTAACCTTTCATCAATGAATTTTGTCATTATTGAATGGCATGTGACTGAACGATGAAAGTAAACATTTTGTGTCTTTTCACAAAATATAGATAAAACAGATTAATTACATATAATGGTGACACTATTAGAGCTCAAGTTTATAAAGTTACCATATACGAAGGTCAGGAGGATGGAAACCAACATTTTCTATAAATCTGACCGACTTACACAAAAAAGAAGCCCAAAACAAAATTACTGCCACTGATTAAACGCTCTTGAAATGGAAACATGAGCTTCATAACTTATCTTTATTCTCAGTGTAAACTGCAAAAGTTCTTACAATGACCCTGTCTTACAAATTTCATACCAAATTCTGTTTGGCTTTAAAAAAACCTGGCATCTAGGAATCTAAGATAGGAGGCTAATATCCTATATAATTTAAATCTTGCACACTAGATTTTTAGAAACAGGCTAACCTATATACCTCCTAGGTAAAACTAAATTCTAGAATTAGAAAAAAAATCATGCTTTGACAATTAATATTGGCATTTGCAGAGACTAAAACCAAACAAATTTAGGTTAAACAAAACACTATTTTCCTCAATACCAATATGCTATAGAGACAATAAATATTTAATTTTTGGGACACATTTTACCAGCCTAAAAGAATTTACTCCATTTACAAAAGTAAGTTTCTTACAATTATAAAAGACACATACTTGCTGTGACAGTGCAACAGTAAGTCAATGATGAATGTCTGCCAAGCCTTTTCTTTACTAAGAGCATCTAAGGCTGTTGGAATCAAGGCAAAACACAAGGTCATCACTTCCAATGCTTCACAGCAAACCTGTTCGTCTTCCAAGTCCGGCTCATTGCCTGCATTGGTCTGTAAAATTATAATCAAGAACAAATTACCCAAAGAGGTTAAGAAAATTCTTATACGACTTCTATTTAGTGCTTAAAACTCACCTACTCACTTAAACCACCTGGCCTCAGCCTCTCAAAGGCTGCATGTAACTCTTGAGGCCCCTTTAGAATAGTCCGTAAATGACTATAATAGAAAATAAAGTCTAATTCCATTATTTTCCTATGTCTCAAGGAGGGTTGGAGGAGCACACTACCTATTTTTTTTTTTTTTTTTTGAGACTTTCTGAGTTGTTTACTTCTGAACCAACAACCAATCCTTTCTCAAGAACCACAATAGCACTTAGGTACTTTCGACTAGTTCCATTATGTTGCTTGCCTATTGTGCCATTTTATTCAAAATCAATTGTCTTTGACTATTCAGGAAGGGTATCGAAGACTTACAACCTAAAATATGCTTGGAGAGGTACCTAATGAATTCTAATCTGACTTTATTAATCCAAAAGTAGTAACTATAGTACATGCCTGAAACAGAGTAAGTATTCAGTTAATATGCTGAATGACTACCCAGGGCTGTGCCAGACAAATACTATGGAACATCAACATATACCCTAGGCGAATCAGGGTTATGTTGGCCATGTAAAGGAAGCTCTACCAAGCCAGGGAAGTTTCTGTAACTCAATTTTTCCTTCTAAATATGTAGCATCAGGGACAGGTACACATGATAAATGAAAAAGCCAACCACAGTTTCTCTTCTGTAGATAATTTGCTTAATCTAATAGAAGGTCAGGAATGATATCTAATTGGCTAACAGTCTTATTTTTGACGGCTTCAAGAGAATAAAACAAAAAAAAAAACACTTAAATGCCATACCATAACTGACAAACCAAAATTTACGCAGGACAGAAAGATGATAAAAGAAAAAGGAGAACGGGATAAAGCTAATTTAGTATGAGATAATTATATCTGACCCCCACAAGAAGCAGAAAAAGGCAATTTCATTTAAAAAGCAGCCCCATAGCAGGATTCTTAAGTACTTCATTTTCAAAGTAAAATTTTACCATATTCTCAATATAGCTATCAGTTAATTTTCAACCATTAAGATGCAAGTGACTGAATTTTTAAAAATAGCAAACCTAATAAAAATCAAACCACAAGCACAATTAAGAAACATTTGCTTACAAGGAATATAGTTCTGTGATAATTCTTACCTTCTCATAAATTTTAGTGATTTCTTCATTTGGGCTAAATACTAGCTGTAGCGACCCACATCCTGATGCCCAGATAATTTTTTGTATAGCTCTAATTACACAAATATCAGGCATATATCTTGAAGCCTGCAAGATAATGAGTAAATAGAACTGTTGATAGAATGAGAGTGAAATTATGTTTAGAAAAACAAAAATGTTTCACCTTGTAAAGGAAACAGGAATTACTGTGTAGTATCATTGTCTTTAAATTCCCAAGTTGCCTCCGTCTTAAAAAAAGAAAAGAAAAGAAAAGAAAAAAGGTTGGGGGGAGCCCTCTGGCTCTGTCACCCAGTCTAGAGTACAGTGGTGTGATCACAGCTCACTACAAACTCGAACTCCTGGGCTCAAGAGATCCTCCTACCTCAGGCTCCCAAGTAGGTGGAACTCCAGGCATCTGCCACTACACCTGGCTTATTCCCCACCTCCAGCCTTTAAACAGCAATACAGCAAAGTATGCTTCCCAAGTTATCTAGCTCTTTACTATTATATTTTAATACTACAAAGATGACAATCTTTCCACTTGTAGTTTCTTATCCAAGAAAAATGAAAACTTATGTCTACACAAACACTTGTACACAATGTTCACATCAGCTTTATTCACAGCCAAGAAGGGAAAACGATCCAACTGTCCTTCACAAAGTAATACGGATAAACAAAATGTGGAATATTCACATGGTTACTAGTTAGCAATAAAAAGGAATGAACTACTGATCCACACAACATAGGTAATTCTCGGTCATTATTCTTAGTGAAAGAAGCCCAACACAAAAGAACACATACTATAATCCATCTATATAAAACTCTAGAAGACAAAAAACACTCTCTAGGGACAAAAAGAGCAGTGGTTACCTGGGGAAAGAATAAACTGCAAAAGGGCATAAAGAAAGAGTGATGAAAATATTTGGTTTTGACCGCAGCAGTGTTTTCACACATATATGCCAAAATTCACCGAATCTGGGCTGGGCACGGTGGCTCATGCCTGCAATCCCAGCACCTTGGGAGGCTGAGGCAGGAGGATCACCTGAGGTCAGGAGTTCGAGACCAGCCTGGCCAACATCGTGAAACCCCCATCTCTACTAAAAATACAAAAATAGCCGGGCATGGTCGGGGGGGCACCTGTAATCCCAGCTACTCTGGAGGCTGAGGTTGCAGTGAGCCGAGATGGCACCACTGTACTCCAGCCTAGGCAACAGAGTGAGACT
>NW_012120727.1:0-1250 GCF_000951035.1 Colobus angolensis palliatus | reverse complement strand
GATCTGGCCACTGCACTCCAGTCCGGGCAACAGAGCAAGACTCCGCCTCAAAAAAAAAAAACAAAAAAAAACAAAAAACAATGGCCACAATTAATGTAGCATCTATACCACTAAGATGAAGGAGAAATTGGTCAATGAATAGTGACAAGTGTTCCAACAAGCTGCGAAAGCGGTGAGCCAGACCTTAATGAAGAGAGAACACGCGAGATCTTTTATGACTGTAACACATGAATTTGAGGGTTACAAGCCTTGATGGCAAAATGCTCAGAAAAACGCTTTGTCTGCATACACATTGCCTCAACAGAGACAGCTTTCTGACTAGAGGTAATTCAAAACCAGCTAATGTTGACCTAACCGTTTTAGGAATTGCTTCAGTCTCAAAGAAGCTAGAGTTGTTTATGAAGAGGCAGCAAAATTCCACTGTGGGCCCAGCGCGGTGCTCACGCCTGTAATCTCAGCACTTTGGGAGGCTGAGGCAGGCAGATCACTTGAGGTCAGGAGTTCGAGAACAGTCTGGGCAATATGGTGAAACCCGTCTCTACTAAAAATACAAAAATTAGCTGGGCGTGGTAGTGCACGCCTGTAATCCCAGCTACTCGGGAGGCTGAGGCAGGAGAATTGCTTGAGCCCTGGAGTTGGAGGTTGCAGTGAGCCAAGATCGCACCACTGCACTCCAGCCTGGATACCAGAGTGAGAACCCGCCCCCCGCAAAAAAAATCAATAAATGAAATAAAAGAGGATTTCCTACGACATCATTTTTAGACACAAATCAACTATTATTTTTTGTCTGTCGCTCAATCCCCAAAACAGTAATGTGATCTTACATTTGAAAAAAAACCTGGGGGGCCTGGTGCAGTGCCTCATGCCTGTAATCTCAGTACTTTGGAGGCCATGGCAGGAGGCTCATTTGAGCCCAGGAAGTCAAGACCAGCCTGGGCAACATAGTGAGACCCGTCTCTACAAAAAACGAAATTAGTTGAGTGTGATGGCACATACATGTTGTCCCAGGCATTCGGGAGGCTAAGGCGGGAGAATGTCTTGAGTCTGGAGTTGGAGACTGCAGTGAGCTGTGATAGAGCCATTGCACTCCAGCCTGGGTGACACAGTGAGACCCTGTCTCAAAAATAGGAAAAAAAAAAAAAAGGTAAAACAAAACCCTACCTTTGCAGAGAGATGGCATCTAAAGTGATTTATAACAATGGCCACAATTGGCTGGGCGTGGTGGCTCAAGCCTGTAATCCCAGCACTTT
>NW_012120726.1:0-1742 GCF_000951035.1 Colobus angolensis palliatus | reverse complement strand
TTTTTTTTTTTTTAACACAGAGTCTCACTGTCAACCAGGCTGGAGTACAGTGGTGCAATCAAGGCTCACTGCAACCTCCGCCTCCTGGGTTTAAGCAATTCTCCTGCCTCAGCCACTTGAGTAGCTAGGATTACAGGCATGCACCATCATGCCTGGCGAGTTTGTGTGTGTGTGTGTGTGTGTGTTTGTGTGTGTATTTTTAGTAGAGATGGGGTTTCGCCATGTTGGCCAGGCTGGTCTTGAATTCCTGGATCCAAGCAATCTACCCACCTTTGCCTCCCAAAGTGCTGGGATTACAGGCGTGAGCCACTGTGCCCAGCCAGCTACTGAGTTTTTCATTTTGATCAAAATATTAATTTCTGATATGTTAATTTGATCTTTGCCTTCTATCTATCTAGCATCCACCCTAAAATATTAATTATGGTTTTCTAAAATCTTGATCTGTTGCTTATTAATTGCCTCCTTAGATTGTAATTCTTCTGTTCGCTGAATTGCTGTCTCTATTTTATGGTGTTGACTTACAAACATTTGGCATTCTTGGTTCTCTGAGCAACTTAGTACCTGAGAATCCTTGTTTTCTGCTTTTTCTGTTACCAGATTGTGGTAACATGCTGAGGGTTTGAGCCAGTAGATTTTCTTGTGGGTGTGTGGAGGTTATCTTCTATCTTTCACTCCTTGCTGGATCCTGTAGGATACTGTTTTAGCTTTGTGGGAAATGCCACTAGCGTGTAGTATTCTGCATCAGTGAGGGAGCAGGAAAAGCCTGCTGGCCTAGGATGCTCCATTTGGCTTTTTAATCATCATGACCCTATGTGTTAGTGCCAGTCTTCACTGTTTTTCTGTGCTATTATATACTTAGGCTGTTTTCAAATCTCTATTTTATTTATTTATTTATTATTTTGAGATGGAGTTTCGCTCTGTTGCCCAGGCTGGAGTACAATGGCGTGATCTTGGCTCACTGCAACCCCTGCTTCCAGGGTTCAAGTGATTCTCCTGCCTCAGACACCCAAGTGGCTGGGATTACAGGCGTCCACCACCATGCCTGGCTAATTTTTGTATTTTTATTAGAGAAAGGGTTTCACCATGTTGGCCAGGCTGGTCTCAAACTCCTGACCTCAAGTGATCCACCCACCTCAGCCTCCCAAAGTCCTGGGATTACAGGCATGAGCCACCGTGCCTGGCCCAAATCTCTATTTTAAATCATTTCATGGGATTTTAGGCAAGAGGAAAGGCAAACACATATGCTCAGTCTGCCATCTTGGTCCACTCCTTTCCAAACACATGTAGAGTAGCTTGTGCTGCAAATGAACACAGTCAGAAACAGAATTATCAGTGTGATCAGGGATGGGTCTAGGCTCTGTCACTTGATAATGGGGTAATCCTGGCAAGCCACACTTTCCACACTGGTAATGTGAGGTAAAAAACAGCATCTCGGATGGCTGCAAGGAATCATCTAGACAAAGCATGAAAGTGTTCAGCATAGTGCCAGCACTTGGCAAACCTTCAAAACATGGTAGTTTATTGTCACCCTTATTATTGTCATTGAGTATAACGAAAGAAAATATTACACTTTTGGCTGGGTGCGGTGGCTCACGCCTGTAATCCCAGCACTTTGGGAGGCTGAAGTGGGTGGATAACCTGAGGTGAGGAGTTTGAGACCAGCCTAGACAACATGGTGAAACCCTGTCTCTACTAAAAATACAAAAATTAGCCACGTGTGGTGGCATATGCCTGTAGTCCCA
>NW_012120725.1:0-1147 GCF_000951035.1 Colobus angolensis palliatus | reverse complement strand
AACTCCTGACCTTGTGATCCACCTGCCTCGGCCTCCCAGAGTGTTGGGATTACAGGTGTGAGCCACTGCGCCCAGAAAACCTTGAATTCTTTCCTGTGCAAAATCAGAGGGTCTTCTCTTGGGGTCTGGATTGGGACACCTTTCCGGTAATAGCAGGTAGAGTATAATGAAGCCATCCCACCAAACCCATTTTCTGGGGCTTTAGGAATCCTTTCTTGACAATCTTATACCAGGGAAGGTCTGGCATTTCTTTTTGAGACAGGCTTTTGCTCTGTCACCCAGGCTGGAGTGCAGTGGCGCAATCATGGCTCCCTGTAGTCTTGACTTCCAGGCTCAAGCAATCGTCTCACCTCAGCCTCGTGAGTAGCTAGGACTACAGGCATGCACCACCATGCCCAGTTAATTCTTTAAAAAAAAAAAAAAAAAAAAAAAAAAGTCTTGCTCTGTTGCCAGGCTGGAGTGCAGTGGCACAATCGCGGCTCACCAAAACCTCCCTCCACTTCCCATGTTTCAAGTGATTCTCCTGCCTCAGCCTCCCGAGTAGCTGGGACTACAGGTGCCTGCCACCACGCCCGGCTAATTTTTTGTATTTTTAGTAGAGATGGGGTTTCCCTATGTTAGCCAGGATGGTCTCGATCTCCTGACCTCATGATCCACCCACCTTGGCCTCCCAAAGTGCTGGGATTACAGACGTGAGCCACCGCGCCAGGCCTGATTTTTGTATTTTTAGTAGAGATGGGGTTTCGCCATGTTGCTCAGGCTGGTCTCAAACTCCTGGCCTCAGGAGATCCATCCGCTTCGGCCTCCTAAAGTGATGGGATCACAGGCGTGAGCCACTGTGCCCAGCCAGATTTGGCATTTTGACCGTGTCAATTGTAGGCCACTGGTTCTCAAACTTTAGTGTGCATAATAACATCACCTGAAAATACAAAATTAGCCAGGTATGGTGGTGCATGCCTGTAATCGCAGCTACTTGGGAGGCTGAGGCAGGAGAATCACCTGAACCCGGGAGGTGGAGGTTGCAGTGAGCTGAGATCGCACCATTGCACTCCAGCCTGGGTGACAGAGTGACTCCATCTAAAAAAATAAATTAATTAATTAAAAAATAAAATAAAATTTACCTTCACTTATTTCTTCTTTAATACTC
>NW_012120724.1:0-1476 GCF_000951035.1 Colobus angolensis palliatus | reverse complement strand
GTAGAGATGGGGTTTCACCATGTTGGCCAGGTTGGTCTCAAACTCCTGACCTCAAGTGATCCACCTGCCTCGGCCTCCCAAAGTGCTGGGATTATAGGTATGAGCTACCATATCCGGCCTTCAATTTGTTTTTAATTCTGGTAGAGCACCATCTACTACATGCTTAATATTATCCATAAACAGACATGTCTGAACACAGAAGATCATGTTAATGAAAGATTATCTAAAGCTACTGGGTGAAGAGTACTTGCTTCACACGAACTTTTCTTATTGGTTGTTGTTATTTCCCCCACTTCCCTTTCCTTTATTTCCATTTGCGATTTTGCTCCTTAAACTTCAACTCCAGCTCCCTCAGTTATTCTCTGGGTTTTCATTCTTAGAACTTCATCCAAAATGCTTTTGGCTGTGAATTCCAGTGACTTCCTTCAGATGCAATCTGAAGATGTCCTTTCAGTTTTTATTCTTTAGGTTCTCTTAGGTGATCTGGGGGCCATTAACCTCCCTCACCACACTCTTTCTTCCCTAGTCTTCTAATTTTTTTTTTCCAGCTGTGGCTTCTCACCATTTTCAGTTGACTACAAATACTCGCAAGTATAATCAGTCGCTTTCCAACAAATGCTTTATAAGCAACTACTATGGATGAGGCACCATTGAGATTACGAAAGTCTACTACTCAAAGTGAACTTGAAGAGAGGGAGACAGTCTATACTCACATGAAAAGCTGAAATTTTCTGCATAGTGCTTGCCGAACAAATTGTTAAGCAAGCACTATGCAGTAAACTAACTTTTCATGTGAACAAAGCTATGTAGGAAAATTCCGGTGATACCCAAGGCAATAATAAATGGTCATATTATTTATCCAACCAGCAAGTCAAAGTTCTCCATTTAGAGTTTAGCCTACCCCATTATTACATTTCTCTCTTCTACAGGGTATTTTCAATGGGTATTGTAATATCAACCACAGATAACAAAATTAACGTATCTTCTTATTGCAGCCTCAACCCTGTTTTCCAACATCTTGATAATTATCATTGCCACCACTGATACTCTGATACTAAGGTGTAGCTCAGCATCTTTAGTCTCCCTAGAAGGAGGTCCCTATGTTTAACCCATGGAGGCAATAGTTCCCAAGGCCTCCCTTCCTTCCTGTTCCTATCATTATAGCCCTGGACTCGGTGTCGAGAAACCCAGCTCATCTGGTTCAGCCTTACCTTTTTCTAGTCTACAAAAGGCATCACAGACACTAAGAAATGAAGAATTAAAAATGCTTCACAATTGTAAAACTTTTGAAAAGTCCACAGCAATCCACACTTATCTAAGGTTTTACTTTCCACAGTGAAGTAGGGTATTTTGAGAGGGAGAGAACACATTCACTTACTTTTTACATTATAATTATTAGTTATTGTTGTCCTTACTGTACCTAATTTTAAAATTAAACTCTATCATAGGTATGTATGAATAGAAAAAAAAAAAAAA
>NW_012120723.1:0-2209 GCF_000951035.1 Colobus angolensis palliatus | reverse complement strand
TTTTTTTTTTCCCCAAATTATTTTCAACCTGAGATTAGGTAAATCCACAGATGTGGAAGGCCTGGACACAAAGTTTGGTCTCCCTGTTTCCTGACACACAGCTCCTAAAACACTTGGAAACTCCAAAGTGGTAAAGTATCTTTTTGTATGCCAATGAGATGACCGATGGTTAGGGGCTGGATAGCCTCAAAATGGGGAGCTGGTTGCCAGGGAACCAACCATGTGATTAGAGGGCCAGAACTTTCAGTCTCACCTCTCTACCTCCGGGGAGGGGGAGAGAGGCTGAAGGTTGATAACCAGTGGCCAAAGGTTTAATCAACTGTGCCTATGCCATGAAATGCCAACTAGAGAAAAAAATAATTGAGCTTTTAAAGAATTCCTTTTATTTAGAAATCTTACTGAGGACTACAGACTGATGACTACAGTACGGAGAGGTCCTTCAGAGAGGTGCTTCAAACCGCTCCCAAACCGTGTCTCCGCTCACAGCTGATACATAGGTTGTGCAGGGTTAGTAGTACAGGCTCAGAGGTTACATGAGACTTGCTCAGAAGTTACATTAAAGCAGAATCACATCAAAGTTTGGGTGCAAGAGTATATCTGGCTATAGATGACAGAGGTCTGTATAATCACTAATCCTCTCAGATGTTATCCTTTTTTTTTTGAGCTGGAGTCTTGCTCTGTCGCCCAGGCTGGAGTACTTGGCGTGAGACAAATTCAGCTCCATCCCGGCTCACCACAATCTCTGTCTCTTGGGTTCAAGTGATTCTCATGCCTCAGCCTCCCGAGTAGCTGGGATTATAGGCACCCACCACTACGCCTGGCTAATTTTTGTAGTTTTAGTAGAGACGGGGTTTCACCATGTTGGTCAGGCAGGTCTCGAACTCCTGACCTCAGGTGACCCACCTGCCTCAGCCTCCCAAAGTGCTGAGATTACAGGTGTGAGCCACCGCACTCAGCCCAGATGTCATCTTAAGTGTAGGAAAAGGCAAGGACTAGGATCATATATCATTTACCACTTTTTTTTTTTTTTTTTTTTTTTAGACACAGTTTCACTCTGTTGCCCAGGCTGGAGTGCAGTGGTGTGATCTCGGCAAAATGTCCATACAAAAATGTCATACAAAATGTCCATACAAAATGTCATACAAAAATGGGCAACCAGCAGCCCTTGGGGTTGCTCTACGGAGTAGCCATGCTTTATTCCTTTACTTTCCTAATGAACTTGCTTTCACTTTACAGACTCGTCCTGAAGTCTTTCTTGCGTGAGATCCAAGAACCTTCTCTTGGGGTCTGGTAACAATTCCATTTACAGAACATTCTCAAAATAATAGTGATAAGAAACAGATTAAGTGATTGCCAGTTGTTAGGGAGGATGTCATACTGTGATCTATATGGAGAAACACATACAGCTGTCCCTTGGTATCCATAGGGAATTGGATGTAGGACCCCTGGAAATACTGAAACTGCCTTTGCAAAAATTATTTCAGTGAGAAAATTATGGCAGTCAAAGAGATTTGAGCTAACACATCACCCTATCTTGCCTTTCCCGTAATTATTCCTGGGCTGCTGGGCGGAGCTAACTTTGAGACATTTAGGCTATAGTAAAAAGGATAACAGGCCTTGCCCCAAAGGCAACTGCTTTTGTAAAGTGAATGAAAGTTCATCTAGGCTGGGCGCAGTGGCTCATGCTTGTAATCCCAGCACTTTGGGAGGCTGAGGTGAGAGGATCATGAGGTCACGAGTTCGAGACCAGCCTGGCCAACATGGTGAAACTCCGTCTCTACTAAAAATACAAAAATTAGTTGGGTGTGGTGGTGCATGCCTGTAATTCCAGTTGCTCAGGAGGCTGAGACAGGAGAATTGCTTGAACCTGGGAGGCGGAGGTTGCAGTGAGCCGAGATCATGCCATTGTACTCCAGCCTGGGCAACAGAGCAAGACTCCATCTCAAAAAAATAAAAAGTTCATCAAGCTGGGGGAGGAGGGGAACCTGATTCTAATGAGGTGTAGACATAGACTGCCAGCCATTCCTTCAGATACCACCACTACTGCAGACTGGCCTTTTGCAATATATTTTTAGGTTTTTATGCATGTCTGACATGCACAGCTCCACCTGGACCTGCCAACCCCCTCCCCTGTGGCCTCGCCTAGAAACAATTCAGCACACAAGAGGACAGTTTTAACCCCCTTTCATTTCTCTTTTTTTTCTTTGAG
>NW_012120722.1:148072-148386 GCF_000951035.1 Colobus angolensis palliatus | reverse complement strand
AGCTAAATAATATGTACACATGGAAGCAGAGTGTGAAATGACAGACAATGAAGACTTGGAGGGGTTGGGGCTTGAGGGGGTGGATAGTAGGAGGTTGCCTTGGGGGATACAATGCACATTGCTCCAGGAATGGATGCACTGAAGGTCCTAACTTCACTGCAATGCAGCACATCAATGTAGCCAATTGTACCTGTACTCCATGCATAATACTGCTGCATTGCAGTGAAGTTAGGACCTTCAGTGCATCCATTACTGGAGCAATGTGCATTGTATCCCCCAAGGCAACCTCCTACTATCCACCCCCTCAAACCCCA
>NW_012120722.1:143284-147381 GCF_000951035.1 Colobus angolensis palliatus | reverse complement strand
GAATCCCTTCACCTTTTAAAAAATAAAAGTAGCATATCCTCTCCTTACATTATATCCAACATACCTATTTTTTCCCTCACACGTATATTAAGAGTAACACTTGGAGGAAAGAGGAGACTGGAAATTAATAAACTAGAGCTGAGCACTGATTCTACCAGCCATGGGGCATGAAACAAGGCGGAGACCCAGTTTTCTCACTAATATAATGAGAATAACAGTAACACCTTCCCTAACTACCTCACATTATGTTCTAGGGATAAGGATCTCTTTATTTTTGCCTTTAAGAGACATGTGGCATTTATGTTTCTAAATCACATTTTATCTGCTGTACACCCCCTATCCTACCAAGCCGGCAAGAGATTTAATCTAAGTCATTATTGGGCTTCCTCTCTTCCCCAGAGAGGACTTACACAGTAAGAGAGGAGAGACGGTTCTTTGCCTTTGGTCCATAGTAGTCAATGTAAGATCTTCATTTAAAAGTCATGCATGGTCCCTTGAAACCAGGCATTTCTGTTGCTCCCGTACCAGCTGGGGAGCCAGGTCTTTGGTGCCAGACATACATTGATAAATGAGGCACAGACAGTGTCCTTAAGAAGTAGATGGGCTCCTGGGACATAGAGATCATAAATACATAATTTATTACAATGGGATCAGGGGTAGGTATACAGAATGCCTTAAAAGCATAGAGAAGGGAATGATTAGTTTTGTCTGGGGAGTCGGAAGAGACTGTATGGGGCCTGTCATATAGTAGCTACTCAATAAACCTGGGGCCTGGCTCTTCTTTGTTTTTCAGAGTATTCCTAGAGTATTGAGGTGTCACAATGCATGAGCCCCACTTGGCTGCTGCATGGCAAAACCCCTATTTCCTTGCGAGTCTCAGGAAATTTCCCCAAATATCCCTTATCCCCTCTGAGAAGACCTAGCATAATGCATTCTATAAGCCCAGGTTTTAAAAAATAAAGGCTACAAAAAGGAACAGGTGTTGTCTTCTGGCAACTTCTGCCTGCCACACAAATTAATCTCTCAACAAATTGTTCTGCCACATCTGAAAAAGAGTTCTCAGACGTGTCAAGTGTTATATAAATGAATAGAACATAACTCAAGGCCTTGTTGTTTGTCTAATCTAGTACGAGGCTGGTCCTAACAAGTAGCGGCATTTTAGCTGCAAGATTCAGAGAATGCCCTGAAAATTGTACAAATTAGAAAATATACAGCATTATTTTAATTGTTATTTTTAGAAGATTAGAAAGAAAGGAAGCAGAAGGTCATAATGAAGGAAAACCTTCTTCGGGTCTGTCTAATCCCACCGATATGCTGCCAAGCAGCTGGGGGACTTTGCACAGGTCATTTAAGGTTTGTGGGAGCTGGATTTGTCATCTTTGAAATGAGATGACCGTGATATAGCAATGGTTTTCAACATATTCCGTGGGCAGGAGGATGGGGGTGGAGAGATCTCTAACCTTGTTTTAATTAGAACTATCTGACATTTATCTGGTTTATAGATTGGGTAAGAAGAAAGAATTCTGCGCTCAAAGCAAGAAAAGATTTTGAAAACCACTAGACAGATTGATCTCTAGGTTCTTTGCTTCTGTGAATGCAGGTGAATCTTCTGAGAACAGGTGGTACATGCTGTGCCATCGAGGTTCTCTATTAGATGCCAGCAAATGATGGCTGCAGCCCCAGCCATGGGCTCAGAACCCAAAAATGCTGTAACAGGACTAACCCTCCTAGGCTGTGCATAGCTCCTTGGGAAACAGAAGTAGATGGTGCAATGCCTCCTACTCTGGCTTTGCCAATCCCTCAGCCTTGTTTTCTTTTTTATTTTTTTTCTTGTAATCTTGCCTTGGGGTGCACATGTTTGAGGTAAATGAATCAGGACACAGGCAGGCAATCTTACACTTCTCTTTCGGCTGCCTTCATGGCTACTCTGTCGTTTTCCATACTAGTCAAGTAAAGCCCACAATTCCAGAATCTAAGCCACTAGCTCCAAAGTCACAGCAGATAACATTAATTTTTTTAACCACCACAGTCTTCTATGCAACAAACATTTTCTGCATACCTGCTGTGTGTGAGGCACAAGAGTAGGTGGCAGACACACATTGATAAAGAAGTCATAGACAGCGTCCTTAAGAAGTAGATGGGCTCCTGGGAGATAGAGATCATAAATATATAATTTACTGCAATGGGATCAGGGGTAGGTATACAGAATGCCTTAAAAGCCTGGAGAAGGGAACAATTTCTTTTGCCTGGGCGGTCAGAAGAAACTTTATGGTGTCTGTCATACAGTAGCTACTCAATAAATATTTATCAGTGAGAAGATGTTTGAGGTGATAGACTTTGAAGCTAGACTGCATAGAATTGGATCCCAGCTTCGTCACTTTATCAGTTGTGTAACTTTGAGCAAGATAGTTAAGTTTTCTGTGTCTCAGTTTTCCTATCTGAAAAAATGGAGTAAATTGTACCGGGGTCAACAGTTGTGGTGAGAGGATTAAGAGTTAATGTAGGTAAGGTACTAAAACAGTGTGTGACATGTGGTAAATGCATTGCATAGGCTTGCAGCTTACTGTGGGCATTGAACTGGAGTTTGCAGGGTAGAGAAAAGAAGGACAGACAAAAACAGATTAATCTGGGATCCAGATTAAAAACAGAATTTTTCTTTTCCTTTTTTTTTTTTTTTTGTAGATTAAGAATTTCCCATGTTTGTATTTTTATTATTTCTTTTTTAAAAAATTATACTTTATATTCTAGGGTAAATGTGCACAACATGCAGGTAAGTTACATATATATACATGTGCCGTGTTGGTGTGCTGCACCCATTAACCCATTAGGTATATCTCCTAATGCTATCCCTCCCCACTCCCCCCAGCACACAACAGGCCCCAGTATGTGATGTTCCCCTTCCTAACACTGCATATTCTCACTCATAGGTGGGAATTGAACAATGAGAACACAAAAACAGAATTTTTCAAAAACTCAGTGAAGAAACTTGCTCTTAGTGGAATTAAAGAAAAGGGGTGGGGCTGGCGGGGGAGGGCAATGTGGGAGCCCCAGCTCCCTGTACTTGTCCTCCCTTATTCTCTGTCTCTGACCTCCTGCCATCTTCTTCTCTAGCTCTCATTTTTTTTGTAACGTTTTGTTCTACTTTCTTTCCTTCTCCTTTTTTTGACCCCAATTCCCTTTTCCCTCCTCCATCTTTCTTCTACTCTTTGCCTTCTCCTCTCCTTCCCTCTATCTCTCTTTAGCCTCCTGAGACCTACTCTTTGCATCCTCTGTTTCTTCCCCTTTTTAATTCTCCTGAATCCCTGTTCTTCCTCCCCCTGCCCACTCCACCAAGCTGGCTCTACAGATGCTTTTCCAAGGCCTGAAAAACCAGACCTTCTTCTTCTCTCTGCCCCCTTGCCCCTGGCAAGAAGCATAGTAATAGGCTTAGGACAGACAAGAACAGAGAAGTAAATCTTTTTTGTTATTGTTGCTTCTCAGAGAATGATACCAGTGGTTGCCCCTTTGTTCCAACATAGCCAGGGCTCTCTTGATGACATGCGTAGCTTGGGGTGATCATGGCTTTTGGTCCTCTAACTTCTCACTGTCAAACATTCTAGCAGTTTTCAGGGTTTAAATGGCGGTCATTGATATGAACAGAACCACCCCTGCTGACACCCTGAAGGGGATAAAGCCTGAATCTTCAGAAGGAAAAATTCATGAGTTTTCTACACTCAGAAATTAATGCTTGGGCATGAAGTGTAAGCCTGGAGCTGGCCAGAAGGCCTTTGAGAAGTCTGGCCTGGGCATCTCCCGAGAGGGGCTTTCATTTTCTTTTTTCATTCTGCAAATGATTCCTGCACATTGACTGCATTCAAAACAGCATGGTACTGGTACCAAAACAGATTTCTTTCCCCTTTGTTCTATAAAAGTGGTAAATCACAGCTACTGATTTTCAAATTTTGTTTTTTTTATTATACTTTCATGTGCACAACGTGCAGGCTTGTTACATATGTATACCCGTGCCATGTTGGTGTGCTGCACCCATCAACTCGTCAGCACCCATCAATTCATCATTTACATCAGGTATACCTCCCCAATGCAATCCCTCCCCCCTC
>NW_012120722.1:137542-139543 GCF_000951035.1 Colobus angolensis palliatus | reverse complement strand
GCCAACAAACCTTCTGGGTTATAGTGAGGTTGCATGATGTAAGGTTAGTATACAAAATCAATTGCTCTCCTACATCCAGCAATGAACAACAAGAATTTGAAGTTAAAAGCACAATACCATTTGCATTAGCATCAATAAAATAAAATAGACATGATCTAGCAAAATATGGGCAGGGTGTATATGAGAAAATTATTAAATCTGTCTAAAGGAATTAAATATCTAAATAAATGAAGAGACATCCATGTTCACAAAACCGGACTCAGTGTTGTTAAGATGTCAGTTCTCTTCAATGTGATTTATAAATTCAATACAACTCCGGTCAAAACATGAACAAATTATTGTGTGAAAATTGAAAAACTAATTCGGAAGTTTATACAAAAAGACAAACTAACCAGAATAGCCAACAGCATTGTATCAGAGGAACAAAGTTCAAGGACTTGCAAAGTGATCAATGGAACAGAATAAAGAACTCAGAAGAAATAAGAGCCCACAAACACAGTCAGCTGATCTTTTACAAAAAGGTAAAGGCAATTCAATGGAGAAAGAATAGCTTTTTCAAAAACAGTGATGAATGCATTGCATGTATGTATATAGGTGTATATGCAAGAAAATAATTGAGACACACACAGACCTTGTTCCTCAAAAATTAACTCAAAGGACACATTTTTAAGTTAGTAATATTTTTAAATTGACAAACCATAATTGCATACATTTATGGGGTACAATGTGATATTTGGATATGTGTATGAAATGAGGAATGATTACATCAAGCATAATATATCCATATATCCATCACCTCCATTTTATTTTTTGTGGTTGGACATTTGAAATTTACTTTTTGTTATTGTGAAATATGCAATACATACATGATTATTGATTATAGTCATCCTGCTGTGCAATAGATTTAAAAGCGTATTTCTCCTGCTTTAACTGAATCTTTGCACCTGTGAACAACTTCCCATTTTCTACCCTGCAACACAGCCTCCCATAATAATCATTCTACTCTCTACTATCTTTTGAGATAGAGTCTCGCTCTGTCACCCAGGGTGAAGTGCAGTGGCACAATCTCTGCTCACTGAGACCTCTGCCTGCAGGGTTCAAGTGATTCTCCTGCCTCAGCCTCCCGAGTAGCTGGGACTACAAGCATGTGCCTCACACCCGGCAAATTTTTTGTATTTTTAGTAGAGACAGGGTTTCACCGTGTTAGCCAGGATCCCCTCAATCTCCTGACCTCATGATCTGCCCGCCTGGGCCTCCCAAAGTGGTGGGACTACAGGCGTGAGCCACCATGCCCGGCCTCTACTCTCTACTTTTATGAATTCAATTTTTAGACCTAAATTTAAATCAAAAAGCTGTAAAACTTTTGTAAAATAGCAAAAGGGATAGATATATTTAGGTAACTTTGGGTTTGGCATTACTTTGCAGATACAACACTAAAGTACATACAAGACAAATTTCTACCATGAAAGACGATACTGGTATGACTTTGTTACAATCAAAGACTTTTGCTCTGGGAAAGGAAATGTCTAGAGAATAGAGAAACAAGCCACAGACAGCTAGAAAATATTTGCAAAACACCGGTCTGGCCTCCAGACCATTAAAAACCACTTACAACTCAGCAATAAGAAATCAAACAACCCGATTAGTAAATGGACAGAAGATCTAAAGAGGCACCCATCAGAGATGGCATACAGATGGGAAGAAGCTTATGAAGATATTCGCCCACCCCACGCTTTTCCTTCCCTGAGGCCCTCTCTCCCCCACACACCCTCCGCTGCAGAACGAGTGGAAACAGATCAGGGGGCCCTGGGCGGTGATGGTGACATGCTGTCTCCCGGGGAAGGTGTGGGATTCAAGAGCATTGTAAGCCATGGGACCCGAGGAATCCGGAGAGGCTGTGCTTGGAGACGGGACTGACCCGCCACTCGCATGGTCCTGGTCTGCAGCCCTGCAGAGCCCGCTTTACCCTTCCCCTCCACAGACCTGCTGACCGCGGCGGGC
>NW_012120722.1:137017-137492 GCF_000951035.1 Colobus angolensis palliatus | reverse complement strand
GTGAGCTCTTCTCATGGCGGCAGCTGGCTTGACGCCCAGGATGCTGGGGAGCCCGGTGTGCAGAGGCCTCTACAAGCTGTGGGGCCCAGAGGTGCCACGGGGCGAGAAGGCGCCCGCCTCCCAACGCTTTCGCTCCCCCGCCCGTCCAGCCCGCCGGGGCTATTGCTGCCAAGATGTTCTGCAGTGTGGACAGAGGCCACAACAGCTGCTAGACGGCGACCTTCGCCAAGGTCACGCAGGGTGTCTGGGACATGACGCGCAAGCGCTGTGGGGAGCGCAAAGTGGCCGGGTCAGAACTGTGGATGCTCTTTGGCAGCTTCCACCGGGCCGAGAGGCCCCACCTAAAAGGACAGTGTCAGGCGGTCGGGTTACCAAAGCGCCATTGAGCCAAAGCTGGACCGGGAGCTTGGCAGAGCAGCCTTCAGCTCAAGCCTGGCGCCTCCTGTCTTCAGCTAGGAGATGGTGGGGCGAGTCA
>NW_012120722.1:130854-132842 GCF_000951035.1 Colobus angolensis palliatus | reverse complement strand
CATGTCTCGCCCAAGCTAAGGAGGATTTGTGAGCCCAGCAGCCACCAGACAAACACCAACTTGGAGGCTCTCTGGCCTGGGCCCACCCGAGGCTGTTTTTCTTTATGAACACGATGCACTTTGCTCTTCCTTTCCTGAGTGACCCTGAGGGCGGGAGGCTGGACGTGGGCTGCGGGGTGCCCTGCCCTGGGGTTTCCTGGACGTAGGTGGTAGGCCTGTCTCACAGGCCCATGTACAGAGTGTTTACATTAAACTGTTTGCTGCGGGAAAAAGACAAGAAAATAAATGTGTTATAGGTGAGTGCAATGACATGGATGAAGCACAACATACTGTATGTGGGATAAAAGAAACCAGACCCCAAAAATGCATACTTTAATGATTCTACTTATATAAATTTATTTTTATTTATTCGTTTGAGACCAGGCTGGAGTGCAGTGGCGTGCTCTCGGCTCACTGCAAGCTCTGCCTCCTGGGTTCACGCCATACTCCTGCCTCAGCCTCCCAGTAGCTGGGACTACAGGTGCCCGCCACCATGCCTGGCTAATTTTTTGTATTTTTAGTAGAGACGGAGTTTCACCATGTTAGCCAGGATGGTTTCCATCTCCTGACCTCATGATCCGCCTGCCTATGCCTCCCAAAGTGCTGAGATTACAGGTGTGGGCCATCCCGCACCCAGCCTACTTATATAAATGTATATATGCAATCCAAACTAATCTACAGTGACAAAAAGACTGACAGTGGTTTTCAGTAGATTTGGAATGAAGAGAGGAATGAGAGGGAAAGACTACCACTGCACTCCAGGCTGGGCGACAGAGTGAGACTCTGTCTCAAAAAAAAAAAAAGGATCTTAAACAAGGACCAGCTAAGACCTACAAGGACATGGTTTTGCAAACAACTGGAAACATTCAGTCATATGAAATAATTGGAAAAATATTTATATAATGTTGAATGAGTTTATTATTACTCTGTGGGAAAAAAAATCTTATAGTAACAGGGCTGCAGCAGAACCAAGACTACTAAGCTTTAGTTGGTGACTAACTTATCTGAGCAAGTATATGGTGAAGCACATTCTGTGGCTCCCTTTGGATCTGTGGTGATCAGGTCTGAATTATATTTAATCCGTTCAGGGGGAAGAGAAGGGTATGGCACAGCCATTTTGACAGGGAATCACATCACAGTTTACCAGTCATGTTGCTTTGGAATATAAGAAATACATTCTTGTGTTGGTTTTTCACTTTTATTTTTGGCCCATATAATTTCTAATCTTTTTTTATGATAGCTAAGAATATGCAGATTCTCCTATTTCAGTGACTAAGGATTTGTCGGGGCGTAAGTAGACTGTTTTTCCAAGGCTGCTTTGCCAATAAATGGAAAGTCTCCTTCTTTTAGCTGATGTTTCCTTCAAAAGGAAAATATTTCATATTATTTGAAGGAAATATATTATGTTTTTCCGATTGTGAATTGAAGCTTTTAGATTAGGTATGTGTCCTTCCCTATAACCCCAAAGGATTCTCTCATTTAAAGATGACCTGGAGAAGTGCCAGAGTCCACCAGGAGAGATACACTGATACAAGTAAAAGTGTGTTTCCAAAGCTGTGCCACAATCTTATGAAAACTGTCCCTAACCATTGCACTGTTCTTTTAAAATTGTATATACATTTTTCTTGCAGATACACTCTGGAAATGATTAAACCAGTACCACATAGTGAAAATTCATGGAACTATCTGAAAGGGTAAGAGGTCATTTTTCCATTTTTTATATAAAAAACAAAGTGGCTACATGATACATCACGGAGTATATTCCATAATCAGATTCCCAAAGGATAGTAAAGAATTTTTCATTTTTCTGGACCTAAGAGTGCAAGTGCCAGAGTGTTATGAAAACTCCCAGCCTCTACTCTTCTCTGCACCCCCCAAGCACATACCAACGCCATTTTTAGAATAATCCACAAGTAATTAATGCCATTTTAATTGTATTTGTGAATTCT
>NW_012120722.1:124458-129494 GCF_000951035.1 Colobus angolensis palliatus | reverse complement strand
TCTCCATTTCTTCTTTGTGTCTCAGGATTTATTTTCTCTTGATCTTTCTACTGCTTCTGTTCTTCCTTCACACAAAAGTTTTTCTTTTGTTTGTTTTAGGATTTTGCAGGATTGTGGTCTTTCTAAATATATTAACCTGTTAAATCAATTACTCGATTTACAATCAAGTCTTAGTTCCCCCTACCTAATTGCCTTTTCTTGTGGACATCTACGAAGACATGCTAGAAAGCCAGTGTGACAATACAGAAGACATTCTTAATAAAGCATTAGAGGTAAACCTGATGGGCTGATAGGGCTCAGTGCTTTCATTGTTGGTATCTCAGAACTGGGTCTGGTCAGTGCTCTTACCTTTATTATTTCTTTACTTCTGCTACTTTCAGATTTGGTTTTCTCCAGTTTTTATACTGCCTTTAGGTACAGAGTGAGGTTATTGAATTTTTTTTAAATGTAGTTGTTTATATCTATACATTTTCTTTCAAACTCTACTTTTGCTGTATTTGTTAAGTTTTGGTATGTTTTGTCTTTATTTTTTCTCAAGATATTTTATAATTTCACTTGTGATTTATTCTTTCACTGGTAGTTTAAGAGTGTATTGTTTAATTTCTACATATTTATGAATTTTTCAGTTTTCATTTTTTTAATTTATCTGTTGTTTCCTCCACTGTGGTTGTAAATTATATTTTGTATGATTTAAAACTTTATAAAATGATTAAAACATATTTTTGTGGATGAAGATATGGCCTATCCTAGAGAAAGTTCCATATCCACTTAAAAAGAATGTATATTCTGCTGTTGTTGGGTGGGCTGTTCTGTACATGTGTATTAGCTCTAAATGGTTTATACTGTTGTTCAAGTCTATTTCTCCTGAAGCTTCTGTCTGTTTTTTCTATCCATTAATTAAAATGAGGTATTGAAGTGTCCAGCTACTGTTATAGAACTGTGTGTTAATCCTTTCAATTCTGTTAAATTTTTCAGCTTTGCTGAGGTATATTTGAGAAATACATATTGTACATATTCAAGGTTTACAATCTGATGTTTCTATACATATGCACATTCTGAAATGATTACGAAAATGAAGTCAATTAACATATTAATTACTTCACATAATAGTTACCTTTTTTGTGTGCATGCATGAGATAAGAATACTTACCCCATCCCTAGTGACTGCAGAGCAGCCATTCCAGCTGCTCCAGGCTCAGGCAGAGGAGGAGTGGGGCGGGAACCACCGCCAGAGGGGCCCTCAGGCCTGGCGGGCACGCATTCCGGAGGCTGCCCAGGCCAAGGTGCAGCTGCCCTTTGCCCTGTGTATGCAGGGAGCAGCCGCCTGTCATCTCCCAAGCCTGTTCAGGCTGCTGGCATCGCAGAACAGGGGCCCGATATCCCTGTGGCTGCACAGGAGCAAGAACCAAGAACCTGCCGCTCAAACCCAAGCCAGGTGACTGCACAGTGCTCATGCCAGCAGCTCCTGTCTCCCTGTGGTGAAGGAGCCAGGCGGGAGGCACAGCTTACATAAATGTGTGTGTGTGTGTGTATATATATATATATGAGTATTTTTCTGTCACTGATAAAGCAGTGAAAAGACAATTACAGACCTGGAGAATACACTTGCAACTCAAATATTTGTTACATGGCTTTACGTTAACGTAGTAAATGACTTTTCTAATGGGTATGTAAGGAAACTCCCAACTGATCAAAAGAATGAAATTAAAAATGAGCCAAATGAGTCAAAACAGACACTTCATCACAATTATATAAAAATAATTAAATGTGAAATTTTGTTTAGAGACGTGCATTTAAACCATGAGATACCACTACTAATCTATTAAAATGGTTAAAATACACAACACTTATAGTCCCAAATGGCAATGAGGATGTGGAAGAATGAGATATATCACGTGTGACTGGTATGAACCCAAAATCATAACTGCACACTTTGGAAAACTTTAAAACATCTTGGTATTTTATATAATGGAGGTAAATGTTAAGTTAAAATGTGACCTAGCAGCCGTGTTCCAAAATATTTACAACACTGATTCAAAAACTCATGCTCACACTGATATCTTCAGATAAATTCCTGTATAAGTTTTATTAATTTGATTGTTTTCCACTCCTTGAATTTTGCTTACAGAATAAATATTGTATGGAAAATTTCTCAAATAATTAGAGTGCATATGCATTTCTATTGTTCCTTTTCTTCAATGGCTTAACCTCACTTTCTAAGAAAGTCTTCAATCAAATAATCCCTGTCATCTCCTCAGCCCCAGCACAGCTGCCTCCTCCCTCAGGCTTTCTGGCATTCTCAGGATGTGGGCTTTCACACTGTGTGACATGCACAGTAATACATAGCTGTGTCCTCAGATCTCAGGCTGCTCAGCTCCCTGTAGGCTGCGCTCGTGGACATGTACTTGGTCATGACCAGTCTGCCCTGAAACTTTTGGGCATTGCCTGTGTTAGCATTGCTAGGGTTGATCCCCATCCATT
Source organism: Colobus angolensis palliatus (assembly GCF_000951035.1). Taxonomy (NCBI): domain Eukaryota; kingdom Metazoa; phylum Chordata; class Mammalia; order Primates; family Cercopithecidae; genus Colobus; species Colobus angolensis. Next base: position 127,013 of record NW_012120722.1, on the reverse strand, counting down.
TAAGCCCTTGTCCAGAAGCCTGTCACACCCAGTGTATACCGTAGCTGGTGATGGTGAACCCAGAAAAAATACAAGATAACTTCACTGAGGCCCTAGGCTTCCTCACCTCAACCTCAGACAGCACCAGCTGCATCCAGGAGTGGGACCTGTGGAGAGGACAAAGGAGTGGATAAAATTCTTTTTGACTGAAAAGAGTCCCCTCCTCGTCCCTGGGACTAGGTGGTCATTTACCTGTAATTGCTGACACCAAAGAAAAGGAACCTCCAGGTCCAGTCCATGCTGAGGAACTGTGTTCTCAGTAGGTTTTCTAGAGGAGGGATGTGGTTGTTGGGTGATGCTCTCAGGGCACAGGAATATCCGAATTTACCTCAGTGGATCTCAGGTTATTTGCATATTCATGATACAGAGCATTTCATAGCTCAAGACCTGATCCAAGATAAGAAAGGGAGGATAAATGACACATCAGCCATGCAAGAGTGAGATGCTGATGGTCCACATCATAATCCTGCTTGATGAAAAGCATGTTCTGCTCCATTTCCAAGCTTGTTGTGAACAGAGGTCCTTTTACTGAAACATAAGCCCCCACAGGACAAGTTTTTCACTGTGAACCCACATTTGGTTAGCATGGAGGCCACCTTGATGATTTCTGGGACCATCACTGTCAATGACACTGAACAGGTGCTTTGGACTCCTGCTGGCCTTGGGCACCAGGACAGTTCACTGGTGACTCCAAGAAACTGACTGCTGGGTGTCCCACATGAGTTTCCAGCAGGTCCCTCTGAGATCTGCTGGGAGCTCCTAAGACACTGTCTCCAGCACCTACTTGGTGGCCCGGGATCCCAGGCTCTTCAATAGAAACACTCTTGGTTTACAGATTTGCCCCATGATGTGTGATTAGAGATGATTTTCTTATCTCAAGGACAATAGGAATAAGAAGATAAAACAATTATTTGGATTTCTTCATGAACTAATCCTCCCAAAATAATTACCAAGTAATTTGTGTTTTGAATAAGTATGGGTTTTCTTTCCTACTGCATTTATTAGAATTTTTTGAAGTATTTACATACTTTCAGCTCATATCCATAGATCCCTATCTTTACATATTGATTTCTTACTCACTTGGTCTGTGCACCTACCACACTCTCAGATCCACCACTGCCCTGTCACTCACACAATGCAAGCAACACTACGTAACACTGAAATCTGAGTTCCTTATTCACAGAAATATGGTGTCTCCAACAATTCTGTACACATTGAATTAGTAAAATCGTTTTCATCTTTCATATTCTCATCATTAAAACATTTATAATCCTAGAAACCCACTTTAAAAAATAGTTATCATTCAATAGCAAAGACTTGGAATGACAACTATTTTTTAAAGTGGGTTTCTAGTTATAAATATCTTTGTGAGGCTGGGGGAAGGAGAGCCTTAGGAAAAGTAGCTAATGCATGCCGGGCTTAATACCTTAGTTATTGGTTGACAGGTGCAGCAAACCGCCATGGCACACAAATACCTATGTAACAAACCTACACATCCTGCACATGTACCCTGGAAATTAAAATTAGAATTAAAATAAAAAAGTTCTCATTGCTTCAAGTTATCTGAATGGTTGTGATGTAATATGATATTTAAAGACAAATCGGCAACTTACTGAACAGTTTGTTTTTGTTTGTTTGTTTGTTTTTCTGATAAAGGAAGACCCAAACTCTGAGAGGAAACCTCCTGCCAAGCCTCCTGTGCACCTGATCCGGGGCTGGAACCTGTGCTGTAGGGCTCCTAAGTGCCCCCTCCAACTCGGCCCTTGACTTGCAAGAAGGTTCCTGTTGGGGCTTACAAAGCATTTCCCCCCAGCATCTCTAGACCAGCATGAAGTGGCTGTGTCCTAGTTTAGAATGCTCCTTCAGTGACACCATATGCTGCTGACACCATCTCTTGAAACAATCGATTAGCCTTACTAAACCATTCGAACTCTGCAGGGAGACCTAAAACAAGGATTCTCTGACACAGGAGGGAGCCTCTTCTCTAAAGCTCCAGATGCACTGAATCAGTGAACCCACAATGAATCCAAAAACTTTGCAGGAGTTTTTGGAGTACTTTGTTTCTTCCTTGGGCTGTTGCAGTTGAATGTTGCATCTGAGAATACCTACAGGTACAGCTAATTTCAGACTAAAGCCAATCTCTGTCTACTATTCTAATAACACCAATTTTCTACTAAAAAAAATACAAAAAAACTAGCCGGGCGAGGTGGCGGGCGCCTGTAATCCAAGCCACTCGGGAGGCTGAGGCAGGAGAATGGCGTGAACCCGGGAGGCGGAGCTTGCAGTGAGCTGAGATCCGGCCACTGCACTCCAGCCCTGGCGAACACGGTGAAACCCCGTCTCTACTAAAAAATACAAAAAAAAAACTAGCTGGGCGAGGTGGCGGGTGCCTGTAATCCAAGCCACTCGGGAGGCTGAGGCGGGAGAATGGCGTGAACCCGGGAGGCGGAGCTTGCAGTGAGCTGAGATCTGGTCACTGCACTCCAGCCCGGGCGACAGAGCAAGACTCCGTCTCA
>NW_012120722.1:118240-119208 GCF_000951035.1 Colobus angolensis palliatus | reverse complement strand
CTAGCACAATGTCTGACACAGTAAGAATTCCAGCAAATCTTATGAATAAATGAGAGCAAATTTTTGTTGGCTTCTCTAGATAAGGCCTGGCTGGAATGTCTTGAGGTTAACCCTGTTTTTATTTTGGTGGTTGAGATGACAGTATTTACTTAACTCAGGCTCATCAAGAGAATTAGATGAGATAATATATTTGAAGCACTTAGCATGGCAAGTGGTAAATCCTCAACAAATGTCAGTTATTGTAAACAGTACAACATTTAGTTGACTGGCGGTATTATGTACAGGTTTTGAAAAGGTCTTGCATTTTAGAGCAGTGACTGCCAAACTGGGATTACCTAGAACACCTTTTTTTTCTCTCTTAAAACCCTGTATCTCTTCCCTTGTCTTCATTCTCAGTTAAAGACCTTGCTTCCTAATTCATTGATAAATTGAAGCAGTTAAAAGGTTACTTACACACTCTTCCACCACTATACCTGCATAGCAGCATCTGAACTCATATACTTCGCTTTCTTTAAATGAAATATCCATGCTTCTATTAAAACCAGTCTCTCTACGTTAAACCTCATCCTGTTTATTCAGGGACATCACTAGCAATTCTCCAGTGTCTTCTAGGTCATCAGTTTTTCTTCTCTCCTGGATTTATCCCATGGCCTACAAACACTGTTATTTTTTTCCACCTTAAAAATAAACAAAAAACTTGTCCCTACTTCCTCTCCAGCTGCTGCTCCATTTATCCGTTGTCCTTTGCAGCAAACCTGTGCTTGCTATCTTTATTTATCTTCTACCATTTTCTCTCAAAGACATTCTAGTTAGGCTTTCACCCCCACCTGTGTATCAAAACTGTTCTTGTCACCAGAGACTTCCAGGAATTCAAATTCAATGGCCAGTTCTCTGTTCTCACCTTAATTGCCTTAGCAGCAGCATCTGACATGATTGATTACTCGCACCTCCTTAATACACTGTTTATT
>NW_012120722.1:113958-114435 GCF_000951035.1 Colobus angolensis palliatus | reverse complement strand
AGACCTTCCTTTTCTGGCGGTATTATTGTTATTATTATTTTTCAAGACAGTGTCTTGCTCTGTCCTTGGCATGATCATAACTCACTGAAGCCTGTGACTCCATCAGTTTTCCCTCCTTAGCCTCCCGAGTAGCTGGGACCACAGGGGCATGCACCATCCCCACCTTATTTCTATTGATTGATTGATTGATTGATTGGTTGAGATGGAGTCTTGCTATGTTGTTCAGGCTGGTCTCAAATTCCTGGCCTCAAGCAGTCCTCCCCGGCTGCTGGGATTACAAGCATGAGCCACCGTACCTGCCACTATGAGGTTTCTCGATTACTTTTTTTGTTATTCTCTTAATTTTGATTGTATGGATAGTGGTCCAATTATGAGACCAAGCTGACCTTAACATTTAAGGAAGTTTAGCATACAACAACTGAACAGTTTTCTGATGCTGAACTGCTCAGAAGCAAAATTAAATGTATTCTATTCCAC
>NW_012120722.1:111247-113183 GCF_000951035.1 Colobus angolensis palliatus | reverse complement strand
GGGCTTTATGCCAGCTATTGCCTTTTTTTGAGTTGTTTACCCGTCAGTGCTCTTGGGTTGAGTCCTCAAACTTCAGCGTTAAGTTAAATGTCACCTCAGCAGAGAGGCCAACCCTTATTATGTAATGTAAAGTTACCCTGATTCACTATTTTTTTTTTCTTTTTTGAGACAGGGTCTTGCTCTGTTGCCTAGGCTGGAATGCAGTGGCGCAATCTTGGCTCACTGCATCCTCTCCCTCCTGGGTTCAAGAGATTCTCCTGCCTCAGCCTCCCAAGTAGCTGGGATTACAGGTGTGTGCCACCACACCTGGCTAATTTTTGTATTTTTAGTGGAGACAGAGTTTCACCATGTTGGCCAGGCTGATCTTGAACTCCTGGCTTCAAGTAATCTGCCCACCTCGGCCTGCCGAAGTGCTGGGATTACAGGCAGGAGTCACTGTGCCCAGCCCTCATTCAGTCTTAATTATCTGCATTGCTAATTATCTCTAGATTATAAACTCCATGAGAGAGGAAATTTTGTATGCCTTGTTCACTACTGTATTCTCAATGCCTGCCACACAATTATTTCTTAAAAGAATGAATAAATAAATCTGGGTAATTTAGCAAATGCTCAGTAACATATTTAAACTTGAATCTTGACATTGTAAATATGGCAGGTAAAAAATATCTGTAACAGGTAAAAATAACTAGTGATGGCAACCTTTGTGTTTCTACATAGTTCTGTTGTAAACCAAGAACTTAGTGCCAAGTCTTAAAGGCAAGGTAAAGATTACAAATGTCAGTAGTAGTAGAAAATAAAACTGTTATACTTAATCATTTTGAGTCATACTTGTCAAATTTCAGTGTTTAACATTTATACTTAATCATTGTGAGTCATAACTTGTCAAATTTCAGTGTTTAACAGTTAATACTCTTTGCCTTCCTTTAAAATAAAAAGGGTTTGGAGGGGAGTATTTTATCATTTTTTAAAGCTTGTTGAAGGAGTTCATACTCGTAATGTTTTTAATGTCTAAACTTCCCTGTGAGTAAGCAAAAGCCCTTTTAATTACTCCTTTTGTCTCAGCACTGCATTCATTCTGATAGACATTTTGTGAACATTTCTCAGGTGACTACATTCTGAAAGTAAAGGCTAATTAAGTATTTCTTTTTTCAACTTTTTTACTACTACTACATTGTGTTCAGAGCTACAAGCAGAGCATCTCATTATGAAACTAATAATTCTCATGAGGAAAGCTGAAGTGCTGTTAAATGTTCTTTTGTTGTTAGCAGAGACTACTTGACATGTTGACATACTATGGAGCACATTTTACTTCCTCAACAGGGCACGGAAGCAGTAAGCTATCCCCTGCATGGGTTTAACATAGTCTGGAAATACACCTCAGGGGTTTAGTAAGACTGATTAACTACAAGGTTATTCCAGGTTTAACATGTCTTTGTTATTTGGAAAGCAGCAAATGCTTGAAATAAGAATGAAACAATTGAAGTTGAAAACTGATTATATGTAATGGCTTTAGGCTATTTTTATGTAATTGAATTGTAATTGAATCTGTTTTCAGAGTTATGAACAAGAAAAATATACCCTTCAAAGAAAAGTTGAACTCAGGAGTCGAATGTTAGAAAGTTTGAGCCGTGAATGTGAAGCTATTGAACAACAACAAAAAATGGACCTGGAGAAATTGGAAGAACAACTAAGCAGAAGCCATGGACGGGAAATGAATGAACTAAAAACGAAGGTTGGGATATCTGTGTATTTCAGTGCAAAATATTCCATATTTATGCAGCCATCTGTAAACTTTAGAAGATAAAGATTTTCTTCAGTGACAGCTTTGCAAAATAGCCAAGATCTAAGTCTTCATTATCTTAATCTTGGGGGTGGGAACACTGAGATACAAGAGTTTGTCTAAGGGACTTGTATAAATTATATCCTACTAATTAAA
>NW_012120722.1:105084-105791 GCF_000951035.1 Colobus angolensis palliatus | reverse complement strand
AAGTATTCTAACTACTAAATTGGCATTTTCCTTTACTACCAGAACAATTAAGCATGTTAATATTTTGTAGGTTTCGGAAGATCAAGGGGCAGCAATGGAATGTCAGCTTATCAGTATGAAAGTCAAGTGTCAGTCACTAAAGAAGCAAAATGTATTTAACAGGCAACAGATGCAGAGAATGAAGGTATAGAACTATCACTATCAAAGGCTTATTAAACAAATTTTATGTCAGCATTACATGTCTGAATACATCAAAGAAACTCTTTTCCTACAAGGAGTGTACATATAGTTATTTCTAGAACTGCATGATTTCAAAAAATCAGTTTTGAAATTAATCAAAAGATTCATTTATACTTTAAAAATCTTGGAATAAATATTTAGTAATAGTATATTTAGCAATGATTTTTTTGTTTGTTTTAATGATTACTCACCAGCTTTGACTACTCTTTATGGAGTAGAAGAAAGAAAAGTATTTATTTCTTATCTTGGCCTGATGTCTTTCCAAGCATAGCCCTAGGGCTCCTACTTCAGCTGAAACTCGCTGCCTCGCCAGTCCTCTGCTCTTTCACCGAGGCTTGTTGTGGAGTGAAATTTGGATTATTCAGGGTTCCCTTTCCTTGTAGCCCCTCAAGGCAAGCACATAGACCCTTTTAATTTTACGGATTTTGTTGGTTGTCATGCTAGCCAAATAAGAGGTAGCAGAAAAA
>NW_012120722.1:101129-103013 GCF_000951035.1 Colobus angolensis palliatus | reverse complement strand
CAAAGTTTATTATTAGATTAGAAATAGCTAATTAGTTTTGTTTCCAAAATGAGTTCAAAGTAATGTAGTATAAACTATGAATTATATCAAAAAAGTAGTTATCAGAATCTTTCTCTCACTTAATTTTATTAGAGGGGGTAATTTTATTTTTCTAGTTACAAATCGCCACGTTGCTACAGATAAAAGGGTCTCAAACTGAATTTGAGCAGCAGGAACAGTTGCTTGCCATGTTGGAACAGAAGAATGGTGAAATAAAACATCTTTTAGGTGAAATTAGAAATCTGGAGAAATTTAAGGTATGTGTAACACTTAAAAAAACACACATCCAAATTTTCATTTGAATAGCTTAAAATTGGGTTTGTATTTTAAGTTTAAAATATTAATAAGTATCTTGTGGGAGATACTTTGAGACTAAGTAAATGCCTGTTTCTCCTTATACTTAAACATCCATTGGTGATTCTTGCCTGAAATATAATTCTGTGATGATTGCTAAATGGATAATTCCATCACTTCTGTATTTATTAGTTGGAATTCTAATAAAGGGACAGAAAAGAAAAATCTTTTCCCGTATTCATTCATTCATTTATATCAGTATAGCCTTATGGACTTTTTATGCTATGAGTTATAATCCAGTGCTTGCTTTATTTACTCTGATACTCAAATTGTCCCAGATTTGGTCATCGAAGTGCTCTTATTTGAATACTTCCTTACTCTATGGCACAACAAGGTTTTCCTAGCTCACCTGCCCCAGCCCTGGGATTAGCATTTCTTCAAGGAACATTGGTTTATTTTAGTGGATAATGGTATTTGTGTAAGCATTTGTGTGTGTGTGTGTGTGTGTGTGTATAAGAATTCACCCATGTTTTCTACTAATACATGTGTGTTTTCATTTTTTACATTTAAATATCTGATCCCCATTGAAGTTTATTTTTGTGTGTAATTTGAGGTATAAATCTAATTTTATCTTCTTGTAAAAAAGTAGGCACTTGTCCCAGAGTCATTTGTTAAAAAATCAATCTTGAGCCCAGTGATTTGAGTTGACACCTTTGTCATACATACATCAGTTTTCCATATATACTTGAGTCTGTTTCTAAATTTTCTGTCTACGCCATTGGTCTGCTTCTGTGTGTGTCAGTACCACACTGTTTTATTAATTATAAAGGCTTTAAAGTATGTTTATCTGGTAGGACTATTTCCTCACTATACTTTTTATTTTTCAGTGTTTTCCTGTCTATTTTTGAATGTTAGTTTTCATTTACAAACATCTTGTCTAACACCAAAAAAAGCTTGTTGGCTTTCTATTAAAATTGCATGCAATTTAAGATTTTATAAATTAACTAAGGGAACATCAATATCTTCATTAACCTCCTAATGAACTAAAGTTTATAAATGACAAATTTTTGTAAATGTTAATAACCTCTTAGGCATTCTAAATGCCATTAGTATGTCATAAAATCTTAATTAAGTTCACAGAACTTTATTTCTGTATCTTATAAAAACTGTTGAAAGAACTACAAATTTGGTTAAATTGGCAGCCTTATGTGTTCCATCAGTGGGCTCAGAACTATACTTTGAAAATTATGGCCTTAAATCAGAGAAATTTTATTTATAACCTCTGAAATTGTTTCAAGTTTTTAAGCACATTTACCTTTTTTATCCCACTAGAGAAATGTATAGTTTCCATCAGTCTCAGAAGAGTTTGCACTACATTCTTGCCTGGGGTGGGGGGAAGAACCTCAGAAGTGGGGGACACCAAATATAAATGTAAGGCTCTCATCTTTCTTTCATATTTTTCCAGTTTATGGTTTTGTTACAAAGGCCAGAATTCAATCCAGCAGGCATTTATTTTTCTATTTTAAAAGCCAGGAGAGGGAAGGAAGCCAG
>NW_012120722.1:98846-99924 GCF_000951035.1 Colobus angolensis palliatus | reverse complement strand
TCTTTTAAATCATGAGTAATCCTGAGAAATTATATCAAATTTTTTTTTTAACTGTAGTTTTTTGCAAATCCTATTTACAAACTCATTTGTAGTTATATACCTATAGTTAATAAAGCAAATTTATTGTGTAAAATGTGTAGAAAAATTCAGAACTGGATACTGGGTGTGCATGAATATAGCATGTATCCTTTTTGGATATCAAAATTCATCATACTGTATAGTAGAGATTTGAGACTTTCCCATTTTAAGATTACAGTATTTTATGTCATACCTCATAGTTTAATTATGTTGAAGCAGCTGATGTTTGGAAGCTATACGAGGTAGGACTGTTTTTAGAAAATCTAAAGTAATGGAGACTTTTAAGAAGGTGGGTCTTTATCTCTGCTTCTGATGGAAGTCTGGAGGAGGCCTTCCAGGACTGGGAAAGCACTCCATGGTATCAGGATTCAGGTTTCTTGTGTTTGTTGGTCTGCTGCCATCCCGTTGAGCAGAATTTAGTCATGCAGCCTCACCTGCCGACAGGAAAGGCTGAGAAATGCAGTCTTGATTCTCAGGGGCCATGCTCCTCACTAAATATTGGGAATTATTTTATTAAAGAAGAACAGTGAGCCAGGTGTGGTGGCTCATGCCTGTAATCCCAGCTCTTGGGGAGGCAGAGGCGGGAGGATAATTGTGCCCAGGAATTTGAGATTTGTTTGAGCAATATAGCAAGACCACATTCTCCCCCAGAAGTAGGGGAAAAAGGAAAGAACAGTGAAACATATTAGGAAACATCTAGCAAGTCTGATGACCGAGCTGGAAAGTAGCCTAAGCATACAGTCTCTGCACCTTACATACTACAGAGAGTAAAGTTTACTGTACACAAATTCAAAAACAAAAGGCCAAGTGTGAAATCTAGCAAGTCTGATGACCGAGCTGGAAAGTAGCCTAAGCATGCAGTCTCTGCACCTTACATACTACAGAGAGTGAAGTTTACTGTACATAAATTCAAAAACAAAAGGCCAAGTGTGAAGGAGTGTAAGAATGTGATGGCTCTACAATACCCCTTCCCTGAAAGAGTGTTACATGTTTTAGGTGA
>NW_012120722.1:92449-93121 GCF_000951035.1 Colobus angolensis palliatus | reverse complement strand
TAAAAATCACTTAAGCAAATGTATGTGGCTAATTGACTCAAGTAGCACGTTGGAAACTTTTTGTCTTGTTAAACAAAAGATAAAATACCACAAAATGTTTATGTGTGTGTGTGAGTCCTTCTGCTAACTTTAAGATGTTTCCAACTCTTTGTTTTCTGCGTGTTTAACTTAGATACACAATCCTAAGATACTTTTGGTACAATAAATATGGCTTTGATTGGAAACTTTACTATTCTATGCTTTACAAAACTAATGAGTGTTCTTGTTGCTAAGAATCTTTACATACCTTTAAGAATATCTCTCTACTATTTATCTTGTCTTTATTATTCTACTAGTTGAAACTCAGTTTTTTAATAAGAAACAAATAGACATCTATTCATGCAGCTCAAGATTCCATGTTATTTTTGTCTTGCCTTTTGTATGTCATGTTAATGTTAAAATATTACTGTAACATTTCAGTTTTTGTGTTAGGTGTGCTTATCATGATAGGGGCCCTGTCATATTTTAATTATTTAATTTAGGCCTTGCCATGACTTTTTAAAGATATTCTTTAGACTTAAAAAATAATCGGCCCAGCGCAGTGGCTCGCCTGTAATCCCAGCACTTTGGAGGCTGAGGCAGGTGGATCACGAGGTCAAGAGATCAAGACCATCCTGACCAACGTGGTGAAAC
>NW_012120722.1:82205-83967 GCF_000951035.1 Colobus angolensis palliatus | reverse complement strand
CTGAGGCAGGTGGGTCACGAGCTCAGGAGATCGAGGCCATCCTGGCCAACATGGTGAAACCTCGTCTCTACTAAAACTACGAAAACTAGCCGGGCGTGGTGGTGCATGCCTGCAATCACAGCTACTTGGGAGGCTGAGGCAAGGGAATTGCTTGAACCAGGGAGGCGGAGGTTGCAGTGAGCCGAGATTGCATCACTGCACTTCAGCCTGGCGACAATGAGACTCCGTCTCAAAAACAAAAACAAACAAACAAAATACAAAACCATTAGTATATAAAATGCACTTGTTTGTATTAGTATATAAAAGGTGGCCTCTGTGTATTGGGTCCCAGCTTATTTCTTCACTGCAGGTTGAGACCCAGAAGTTCAAAAGGCTGTCAGCAGCAAACCCAAGTTTTTACACAATGAATTATTTTTAAAATAGCCCAAACAAGGGTATTCTTAGACATTTAGTGCCTACCTGCTTTGCATAACCAGCAAAACCTCACCTGCATCAGTTCTTGCTTATTGATAAGAGAGAATCTTGCAGTTATGAGGTCCTAAACTACCGTTACCGTTTAGAGTTCTCTAACCCAGAAACTTCCCATTGTGCTGCTTCACCTGGACATGTTAACCCACTCTCTGGCCCCTTTCTCTCCCAGGAGTTTCCTTGCCTTCTTCCCCTCTGGAAGATGGCCCCAGCACTGCTGTAGGCTCTGGGCAATCTCATGCTATGAGAGACTTACCTCTCGTGCAACTCTGTCTCCGCACCACTCAATAAGGCTTTTGTAGAACTGCTTCTCATGGCCATCTCTTTGTCCTTGATCAGCCTCCAATTCCTGGAACTCTCCCAAACATGAGCCTCTACGTCTAACAAGGACATAGAACAGTAAAGTGTCAATCTATCAAGAAGAAACAATTATAAACATATGTGCCTAACAAGAGCCCTAAATATCTGGAGCAAAAGCTGCAAGAATGGAAGTGAAAATAGACAGTTTAATAATAGTTTAATAGAGACCAGCACTCATCAGAAAAGTTGGAGACTTTCTTCAATTATAAATATAAACTAAATATAAACAAATAAATAGAAGACTTGAATAACACTACAAAGCAATTAGACCTAATAGAAATATGTAGCATACTCCACCCAAGAGGAGAATACACCTCTTAAGTGTACATAGAACATTGTGCAAAACAGACCAATGTTATGCCACAAATCTAGTCTCAATAAATTTTAAAACTTGGAAAAGTATCTTCTCTGACTACAATGGAATGAAATGAGAAATCAACAAGAAGAAAATCTGGAGAATTCACAAATACAATGTAGAAATAAGACAATACACTCTTTAAACAACAGATGAATCAAAGAAGAAGTCACTAGGGAAACATTTTGAAGATGAATTTTTAAAATATTTTTAAATAAATGAAAATGAAAACACAACAATAACAAAACTTGTTAAGTGTAGTGAAAGCAAAAGCCCTCAGTGGGGAATTTATATCTGTAGATGCCTACTTTTAAAAAAAGAAAGCTCTCAAACTAATAACCCAACTTTATACTTTGAGGAACTAAAACCAAAAGAGAAAACTAAAAAACTAAACCCACAGCCAGCAGAAGGAAGAAAATAAGAGATGAGAACAAAAAGAAATGAAATTGAGAGCATGAAAACAATGGAATCTATGGAACCAAAAGTTTGCTCTTTGAAAAAATCAAAATTAATGAACTTTTAGCTAGACTGATCAAGGGAAAAGGAGAAAAGACTCAAATTACTAAAATAAGGAAGTGG
>NW_012120722.1:79246-80243 GCF_000951035.1 Colobus angolensis palliatus | reverse complement strand
GGATTCGTGAAAGAAGAAGGGAGAGGAAAAGGAACAGAAAAATTATTTAAAGTAATAATGGCTGAAAATTTTTCCAAATTGACAACAGATACCAACCTACAGATCCTAGAAGCTCAGAACACCAAGCAGGATAAATACTAAAAAATCTACCACTGCATGTAGGTTTCTCATATTAAACTTCAAAAAATCAAAGACAAAAAAAAAATCTTAAAAGAAGCCTGAGGGGGGGAAAATACCTTACCTAGAGACAGATGAAGATAAGAATTCTATCAGACTTCTATTCAGAAACTATGAAAAGGCTTGCTTTAGATATGCAGGCTCTTTTTGGGTTCCATATGAATTTTAGAATTGTTTTTTCTAATTCCATTAAGAATGATGGTGGTATTTTGATGAGAACTGTACTGAATTTGTAGACTGCTTGTGGCAGTGTGATCATTTCCACAATATTGATTCTACCCATCCATGAGCATGGGATGTGTTTCCATTTGTTTGTGTCATCTGTGATTTCTTTCAGCAGTGTTTTGTAGTTTTCCTTATAGTGATCTTTCACCTCCTTGGTTAGGTATATTTCTAAGTTTTTGTTTGTTTTTTTTTTTTTTTGCAGTTATTGTAAAAGGAGTTGAGTTCTTGATTTGATTCTCAGCTTGGTCGCTGTTGGTGTATAGAAGAGCTACTGATTTGTGTACATTAATTTTGTATCTGGAAACTTTGCTGAATTTTTTTTCTCAGCTCTAGGAGGTTTCTGGAGGAGTTTATAGGGTGTTCTAAGTAAAAAAATCGTATCATCAGCAAACAATGGGTTTGACTTCCTCTTTACTGATTTGGATGCCCTTTATTTCTTTCTCTCGTCTGATTGCTCTGGCTAGGACTTCCAATACCATGTTGAAGAGGAGTGGTGAGAATGGGCATCCTTGTCTTGGTCCAGTTCTCAGAGGGGTGCTTTCAACATTTTCAGTATTATGTTGGCTGTAGGTTTGTCATAGATGGCTTTTATTAT
>NW_012120722.1:77291-77676 GCF_000951035.1 Colobus angolensis palliatus | reverse complement strand
ATACACACACACACACACATGATAGAATACTAGTCATCTATAAAAAGGAATGAATTTATGGCATTTGCAGCGACCTTGACAAGATTGGAGACTATCATTCTAAGTGAAGTAACTCAGGAATGGAAAACCAAACATTGTATGTTCCCACTCATCAGTGGGAGCTAAACTATGAGCATGCAAAGGCATAAGAATGACACAATGGACTCTGGGGACTCAGGGGGAAGGAGTGGGAAGGGAGTGAGGGATAAAAGACTACAAATAGGGTGCAGCGTATAGTGCTCAGGTGATGAGTCCACCAAAATCTCACAAATCACCACTAAAGAACCTACTCATGTAACCAAAAACCACCTGTTCCCCAATAACCTATGGAAATAAAATTTAAAAA
>NW_012120722.1:72830-77013 GCF_000951035.1 Colobus angolensis palliatus | reverse complement strand
CAAAAACTAAGTGAATGTCAAGGAGAAATACACAAATCCATTTTTGTAGTTGGAGACTTCAACACTCCTCCATCATTAATTGATAGATGCTCCAGTAGTCAAAAAAATCGTAAGGATATAGTTGAACTGAACAGCATTATCAATCAACTGGATCTAACTGACATTTATAGAACAACAGCAGAATACACATTTGATATGGTTTGTTCCTGTGTCCACACCCACTCATCTTGACCTGTAATCCCCACGTATCAAGGGAGGGACAAGGTGGGTGGTGACTGGATCGTGGGGGTGATTTCTCACATGCTGTTCTCATGATAATGAATGAGTCCTCATGAGATGCTATGGTTTTACAAGTGTTTGTAAGTTCCTCCTTCACTCTTCTCCCTCTCCTGCTGCCTTGTAAAGAAGGTGCCTGCTTCCCTTTCTACCGTGATTACAAGTTTCCTGAGGTCTCCCCAGCCATGCAGAACTGTGTGTCAATTAAATCTCTTTCTTTTATAAATTACCAAGCCTTGGGTAATATCTTCATAGGAGTGTGAAAATGGACTAATACAACAATCTTTTCAAGTTCACATGGAACATTCACCTTAACAGACCATTTTTGAGGCCATAAACACACACTAACAAATCTAAATGAATAAAAATCATATAAAGTATGCCTTCAGATCATGATGAAATTAAGCTAGAAATCAATAACAGAAAGACAGCTGGAAATGTCTCAAAATTAAACAACATACTTTTAAATAACATGAGTTTAAGAAGTCTTAAGAGACATTTAAAAATTTTTTAAGCTAAAAGGAAATGAAAACACAGTCGATCTAAATCGAGGGATGCAATGCAAGAAGTGCTTCAAGGGAAATTTCTCACATTAGAAGCATATATTAGAACATTCAGGAGATCTAAAAGTCAATGCTCTAAGTTTCCACCTTAGGAAACTAGAAAAAAAATAGCAAATTATATCCAAAGTAAGCAGAGGAAAATCAATAATAAATAGAGCAGAAATCAGTGAAGTTAAGAACATGAAATAAGTAGAGAAAACCAACGAAACAAAAAGCAGGTTATTTGACAGGATCAATAAATTAAGAAACTTCTAGCCAGGCTAACTGAGAAAAGAAAATGGAGAAGATAAAAATTATTAGTACTAGAAATAAAAGAAGGGTTATCACCACTGATCCCATGGCCATTGAAAGGATAATAAAGGAATATTGCAAACAACTCTATGCCTACAAATCTGAAAACTTAGATAAAATGACCAATTCCTGGAAAGACACAACCTACCAAAATTCACATGAGGAAAAATGTATAATCTGAGAAGGCCTATACCTGTCAAAAAATAATCAGTAATTAATCACCTTCCGAAACAGAAAGCACCAAACTTTTGGTAGAATTCAAACAATTGAATTCAGTTGAACAAACAGTTGAACAGAGAATAGAAGCAGACAGAATACTTCCTAACTCATTCTACATGGTCAGCATTACCTCAATACCAAAACCAGACAAAAATCTTACCAAACAAACAAACAAACAACAACAAAAAAACTACAGTCCAATCTCTCTCATGAACAAAGATGCAAAACTTCTCAACGAAGTATGAGCAAAATGAACCCAATAATGTACAAAAAGAACAATATGTCATAACCAAATGTGATTTACTCTAGGTATGTAAGGCTGGTCCAACATTCAAAAAATCAGTTAATCCGTCGCATCAACAGACTAAAGACAAAAAAATTACATGATAATATCAATAGATACAGAAAAAGCATTTGACAAAATCTAACACCAATTTATGACAAAAACTCTCATGCAAACCAGGAACAGAGAGGGACTTTCCGAACTTGCAAAAGGACATCAACAAAATACCTATTGCTAACACCATGCTTAATGGTAAGAAACGTAGTGAATTCCTCGTGATTAGAAACTTGGCAAGATACCCCCTCTCACTACTCCTATTGAACATTGTACTGGAAGTTCTAGCTTATGCGATAAGACAAAAAAGGGGAAATAAAGATAAAGAGCTTTGCAGTCTTGAAAGAAGTAAATAAAACTCTTTTTTTCAATAATCAACAACAAAAAGCACCCTGCTAGAACTAATAAGCAATTATAACAAGTTTGTAGGATACAACGTTAATGTGCAAAAGTCCACTGCTTTCCTATCTACGATTATAGCAATAAAAAGGTGTACTTTAAAATTTAAAACATGATACCATTTACACTATCAACTCCCCAAAATGAAATTGTTATAACAAAATATGTACAATATCTATGTGAGACAAACTACAAAACTCTGAAGAAGGAAATCAAAGAAGATCTAAATAAATGAAGAAACATTCCATAATTATGGTTAGGAAGACTCAATATTGTTAAGATATCAGTTCTTCCCAACTTGAGCTTTAGATTCAATGCAATCCAAATCAAAATTCTAGCAGGCTGTTTGATGGATGTCAATAAGCTGGTTTTAAGGTTTATACGGCAATGTAGACGACAAAGAATAGCCAACACGATATGGGAGAAGAAGGACAAAGTCAGAGGATTGATACTACGCAACTTCAAGGTTTAATATAAAGCTGCAGTAATCAGTACAGTGTGGTGTTGGTGCAAGAATAGACAAGTCAATGAATGAACAGATTAGAAAGCCCAGAAGTAGCCCCACACAAAGTCAACTGATCTTTGATGAAGGAGCAAAGGCAATTCAGCGGTGGTAAGATAGTCTTTTCAACAAGTGGTGCTGGCTCAACTGCATATCCATATGTGAAATAAAACAAAACAAAACAAAATGAATCTAGACATAGACCTCATATGTTTCATGAAAAAATAAACTGGATCTTAGACCTAAATATCAAATGCACAACTATACAATTTCTAGAAGATACTATAGTGGCCTGATGGCCATCGTTAATCTTATAGACATAAAATGTCTCCTATAGTGTATTACATTAGGATCTTGTAAGACAAAAGAGAACCAAAATACCAGAGGACTCAGAATTCCTCTCCCATGTCCCCAACCACCGACAACAAAAATTATATATTAAAGACTGTGCTTTGCTGCACTGACAGAAGGGGGCGCACCTTAACCTGGAACCTTGTAAAATACAGCAGCCCCGTCTCCCTTATCTGGGTTTTGCTTTCCGTGGTTTCATTCACCCAGGTTTAACAAGGGTCTGAAAATATTAACTGGAACATTCCAGAAATAAACAATTCATAAATTTTAAGTTGCACATTGCTCAGAGTAGCATGATAAAAATCTCTTGCCATCCTGCTTTGTCCTGCCCTGGGCCCCTTTGTCCCGGGTATCCACGCTGTAGACGCTAGCTGGCCATTGGTCAGTTAGTAACCATCTAGGTTACCAGATTAATTGTTGCAGTATCTTGGCGTTTTTAATCAAGTAACCCTTATTTTACTTAATAATGGTCCCAAAGTACAAGAGTAGTGATGATGGCAATTCAGATATGTCAAAGAGAAGCCATAAAGTGCTTCCTTTAAGTGAAAAGATGAAAGTTCTCAAGGGGAAAAAAAAGTCACATGCTGAAGTTTCTAGATCCACATTAAGAACAAATCTTCTATTTGTGAAATTATTTGTCATGAAGGAAAAAAATTCATACTAGTTTTGCTGTCACACGTCAAACTGCAAACGTTACAGCCATAACGCGTGATCAGTGCTTAGTTAACATGGAAAAGGCATTAAATCTGTGGGTGGCAGACATGAACAGAATCGTGTTTTGATTGACAGCAACCCTGTTCGATACTATCTATGGCTTTGGGCGTTTTGGAATGTGTCCCCTACAGACTACTGGGGGGATTGCTGTAGGCCACATTTCTATGACATAAATAGGCAAAACCAAACCAAAGCTATACAAAACTATTATATGAAAGAAACAGAAAACAAGACTAACTCAGCTGATGAGCTCCTCCTCCCACCACCCCCACAAAAGCCAAAATGAAGAAGAAGTAAACCATGGCACAACACTCAAAATTGAGAAAATTGAATGGGAACACTTTATTAGATTTTTAAAACAATGAATAATTTGGGTGGGCACAGCTTACACCTGTAATCCCAGAACTTTCAGAGGCTGACACAGGCAGATCACTTGAGTCCAGGAGTTTGAGACCAGCCTGGGCAATGCGGGCAAACCCTGTCTCTACTAAAAATACAAAAATTGGCTGGGTGTGGTGGTAGGCATCTGTA
>NW_012120722.1:68201-72250 GCF_000951035.1 Colobus angolensis palliatus | reverse complement strand
CCAAAGCTATACAAAACTATTATATGAAAGAAACAGAAAACAAGACTAACTCAGCTGATGAGCTCCTCCTCCCACCACCCCCACAAAAGCCAAAAAGAAGAAGAAGTAAACCATGGTACAACACTCTAAATTGAGAAAATTGAATGGGAACACTTTATTAGATTTTTAAAACAATGAATAATTTGGGTGGGCACAGTAGCTTACACGTGTAATCCCAGAACTTTCAGAGGCTGACACAGGCAGATCACTTGAGTCCAGGAGTTTGAGACCAGGCCTGGGCAATGCGGGCAAACCCTGTGTCTACTAAAAATACAAAAATTGGCTGGGTGTGGTGGTAGGCATCTGTAGTCCCAGCTACTCAGGAGGCTGAGGCAGGAGGATCGCTTGAGCCTGGGAAGTGGAGGTTGCAGTGAGCTGTGATAGGGTCACTGCACTCCAGCCTGGGCAATAGAGCCAGACCGTGTCTGAAAAAACAACAATAAAAAAAATTCCTCAATAACTTAAGCGAAAAGATCAAGTCACTTGCAAAGACAAGAGAAATAATCTGATATCAAACTTTCCCAAAACAACATGCAGAGGAAGATATTAATGAGACAACTTTTTAAAAATAAGGAAACTACAATTAAGCTTCCTCCGTGTAACCAAGGATTGTATTTGCATCAAAGCTATTCTTTACTCATCAAGGCTACAATAAAACAGTTCTAAACACTTGAGAACTTAGGGAATTTTGTACCCACAGATCCTCCTTGAAGAACCTCCTGGAGAGGAATCATTTCAACACAAGATGTTCAATTGTTTGAATTCAGTTGAACAAACAGTTGAACAGAGAATAGAAGCAGACAGAATACTTCCTAACTCATT
The DNA here is from genome assembly GCF_000951035.1 of Colobus angolensis palliatus. NCBI lineage: Eukaryota > Metazoa > Chordata > Mammalia > Primates > Cercopithecidae > Colobus > Colobus angolensis. The sequence goes on along the minus strand of NW_012120722.1, from coordinate 71,389 downwards.
CTACATGGTCAGCATTACCTCAATACCAAAACCAGACAAGTTTGGTAGAATTAATTAATTAATTATTTTTTATTCATGTGACTCTTTTTTAAGCCCGAAATTGTTACAGGTAGTTATGCATGAACAGCACAGGAGAGGGCTCTCCCCCAGCCCACTAAAAATGATGGTGTTCCAGCAATTATCGCGTTGCCTCTCTAAAAACGATAATTTGGCAGCCAGGGAGAGAAAAAGCTCCTGATGGTCCACACCTGTTAACATTAAACGTGCTAATTGAATGCAGACCCCAGGGAGAAGCAGCTTCTTGGGCATGTGTGTGAAGAAAGAAAATGGCGAAGTATGACTTTCTGGGGACACACACCACCAGAAAAAGGAAAAGAGCCTCAGACGGGCATGTGTGTAACTCCCTAAACACACTGCGCGTGCTCAATTCCAAAGCGTAAGGAAAGCACTGCGCGTGTGGAAAGAATCACGGGGAAAGAGGTGAGCCTATGAAGTCCCAGGATCAAGGTTCAAGGGCTCTTTTTTGCTTCTTTTCTGTCTTCGACATGGAGGCACCCACTTGTCTCTCTCAAGGGTTCTTTCCTGTTCTAAAGCCTTTTTAACAAACTTCCACTCCTGCTCTGAAACTTGCTTGGGTCTCTTTTTCTGCTTTTTGCCCCTCAGACAAATTTCTTCTGAGGAGAAGGTAAGGACTGAAAAGTTGCTTGTGGACGCCTATGAATTTGCCTCCAGTAAGTCAGCTCTCTGCTACCACTAACAGAATTATGTTAAAATTAGAAGTTTTTAATGTCATTATTTGCAGGTTCTATGTCTGTGTAGAAAATCTAAAATACTTTGTAGATAAACTATTAAAATTGATAGCTGAATTTACTAAAGGCACCTATCACAGATAGGGTCGATTTTTAGAAATCAGTTATATCAGCTGCAAACAAATAGAGAAGATTTTTTAAAAATCAAGTTATTGTACATATATCATATGCCTAGAGATAAAATCAACAAATAGATCTATAAAATCTCTACACTGAAAACTACAAAACATCACAGAGATAAGGAACATCTACATAAGTAGTAGAAAATACCATATTAAAGATATCATTAGTCTCTAGATTGAGCTAAAGATGTGAAACAATTGCAATAAAATTTATGATAACTTTTTTTCTGGATCATGTAAGTTGATTCTAAAGTGTATATGGACTTTGGGAGGCTGAGGCAGGCAGATCACCTGAGGTCAGGAGTTTGAGACCAGCCTGGCCAGCATGGCAAAACCCCATCTCCAGTAGAAATACAAAAGTTAGTCGGGTGTGGTGGCAGGCACCTGTAATCCCAGCCACTTGGGAGGCTGATGCAGGAGAATCGCTTGAACCTGAGGGGCAGAGATTGCAGTGAGCTGAGATCGTGCCACTGTACTCCAGCCTGGGTGGTGCATGCCTGTAATCCCAGCTACTCGGGAGGCTGAGGCAGGAGAATCACTTGAACCTGGGAGGCGGAGGTTGCAGTAAGTCAAGATCATGCCATTGCACTCCAGCCTGGGCAACAAGAGTGCAACTCTATCTCAAAAAAACAAATTAATTTTAAAAAATAAATAACTAGCTGGGCATGGTGGCACATACCTGTAGTCTAAGCTACTTGGGAGGCTGAGGCAAGAGGATTGCTTGAGCCTGGGAGGTCAAGGTTACAGGGAGCTACGATCACGCACCACTGCCCTCCAGCCTGGATAATAGGATAAGACTCTATATCAGAAAATAAAGGAAGAAAGACAGAAAAATAAAGTTGCCACAGCCACCACAGCCTTCGGCAATCACCACTCTGATCAGTCAGTAGCCACCAACATTGAGGGAAGATCATCCATCAGCAAAAACAGTTACGGCTGACTGAAGGCTCAGATGATTCTCAATATTTTTTAGCAATAAAGTATTTTAAATTAAGGTATATACATTATCTGTGTTCATAGACATAATGCTACTTCCACTTAATAGACTGCAGTATAGGAAAAACATAACTTTTAAATGCATTGGGAAACCAAAAAGTTTGTGTGACTTGCTTTATTTTGCAGCAGTTGAGAACAGAACCTTCAATATATCTGAGGTATGTCTTTATTTTCCAAACTTCTTTGCAGCTAGATGTGGGCATGGGACCAATTCTTGGCCAAAGAAATGTGAGCAAAAGTATTGAGTGCTACTCTGGGCCATGCTCTTATTTCCAACTCCCTTTCTGCTGACTGGAATGGAAATACGGTGGTGAGTCATTGTGGATTATGCACATAATGATTGTGAACATGGGGGATAATGGAATAATAAGAAAGAAGGAGCCTTCACCCTTGACAATGTCATAGAACTGCAATACCAGCTATGCAGAAAAGAATTGGACTTCTGTCTTATTTTGGCTACTTTATTTTTGGGTCTCTGGCTTTGGCTGCCTACTTGATCTACATATCCATCTCCTTGGTAGGCAAGTCCTATGGATACCATCTCTGAAATCTATTTTGCATTTGACTGCCGTGCCCCTACCACTTGGTCCAGTCCACGATCATCTTTCCCTGGATGCTGAAATTACCACTAACTGGTTTTGTCACTTTTATTCTTGACCTATAGAATTTATTTTCTAGTTGAAATATTTTTTTAAAAGATTATATTACTTCCTGCTTAATATCCTCTAGTGACATTGTCAATGCCTTCCACCTAAAGACCATCAGCAGTGTACCTGCAGTAAAAAAAAAAAAAGTTGGGTTCATTGCTTGTGGCTGCATATCATGGGGAGTCATGGGGTGTTCCAGTAAGAGTATGTTAGAAGGGACTTTGCTATGGATAGGACTTGGACTTGTGTTATGTGATTTGGGGTAGTGTTTAAGAAGGCAGTGTTAATTCTGTGATTAGGTAGCTTAATACATCTCATCTAGAAGAGTGGAAGACTAGGATGAGGCTAAGCCTGAAACTGATTAAAAGGAAAAATCAGTAGTCGTTCATGTTAGCCATGATAGGATAATGATGTTTGGTCGTTTTTGGTTTGGACAATGTTCATGTTTTGTCTGTGTTCACTGATGTTTACAGAGGTGTCTTATTTTTGTCTAGATTCGTCACAGTCACAGGCTGGCCTTGTCTGATGTTGATGTTCAACGTGAGAAATTGTTCATGTTCAACAGGAGAACACCACGGCCTACCTGTAGGGACCCAGCCAGCACCTGGCTGTCT
>NW_012120722.1:65429-67389 GCF_000951035.1 Colobus angolensis palliatus | reverse complement strand
TGATGGGCATTTGGGTTGGTTCCAAGTCTTTGCTATTGTAAATAGTGCTGCGGTAAACATACGTGTGCATGTGTCTTTATAGTAGAATGATTTCTATTCCTTTGGGTATATATCTAGTAGTGGGATTGCTGGGTCAAATAGTATTTCTGGTTCTAGATCCTTGCAAGGCTGTGGAGAAATAGGAATGCTTTTACACTGTTGGTGGGAGTGTAAATTAGTTCAACCATCGTGGAAGACAGTGTAGTGATTCCTCAAGGGTCACTTTTTAACTATTACTTTCTCAGACAGCCCTTCCCAGACCGTCCCCTTTTCCACTCTCCCACAGTACTCTTTATATAATGTATTTTCTTGATTAAAATGTATTATGTACAGGTGGATTTTCTGCCTTCCCTTCTAGGCTACAAGATTGATGAGAGCAGCAATCTTATTTGTGCTGTTCCCCAAGATATATCCTCAGAGCTTTTCACATGATGGGTTCTCCATAGATGTTTGTGGAGTCAAAGAGCACTCAGCCTCTAGGAATGGGTGGAAATCCAGGAAAGCCACAATTACAACATGGCACGCAGATGTGTGTTGGACTTAGAGAAAAGATACCCCCAGTTATTGGAGGCTTGTTGCTAAAACACAAAGGCTTATGAGGAATCTATTGCCTCTTTCTAAACCAGATAATTGATTTCTCCAAAAAATCAAGAGATTGAGATTGTTCAAGAGGCACTCTTGGCTCAAGTAATTTGCTTTCTGCAGTAATGTCTACCACTTATACTTCTGAAATGAGAAGACCTGACTGGGTTGGTTTGCTATCACCCAATACAAAGCCTCCTTATTGGCCAGAAACTGTTGGCCTTCCTTGTTTCTAATACACCCACAAAGGTCACAACTCAATGTCTATGGGGACTAGGCAGGTAACTTAAATGAGTGAAGCAAACTGGGTTTGTTGTTATTATGGCAACTTAAGAAGAGCTTGTTCTATGTAGACCTACATCTACGACTATTCCTCACATCTGTAAATATATACATCCTCTCCCATGTTTCCTGAAACATGTATCTTGTCAGTCTCTCCTATTCTCCCACTTTTGATGGAACACAAGGCCAAGCAGTATTTCATTTTTGTTTTTACCTCAAGAAAAGCAACTGTGTAAGCATAATGGTAAATAGCAATTGAGATTTGGCCTCAGCATCGGAGATTGTGGCAACTGGAGTGCATACTCAAGCTCAAGGACAGCTGCCGAAGCTACCTCCAGCTAAACCTGCCTTGTGGAAATGCAATGTCTACATTTATTTAGAGAGAGACTAGAAATCTAGAAGTTCAGGTAAAATCTCTTGATTGTTAATTGCTGGCAATTTGTTTAAACATTAAACACTGTGAAAATAAAATATGCTTGTTAAACAAATATGTCATCCTCCAGATTTGACCTTTGGACTGCTAGTGGTTGGCCCCTGTCAAATATCATTGTTTCTAAATGAGTCAGTGCCAACAAGATGTGGAAAAGGAGCAGCGCTGATGTCACTACACCCAGTGTGATCCTTGGCAGCTTTGCAGAAGGAGCCATTGCAACTGCTAGACAGACCAGTAGTTCATGAGCATGTGCTGCTGCAGGAGGGTTATCTAACTGGAGGGGGAATTGGGAGGTGGGGAGAGTCACCAAGTAAGTCTTCTCAGAACTACTTAACCTAGAGGGCAAGAAGGGGTATTCCTATTGGAGGAAGGACTACAGCACACACACATGTGAGAACTTGTGGCACTTCTAGGAAACTTCAAACAGCACCATCTTCTAAGAGTGTAGGGTGATTGTGCGTGTGGTGCAGGGAGGTGGTGTAAGAAGGGGCAGAGGAGGCAGGAAATGAAGCTGCCTATGGCAATAACAGCCCTGCATGATATTCTTAAGACTTTAAATAGTGTCCAAAAGTATTTGAAGGATGTACTGAGAGATACTATTCTGGGCCTTGATGTCTTAGTCTT
>NW_012120722.1:58740-64749 GCF_000951035.1 Colobus angolensis palliatus | reverse complement strand
TCTGTCATTCTTATGCCTTTGCATCCTATAGCTAAGCTCCCACTTATGATTGAGAACATACAACGTTTGGTTTTCCATTCCTGAGTTACTTCACTTAGAATAAACTTATGATGGAATGCTACTGGAATACTACTCAGCCATAAAAAGGAATGAATTAATGGCGTTTGTAGTGACCTGGATGAGGCTATGAACGTTTCATCTGATAGAGCAAACTCTAGGTAAGCAGTAAAGCTCTCGATTCTCCCTATAGCCAACCCTCACACCCACAGTCACTTCTAGAGTTTTGTCTGTTACCTGAAGGCAGAATTATTTGAATGCCTACTTATCTATATGCCATCTTTGTTGTTGGGCCTCCTTCTTTTACTGTAGCTAATTGATTTTGGTAGTGTATATCCTTACCTAGAGCCTTTTATGGTCTTGATAGGGACCTGGACTCCTCTCTGGTGAGTCAAATTTAGGTAAGTACAAGTTTTTGCTTTTGACTATGTGAGCTGCTCAGAATATACTTGGCTATTTGCCATGACTGTAACAGGTAACACAAGAAGAGAAAATGAGAAAAATGTTGACTAGTACTGTGGAGGCTGGAGTTTCCAAAGGCAGTCATGTGATGGACACAGGTGGATGGGACACGAGAAGCCTGCAGGCATCTATCTACTGACATGCCAGTGCTACCTCCAGGTAGCCCTCTCCCATATCTGGGCCCAGGAGCACTCTGGCTGGGAGTTGGGGGACATACGTAGAAGGGGGCCAAACCCCATGAACTACTCAGAACAAGCTGACAGGCACCGTAGTGACACCAACGGTGCCCAGTGAGGGCTTTCCAGGGCAAGAATGGGAGGAGGGCACTCGAATGCCTTGAGATGTAGCTGTTCAGCAACTGCATGGAAATATTCCAGTATTTAGTAATCATTACAGGCATACTAGTGAAATCTAGCCAAATCTTGGACCTGAATATACGACTCTGGAAAAGATGAACATCAGAAACCTCCCCTTCTGCTGTGCCTTAGGGAAAGAGTCTTCTACAATCTACCTAAACCATGAGTTCAGTTGGATTTCTTTGGGCTGTACTTGAGGCTTTGCATAGCTCTTTCCTGTGGAATGTCTTTATTTCACAAAAGTTGTAAAACCTCTCAAGTTATTACAAACCTGCTTTGCTTATTTTTTTTCTAGATTATTCCAGGAGCTTGAGAAAACCAAAATTGCTTGGGCAAAGGGTCTCAGAAGTAACATGGAGAAGAGATTGGAAGGAGGCAAGGTTGGAGGAAGGGATCTCTAATCCAAGTTAACAAGTCTGTGGGGTGGGGAAGAGGGCAGATTCAACAGCTGGTTTTGAGATTATCATTTGGAGTGAAAGGAAGATTGGGATGAGTTAAGTTTCTGACCCGAGTGAAGTGAAGAATAATGATGCACTCATAGGCAATCATAGTGGATACTGGCTACAATAAGGGATTTCATTTCTCTGACCTCAGTTTGCTTATTAGCAAAATGGGGGTAAAATTGGGGTAATAATGGTACCTGTCTGATGGGGCTGCTTTTAGGATGACACGAGATAATGCATACCAAGTGTTTAAGTCCGGGATTGACAGGCAGTAAGCATTCACTGAATAGGGCTTAGAAAGTGTTCAGTGAATTTGCTGCAAACCACAAAGCTAGGTAAGTGATGGAGATGGGGTTCTAGCACCTCATTGAAGCACCGTCTGGTCACTTCACCTGTTAACATTGGGTAGAAGCAGTCAGAAGGGGGACAAGTCTAGGGAACAGTTATGTGACGAGCTTGGTTTTGAAATATGGAGACATTGATGGAGTGGGGAGGGGATGTCTGGTAGGTAGTTGGACTCACGGGACTGAACTTACAAGAAATCTTGGCTAGAGATGTCCTTTTACCCGCAGTCATCCCTCACAATGTATGCGAAGTTATAAAGGTCGAGAGTGTACTACCTAATAGTCAAGTAACTGACAGATGATGTTTAATAAAACTGTGTGACCAAGATTATTGTAAATTCTTTAAGTGGTTTTAGTCAGATTTTTATGTTTGACTATTGATCTCTCTTGCCAAAAAATTTTTGTGGTGCCATAGAATTGTTAACTGTAATGAAAAGCCCGTATTTCAGAAACATAAAAGCCATCTCCTAACCATATGAAGTTTAAAGATTTCTACATTAAAAGCTACCCCATTAAGAAGTTAATTAACCCTCAGTCAAAATTTCTAAACTTCATTTCCTTCAACTGAAAGTAGTTTTATAACTCTTTTAATATACTGAATAATTTGTTTGTTTAACATTATTTAAGGAAACAGATTCCTATTATAGGTTGTGTCACAAGTTGAATGGGGAAAAAATTCTTCAGTGCTCCTCAAGGTTGATCTTATTTGCTTTCTGGCACCACCACCCACTCTTGGCCTCCCATCAGATACTTTATCACACTGTTGATGTGAAGTTGCCTGTTTGTATGTCAGAAGCTTAAACCTAAATAGAAAAAAAAAATGTATTTTAGATCAACTGGCTACAAGTTTATGAAGACAATACAACTGTGTATAGCACAGTGGGAGATAGCAAACTATGGTTCACAGATCAGATCTGGCTTGCTGCATGTTTTTGTATGGTTGTATGGCCCATGAACTAAGACTGGTTTTTACATTTTTAAATTGCTGAAGAATATCGAAATAAAGGTAACATTCCATGCTATATGAAAACTGTAGGAACTGAAAATTCTGTTTTATGGGAACACAGCCATGCTCATTCATGTATGCATCATTTATAGTTGTTTTCATGCTACAATGGCAGAATTGACTATTTGCAACAAGGACTGTATATGGTGTTTTCAGTGCTTCACAGTGCTGTCCAGCAACCCACTAATCACAAGGATGAGGTTACAACTCCACAGCATTTAAACTGCATATCACTCTCTATAGTAACATTTTAAAAAATTATTAGTGCTATAGCCACCATGTCAAAAGGAAAAGAAAGCATAGTGGGCTCCAAATGTCATGCTTCTAAGGCACCGTGGAGTGTGTGTTGTTTTGTTACCAAATTAAATAGTGCTATGGTTTAAATATGACCTCCCCAAAGTTCATTTGTTGGGAATTTAATCCCCAATACAACAGTGTTGGAAGGTGGGGCCTAATAAGATGTAATTAGTTAATCATGAGGGCTCTGCATAAATAGATTAATGTTGTTATCGTGGGAGTGGGTTGGTTATTGAGGGAGTGGTTAGTTATTGTGAGAGTGGGTTTGTTATAAAGGTGAGTTTGGCTTATCTTGCTCTCTGGCTCTTTCCCTGTCACCTTCCACCATGGGAGGGCACAGCAACAAATGCCCTTGCTAGATGTTGGCCCCTTGATACTTAACTTCCCAGCCTCCAGAGGTGTGAGCCAAATAAATTTCTGTTCATCGTAAATTACACAGTCTGTAGCATTCTGTTATAGCAGCACAAAACAAACAAAGCAGAGGAGAAAGCATTGTGTTTATTACATGTTGACACTCCAAACAATATAATAGATTAAGCACTCATCACATTTTTTCCAACTCACACAAAAGCAATGACCAGAAAAATTAGAAAATTTAAGGCCGGGCGCGGTGGCTCAAGCCTGTAATCCCAGCACTTTGGGAGGCCGAGACGGGCAGATCATGAGGTCAGGAGATCGAGACCATCCTGGCTAACACGGTGAAACCCCGTCTCTACTAAAAAAAAACTACAAAAAATTAGCCGGGCGAGGTGGCGGCGCCTGTAGTCCCAGCTACCCGGGAGGCTGAGGCAGGAGAATGGCGTGAACCCGGGAGGCGGAGCTTGCAGTGAGCTGAGATCCGGCCACAGCACTCCAGCCTGGGTGACAGAGCGAGACTCCGTCTCAAAAAAAAAAAAAAAAAAAAAAAGAAAATTTAAAATAGAATATCTCATCACAGCACAATTTCTTTAAAACAATAAAAAATGAAAATGAGACTACAAATAGAATAAGTTTCCAAGTGGCTTCTTTGTTATGCAAGCAAGGCAAAATATTTTATTGATGTTGAGTTCATTAAATCATGTTTGATTATAGCAGCAGATAGAATATATCCAGTGAAAAGAAATTAGTTTAAGACTATTAGCCTTTTGGTGACACTGATTGCTTGGTTGAGAACATTGACAGCAGCATCAATAGGGAATTTTAAAATGACTTCTAGTGGTTTTCCTTAGCTCTTGTTGACAAATATTACCAACGCATCTCAGTTGTTTATTTGAGGAGTCAGTGCTGAGTTTGAAGTGAATGAAGAAATAGCTTCTATGAAGAGCCTGTGTAGAAGAACTATGCGCAAGATTATTTTAAAAGAAAATGAGAAAACACTAATTCAGCATGATCTGAAGTGGAATCTGCCAAGATATGTTGCAACTGTTCATGGTAAAAAATATCTATGCAGCAGAAAAAGGCTTTTGGAACAAATTTAGAAAGTGGGTGAAAATGTAAGATATTTAAAGCCTATGATTACTAATTGTAATATTCACCATCAGGTACTTTGTGGAAAATATTTAAATCTGTGATGTTATTGAGTCAGTGGTATCAAAGGTTAATTTTATTAGCTCTTCTGGACTTTTAACCATTGCCCATTTAATAAACTTTTTTTTCAGAAATAGGAAGTAAATATCCTGTCAGATCAGCATTAACATATGAACATTTGAATCAATTTCAATAAGGCACATTAACTTTGAACTCCAATAAGGTGAAATATGATATCATTCCCATTGCATTTTTTTTGGGCCCTACTAAGCCAGTATTACAAAAAATATTCATTCACATCATATTTTGAATTTTATTAATAAAAATTTTTAGAAGCTTGTTTTCTGTCTTTACATAAGTACCTGCATCTTACATATATATTTGATTTTGCTTTCCGGACAGCAAAGACTAAAATATTGACTATCTGTGCCTTTACAGAAAATGTTTGCCAACCTCTATTGTATAGTCCCAATTTGTAATACTGTTGTGTTAGCTAGTTTTGTGAGTTAGATTGGCAAGGCTGTGACCCAGTTATGTAATCAAACACCAAGCTTCACAATCTTCACAGGTGTTGCTGTGATGTACTTTGTAGATGTGATTAACATCTACCATCCATCAAATTCAATTAAGGGAGATTATCCTCAATAAATTGGGTTGGTGTGATCCAATTAGTTGGCAAACCTTATGAATAGAACTGAGGTTCCTTGAAAAAGCAGAAATTCCTCCTGAGGATAGCTCCTGCCTGTGAGTTTCCAAACTGCTCTTCCTGACAGCCTCACAATCATATTAGCCAATCCCCAATCTCTCTCCCTCTGTCTCATATATATATATATACACACACACACACACGTATATATATGTATATGTATAATATGTATATATATGTATGTATGCATTTATGTATGTATGTATATATATGTATGTGTATATATAATCTCCTATTCTGGTCATCTGGGGGAACCCTAATGCCACTGCTGTCTGTACAAGAGATTATTACCTAACTTACGCTGCTAGAAAGCAGAAAAGAAAATAACTGCAGATAAAATGAAATAATTTTTTGTTACTCCGGTTCAGCTGTGATACTGCCTATGTATCTTAATGACTCTCAGTGTAAGGCAGAAAGGGGTAGTGAGAGTCATGACTAAAGAAAGAAAACTCAGCAAAACTTAAATTCAGCCTTATCACTGTGGATCAGACATGATTTTTTTCTGGACAGAATCTGTTCCCAGAGCAAAAAATGAGATTTTTCGAGGAAATGTCTCCATTAGCCTAACTCTAGGGCTGTTTTCCCGGGGCCCACTGTTGCTGGCTGTGACAGCACCCTTCACCTTGCAGTGATGTTGGTAGTGTATTTACGTATTTTCAGAATAAAACTTCTAGAGCTTACACCAGATTTTCCAACGGGTTTGTGGCACCAAAACGATCAAAAGCTGTAAATGGGTCAGGCGCGCTGGCTCATGCCTGTGATCCCAGCACTTTGGGAGGCTGAGGCTGGCGGATCACCTGAGGTCGGGAGTTCGAGACCAGCCTGACCAACA
>NW_012120722.1:57023-57430 GCF_000951035.1 Colobus angolensis palliatus | reverse complement strand
CGGGGCCCCGGGAGCGGAAAAGCCGAGGCTCGGCGAGAGGACGGCGGGACCCCACCCCGCACGCTAAGCACAGCCCTCGCCCTCTCGCCGGCCGAGGGAACCTTAGGCATTTCCGAGATGGGGTTGTTGGAACCTAAAATAGGGTTGCACTCTGGGCAGGGGTCGCCGCGGGAGACCACTCGACACCGAATTCACAGCGGAGAGACACTTTTATTTCTAGCGCGCTAGGGTCCCCCGTGCACAAAGATGGCTAAGGAACCCCGAGCGCTTGTTTACAGGCTGCTTATAAAGGCAAACATCCCCACAAATTCAAACAAGGCGCAAAATTCAAACAAAGCTTTAGGGCGCGAGATGATTGGGGCTTGTCATGGCCTGAGCGAGGCGTCTCACTCTGATTGGTTGGGGCT
>NW_012120722.1:49505-52763 GCF_000951035.1 Colobus angolensis palliatus | reverse complement strand
GTCTGTTCCTTCTGGGTCAGGTGACTCCCGATTTGGCAGGGCATCCAGAGGGCAGCTCAAACTTGGGGGATGGGGCTGGACGGTGGGGTTCTCTACTCAGCCCCTAAGAGCCTCCGGGGGAAAAAGGCTCCCGTCAGGTGGTCTGAGGGTAACCAAGAAGCTAGCTTTGTCAGCCTCAGCCATCTGAACTCCCAGAGGCCTCTGCCTGGAGCTGAGGGGCGGAAGTGGTGACTGGGGGAAGGGAGGCCTCAGGTGCTGCTGCTCTCTCTAAGTGGCATCCGTGGTGCAATCTTCGTGGACTCACTGTGGTTTTCAAACTTCAGTATCAAAAAGTCACTCTGGAGCTTCCTACACAGGCAGATACCAGACACCGTCTCAGAAATAAAGATTTAGCAGGTGAAGCATTGGAAGACCCAAGCGCCCAGAGGGATTTGATGCAGGGGGTCCCCAGGCCACTGTTTGGGAAACACTGCCCTGGAGAGATCAGTAGTTATCCACTCAGTTACTGGGCACCGGGCATGGGGTGGGGGGCATTTTGATATGAATGGTTCCCATCCAGAGAACAAATAATAATTCATGTCCTCAAGGGGCAGTTACAAAGTAAGGAAGGGTACAGCTTCTGCCCTTGAGGACTTATGTGGAAGGCTAGAGGCTTGGACTGGGAAGTCAGAACTGAGTTGAAATCAGGGTCTGTTTCCTCGTCTATAAAGTGGGAGTGTTAATAGTAATGCAGGTCTCCTGAGACTCTTGTAAGGATTGAATGGGGTTATGCGTGGAAAGCATTTAGTAGTGTGCTGGCTCAATGAGAATTAGAGAGTGAGGGCCAGGGGCTTACCTAGCAGCTTCAGAACCAAGAGACACCAGCACCAAGATGCACCCTAATGCCAGATTCAGGACAGTCAGGCTTATGAGACCGTAGTGTTTCATGGTTTGCGAGACCAAATGTCATGCAGTCTCTGTCTGACTTCAGAACCCGCATGTGAGGCAGTGTATTATTCCCACTTTACAGATGAAGTAACCGAGTTAACATCACTTGGCAGCAATGAAGCTGGGCCTTAAATGCAATTGTCTTCAGACCCTAGATCATGGCACCAGAAAAGCATCTAGAAGGGAAACATCATGGGTAAAGGCAGGGAGCTGGCATCCCTGCAGTGTGTGGGTCAAACAATAAATATTCTGCTTTGGTTTTAGTATTGCTTTTAGTGTTAAAAAAAAAAAAATTGCAGAGGCAGATTATGGCTAGATTGTGAAGGGCTTTGAGTGCCAAGCTTCAAAGTTTGGATTTCCTTCTGTGAGCACTGGAGGTTTTCAGCAGTGTCATCTGGAGAAAGTTAAATAGTTAATTAGGACAGGAGTGGAGATTGGACTTAGAATAGAAGGAAAATAGGTAACAGTTGTACCTGTCTACTTACTGCCTGGTTAATCTAGCAGGAGGTCACTTATAATCAACATTGCCTGTTAACTTTTACTAGGTTAATCCACTCTGCCTGAGGCTCTTGTCAGTGAAGAGAGCTTTCTTCTTGCAGGAGAGAGGAAAGGGTAGAAAAGGAGGAGGCAGAAAGAGAAACTAACAGTATCAGTTAGGGTTAAGTGTGACTAAGGGTGACAGTAAACTTCCAAAAGTGTGGCCTAACCAAACTGCAAGTTTATTTATGTCTTGCACAGAAAGCTCAGAAATGGTCTGTGAAGAGGTGGTAAGGTGGCTCATTCTATATCTCACACTGTATCCTTGGCATGTGACTTCTGCCTTCTGAGCCACACAGGCTGCTTAAGCTTCGGTGATCAGGTCCACCTTCCAGCCAGCAAGAAGGATGCAGGGAAGAAGAAGGTCATGACTTTTCCGTTTAAAGACATTTACCTGAAGGCACACATGACATTTCTTCTTACCTCCTGTTGGCTAAAATGTAATCACATGACTGACTATAGCTGCAAGGGAAGCTAGGAAATGTAGTCTGTAATGTAGGCAGCCATGTACCCAGCTAAAAATTAGGAGTTCTCTTCATAACTAAGGAGAGGAGGAAGAATATTGAGGATGATATATTAGTTTGCTAGGACTGCCATAGCAAAATACCACGGACTGGGTGGTTTAAACAACAGAAATGTATTTTCTCACAGTTCTTGAGGCTGGAAGTCCAAGATCAAAGTACCAGCAGTGTTGGCTTGTCTCGTGGCCTGTCTCCATGGTTTGCAGATGGCTGTCTTGCTGCCTCTTCATTGCTTTCTGTATAGGCACTCCCTTGCTGCCTCTTCCTCCTGTTATGAGGACACCAGTCATATTGGATTAGCATCCCACCCTAAAGGACTCATTTTAACTTAATCACCCCTTTATCTCCGAATATGCACTTATCTCCAAATAGGAGTATATTCTGAGATGCTGATGACTGGGACTTCAGCATAAGAATTTTGGTGGGAACACAAGTTTGTGACAAATAATCTGTGGTCTCTGCCATGGTATTTTGGGACTATAGAGAGGGCTTCAAGGCAGGAGTCCTGAGACAAAGGGTGAGGGTAGAAAAGAGTTGTTTACCCTGAAGCTGAGCCTGCCAGACAGATTTGTGTGGGACTCTAGCTATTCTTGTAGGGGAGGGAAAAGCTTCTTTCTGCTACTGCATCTTGGGTTTTCTGTAAATTAGACTAACAAAAGACTGATGAACAAGAGAAAACAAACAAGTTTATTAGCATGTACATCCTGCTTACAAATGGAGTACTCAAAGGGTTGGTTTGACCTTGAGCTTATACAGCATCTTAGCAAAGGTACAATAAAGGTTTAGAGAAGTAGCAAGACAAAGGAGGGTTTTAGGCTTCCAAGGGCAGCAAACTGTGGGAAGGGAAATATATGGGGAATCTAATGGAAGATAAAGGGTTATTTGTGCAGGTCCATTTTGGAGCCAACTTTCTGTCTTCTTCATGGTCATAAAACTTCCCTGGGAGAGGGGATTTATGGCAGTCCTTATTTCTTAGGAGTTTCTTCAGATAAATAAATATCCAGGAGAGCTTCTTTCTGTACCTGTTGATTCTTATTTGCATCCAGCTCAAAATAATATGCCCTATGGAAGTGGCATATTTTGATCACATTTTGATCAGAAACCTGTTCTGTATGCAGCTTCTCTCTAGCTATGGTTTTTACACCAGTGTGTGGTGTTGAGGAATATTTGTTGGTTTCTTCTGAGGGCGGTGAGGGAGAATCTGTTCCAGGTCTCTCCCCCAGCTGCCAGTGGTTTGCTGGCAATCCCTCAGCATTCCTTGGCTTGCAGAAGC
>NW_012120722.1:35373-49455 GCF_000951035.1 Colobus angolensis palliatus | reverse complement strand
AAGGCAGGAGTCCTGAGACAAAGGGTGAGGGTAGAAAAGAGTTGTTTACCCTGAAGCTGAGCCTGCCAGACAGATTTGTGTGGGACTCTAGCTATTCTTGTAGGGGAGGGAAAAGCTTCTTTCTGCTACTGCATCTTGGGTTTTCTGTAAATTAGACTAACAAAAGACTGATGAACAAGAGAAAACAAACAAGTTTATTAGCATGTACATCCTGCTTACAAATGGAGTACTCAAAGGGTTGGTTTGACCTTGAGCTTATACAGCATCTTAGCAAAGGTACAATAAAGGTTTAGAGAAGTAGCAAGACAAAGGAGGGTTTTAGGCTTCCAAGGGCAGCAAACTGTGGGAAGGGAAATATATGGGGAATCTAATGGAAGATAAAGGGTTATTTGTGCAGGTCCATTTTGGAGCCAACTTTCTGTCTTCTTCATGGCCATAAAACTTCCCTGGGAGAGGGGATTTATGGCAGTCCTTATTTCTTAGGAGTTTCTTCAGATAAATAAATATCCAGGAGAGCTTCTTTCTGTACCTGTTGATTCTTATTTGCATCCAGCTCAAAATAATATGCCCTATGGAAGTGGCATATTTTGATCACATTTTGATCAGAAACCTGTTCTGTATGCAGCTTCTCTCTAGCTATGGTTTTTACACCAGTGTGTGGTGTTGAGGAATATTTGTTGGTTTCTTCTGAGGGCGGTGAGGGAGAATCTGTTCCAGGTCTCTCCCCCAGCTGCCAGTGGTTTGCTGGCAATCCCTCAGCATTCCTTGGCTTGCAGAAGCATCGCATTGATCTCTGCCTCCATCTTCACATGGTATTCTCATTGTGTGCGTGTCTGTCTCCACGTTTCTCCTTTTAAAAAAGACGTCCAGTCAGATTAGGGCCCACCCTAGTGACTTCAGTTAAATGTGATTACCTCTGTAAAGACTCTGTCTCCAAATAAGATCACATTCTGAGGTACTGGGAGTTGAGACTCCAACGTCTCTCTTCTTTTGGAGGGGGTGGGCCCAATTCAAACCATAACAGGCTCTGCAGAAGCAGAGAAGGGATCTTTCTCACATCTTGGTTGGGGAATATGGAGGAATCCATGAGCAGCCCGTGGTCCAGGGATGTGGGTGATGCTGTCACAGCCCAGTACCCTGGACAGAGCTGATCCATGCACACTGACAGACTTGGAGTGGGCAATGTGTGCAGGCGTCATTTGCAGCATGGATTTTTGTTGCAGGGAACAAAATCTAGTCAAACCAGTTCAAGGAAAATGTGTGTGGTATGTATCTGTGGGAGAGCAGAGGGAAGTGGTGTATTTTAGGGTCAGAAGAATCACATGGAAATCCAGGAAACAGGAGGAGCCAGGCCTCGGAAAGGGCTTGAACTGAGGCAATGCTGGAATCCTCTGCCTCTCCTCTCATGGCTTCTCAGCTTCTCTGAGCATGCCGGCTCTGGTCTCCTTTCTCTCCCCACCACCTCCCTTTGATTGTATTGCTCTTCATAACTGATACTCTAACACCACAGTGGTGACCCCAGCATGCAACCCACCCCTCTCTGCACAACCTTGCAAGTCAAGCATCCACTTAATCTTCTGTGTGTTTATTTGTTCAAAGTCCCAACAGAAGGGAGTGGCAGCTTGGTTTCCCTTTGTAAGAAAGACCACCCAAATCAGAGGTCATTGCCAGCCTAAGAATGGGCCTCACTCTGGTGAGGATGCTGCCCCTGGCAGGTCTAATTCTCTGTGACTATGAGGTGGGTTCACATGGCTTGCTACTCATCTAGCAGGAACCATGGTTGGGGACTGATTCTTTGAGTGGAACCTGCATTCCAAACACACCCAGGGCAGAACTTCACTACAAAGGGACCAATTATACTGCTTTTATTGCCAAGAGCAACAGTTGAAAGTATAGAGAGCATCATTCACTCATTAACTTGTCCATTTGTTCACTCATTCATTCTTCGTTAACTTCTTAAATATTTGTTGGGTCTGTGTGCCAGGCATTATGCTAGTCACTGAGATTACTAGAATTAGGCCAATATGGCCCCTATCCTTCTGGGGCCTACAGTCTAGTAGGGAAGATGAAAGAGAACTTCATGAATAAATCAGTAACCATATAATTACAAATTGTGATATGTGCTATTGTAATATGAGTGAGAATATTAGGAATGGTCTTGAATTAGATGATGTGAGAAGGCCTCTCAGGCACAATGGGGAAAAGAATTCCAAAGCCAGTGCTTGGAGGGATATTAATACATGCATCTTTGCTACAGTGGCTGACTGTACCTTTGGACTGGTCCCCAGAAATTAGTCTGTTGAAACAAAAATACATGGATTAGACATCTAATTCCTTCCTACCACCAATTCTTAGGTGCTGGGGCTTCCTACTTTCAGATGCTTCAGCAACTTGGGGCTGTTTAGGAGTGCCTGCTGGGCTGGCTGTTTGAGTTCATGTAAGGAGGCTGTCCTAATCCGTAGTTATCTGGGCACCTCATTAGTCTGTGGACATCTTGCCCCTAACCGTAATGTTTGCATTTGAATGAGCCTTGAAGACAGATTGTGTTTTCTAAACTCTGCTTCCTCCTGAGATCAGCACCCTATTGCTGCTGTCTGTTGAGAGAGGAAATGTAGTCACCATATTGCTCTGCTAATTTCTGGACCTTTGGATTTGTTGGTTTTTTTTTTTTTTAAAGCTTACAGGCCTTTAATTTAATAGTCAATTACACATGGGTGCCACAGTCTGTGCTCTGCAGCATATGTTCTGCAAATGGGAATGACAGTGCTTATCACCACGCAACTCCAGAGGAGTCTGGGTAGAGATGCCACCAGTGTTCCCTTTAATAGGCACTTTCTCCTTTCTTCCCCCTTCCCTTAATTGGTGTGAACTGAAAAACAGGCTGAGTTTGCGGGCTGCTTAAGTCTTACTCTGTTGTTAGTTCTCCTTGGAGAAAGTCATTCCTTGTCTCCCTGCCCCCAACCAGGTCAGCTTCTGCTTTGCTTTAAAGTCATGGTGGCAGAAACTGAGGCTGGAGAAAGTATGACCGCTAACGTGGGCACTTTCCAGAGCCCTCTCCATTCATCACTCCAGGACAGTAGTCTGCGTCTTTTCAGCACCAGGGGCTGGTTTGGTGGAAGACAATTTTTCCACAGACTGATGGGGAGGTGGGGCGGGGTGGGAGGGATGGTTTTGGGATGAAACTGTTCCACTTCAGATCATGAGGCATTAGATTCTCATGAGGAGCACACAACCTAGATCCCTCGCATGCGCAGTTCACAATAGGGTTCCTGCTCCTGTGAGAATCTAATGCCCCTGCTGATCTGACAGGAGGCGGAGCTCAGGCTAATGCTGGATTGCCTGCTGCTCACCTCCTGCTGTGCAGCCCAGTTCCTAACAGGCCACCAACTGGCACTGGTATGTGGCCTGGGGGGTTGGGGAACCCTGCTCTAGGGCACTCAGTTCCCTTGACAGCACATGGCCCCTTGGATCACAGCCTAAGCTAAGATGATGGATGGAGACATAGGTGGACAGTGTGATGTGCACGCTGTCACAGCACAGGATCTGAATGGGGCAATAGGCATTTGTTTGGTTGAATTAAATGGTGCAATGCCAGGCCTAGTGACACCCTGACTGACATGGTGGGCTGCAGCAGCAGAGCCATCCCAGTGTCAGCTGAACCTTGAGGGGTTGCCTGGAGAGTGGGTTTTTGCTGCTGGCTTCCCTGGTGGTGGCAGTCAGGGAAGGACCCTTCCAAGTAGAACGAATAGCCAATGTAAAGAGGAGGAAGCCTCTCTGATGTGTGGGAGACCAGTGTGGCTGCAGTAGAGTAAGCAAGGCACAGAGCAGTAGGAAACGGATTCTCTGAGAGAGGTCATAGGGAGCAGTACTTTGTAGGTATTGTGAGGCTTTTACTCTGAATGGGCGAGGGGGACATTGCAGGGGTTGGAGTAGAATTGTAGAATGACCTGTCTTATGTTTTAAAAGGATTGAGCATAGTAGTTTTATGATGATGAATTAATCAGGGGGAATTAAATGTGGTAGCAGGGGAACCAGTTAGGCAGCAACAGTGATAACTCAGGCAAGAGATGGCGGTGGCTTGCGGCAGGAGGGAACAGTGGAGACAGTGAGATGTGCTTAGATTCGGGATGTATGTGTTGTAGGTCAAGCAAATGGAGATGTGGGTATGAGAAGGAGAGAGGAGCCAGTGGTGACTCCAAGGTTTCTGATCTGAATAGCTAGAAGAATGAGAACTGCATCGAGGTCTTCCCTAGTGAAAACCTTGATCTAAGTAGTCATTGATGTTGGCATAAATCATACCATTGCTTCACCTTTTGTAGCATGGTACATTTTTTTTTATTTTAATTTTACTGACAGTTCCAGGATACAAGTGCAGAACATGCAGGTTTGTTACATAGGTGTACATGTGCCATGGTGGTTTGCTGCACCTATCAACCCATCATCTAGGTTTTAAGCCATGTATGCATTAGCTGTTTGTCCTAATGCTCTCCCCTCCTCACAACCCCCTTCCCTCCCCCCGACAGGCCCTGGTGTGTGATGTTTCTCTCCCTGTGGCCATATGTTCTCATTGTTCAACTCCCACTTATGAGTGAGAATATGCAGTGTTTGGTTTTCTGTTCCTGTGTTAGTTTGCTAAGGATGATGGCTTCCAGTTTTATCCCTATCCCTGCAAAGGACATGATCTCATTCCTTTTTATGGCTACATAGTATTCCATGGTATATATGTATGACATTTTCTTTATCCAGCCTATCATTGATGGGCATTTGGGTTGGTTCCAAGTGTTTGTTATTATAAATAATGCTGCAATAAACATACGTGTGCATGTGTCTTTATAGTAGAATGATTTCTATGCCTTTGGGTATATACCGAGTAATGAGATTGCTGGGTCAAATGGTATTTCTGGTTCTAGATCCTTGAGGAATTGTTTTCGACAATGGTTGAACTCATTTACATTCCCACCAACAGTGTAAAAGCATTCTTATTGCTCCACAGCCTCACCAGCATCTATAGTTTCTTGACTTTTTGGTAATCGCCATTCTGACTGGCATGAGATGGATATCTCATTGTGCATTTCTCTGATGATCAGTGGTGCTGAGCATTTTTTCATGTTTGTTGGCCACATAAATGTCTTCTTTTGAGAAGTGTCTGTTCATATCATTTGTCCACTTTTTGATGGGGTTGTTTGTTTCTTGTAAATTTGTTTCAGTTTCTTATAGATTCTGGATATTAGACCTTTGTCAGATGAGTAGATTGCAAAAATTTTCTCCCATTCTGTAGGTTGCCTGTTGACTCTGATGATAGTTTCTTTTGCTGTGCAGAAGGTCTTTAGTTTAATTAGATCCCATTTGTTAATTTTGGCTTTTGCTGCAATTGCTTTTGGTGTTTTCATCATGAAGTCTTTGCCCATGCCTATGTCCTGATTGGTATTGCCTAGGTTTTCTTCTAGGGTTTTTAATTTTTATTTATTTATTTTTTTGAGATGGAGTCTCACTCTACTGCCCAGGCTGGAGTGCAGTGGTGCAATCTCAGCTCATTGCAAGCTCCGCCTCCTGGGTTCACGCCATTCTCCTGCCTCAACCTCCTGAGTAGCTGGGACTACAGGTACCTACCACCATGCCCGGCTAATTTTTTGTATTTTTAGTAGAGACAGGGTTTCACTGTGTTAGCCAGGATGGTTTCAATCTCCTGACCTCGTGATCCGCCCGCCTCGGCCTCCCA
This sequence comes from Colobus angolensis palliatus, assembly GCF_000951035.1. Taxonomy (NCBI): domain Eukaryota; kingdom Metazoa; phylum Chordata; class Mammalia; order Primates; family Cercopithecidae; genus Colobus; species Colobus angolensis. The sequence continues at coordinate 43,736 of NW_012120722.1, read as the reverse complement.
AAGTGCTGGTATTACAGGCATGAGCCACCGCGCCCAGCCTCTTCTAGGGTTTTTATGGTTTGGGATTTTACATTTAAGTTTGTAATCCATCTTGAGTTAATTTTTGTATAAGATATAAGGAAGGGGTCCAGTTTCAGTTTTCCACATATGGTTGACCAGTTTTCCCAGCACCATTCCACTGTATTCCATTGCTTCTTTTTGTCAGGTTTGTCGAAGATCAGATGGTTGTAGATGTGTGGTGTTAGTTCTGAGGTCTCTGTTCTGTTCCATTGGTCTATATGTCTGTTTTGGTACCAGTACCATAGAACATGGTACATTTACAAGGCCCTTGTGTTATCATGTTTAGCCCTCACAGACACCCTAAGAAAAATAACTTCTGTCCTTATTTCGCAGGTGAGGAAACTGAGGCATAGATCTTTGAGGTCTCGCTGAAATGCAGCCTGTTCCAGGCAGTTTTATCATACCTCACCCCCTCTATTTTATGGAAGTTGCCCCTTTTCACTTTGTCTTTTAGTTAGGTAACTGTATGTCATCTTCCCCACTAGCTGGTGCATTGCTGGAGAGCAGAGCTGTATGGAGGGTTAACTTTGAGTCTATTCAGCATCAATGCAATAACAGGAATGTGGGAGGTCAGAGAAACTAATCATTATTGTAGCCTAGGTCCTCTTGAGAATCCTGTGGCAGCTAGAAGCCCTTCTTCCCGCAAAAATATGCACATGGGCAGTTCTGCATTGCAGTGTCACCAAAAGTCATTCATGGAAGCCAGTTAAGGTCCCTGGTAAAACATGCTCATTTTACTCTGTAACTATTTAATAAACAAATACAATCGGCATAGCCAAAGCATTCTGCCCATGGTATGAATTCTTGAAGCTTGTCAAGAGTCAGAAAACAATTCTTATAGTATGTTCAGATCAATTAAGTTTAATAAGCCTGCGCTAAGTGATGGTCCTTAGCTGGGTATTTGGGCCCAGAGGTGAATACAACAGTTCGGGAAGCTTACTGTTCAGTCATAACCTCTCTTTTTGTATGAGGCAGCGGAGAACACCATTATTAGTACTGATGTCCCCATTGGATGGGTTGGGGGCAGTCTACCCTTTGCTTCAAGTTACTACAGCTGCTGTCATTCCCTTCCTACTTCCTTGCAGCCTCGTGTTGAATGATCTGGGCACCTCTAGAATGTAAGCTCCATGATGGCAGGGCCATGTCTGTTCTTCTTCTTCAGCACAGAGCAGGTGCCCAGCGGATGTTGATTGGATGGATGAAGAGGTGGATTCATAGGTGGATGGATAGTTGTTGATTAGATGGATGGGTGGGCAGATGGATGATAGATGGGTGAGTGGATGGATGGATGGATGAATGGGTGGGTGGATGAGTGGAGGGGGAAGGGCATGGGTAAAGGGTAGGGGCTGGAGGTTTTAAAATTTTCTGATGACCTTACAGGATTCAGATGGACTGAGTTGCCCTATCTTGCCTTTATCTTCCCACCCCATCCCTTTCCCTGTCAGGAGGCGAGGTCCCGTGAGAGCATCATAGCACAGTAATAGAGTACTCTTGAACTCGTCTCCAAACGGTGGACCCCTGCAGATGGTCACTGTTCTAAGCTCACCAGGTCTCCCTGGGACTCCATTCAGATGGCCCTGCCATCCATCCCTCGCACATCAAGCTGGTTCCCCGCTCTCTTCCCTGCTGTCACACCCTCTCCCCACTTCCTTGGGGGCTCTCAGTCCAGTTCTTCCCTTTGCCAGTCTCTGCCCCTCCCTCTCCCTCCAGTCTCACTTCCTTAGTGGGGCCTCTTTTTCCCTCTGAGAGCCGACAGCTGCTGTGACTTGCAGTTTAGCCGTTCACTTCTGAAGACAGCTCCTTGTTTCTTGTGTATTTATTTTGTCTCTTCAACTAGATTTCACGGAAGCTCAGGAGAGCAGGGGTCACCCCCCTCACCCCTTTTCTGACCTGCAGGATCCTGCAGAGTGCCAGATACTCTCCGCATTTGGGGCTGGAGGGCTGATTTGGTTGATTTCACCATAAACTTTCTTCCAGCTCTGTAGTGTGCGTGTGCATGTGTGAGTCCAGGAGTGTGTGAGAACGTGAGTGTGAATGTGCCTGTAAGAGTACTAGAATGGAGAGAGTGAAATCCAGCATGTTTCAGAGCAGGATTTGTCAACCTTGGCTCTGTTGACACTGTGGGCCAGGAAAGTCTTTGCTATGGGGCTGTCCTGTGCACTGCAGGATGTTTAGCAGCATCTCTGGCCTCCAGTCACTAGAGGATAGTAGCAGTGACACCCCCGACTCCCCTCCCCGAGGTTGGGACAAGCAAAAATGTCTCCAGACATCAACAAATGTCTCTTCCAGTGGGGCAAATTCACTCCCAGTTGAGAATCACTGTTTTAGAGAATTCATTGGACTCCTAAGTTTCCTCTTGTCGACTGGGCATGTCACCGACTCACTAAAAACTGACCACTGCAATATGCAGCCCATAAGGTTGATATCATGATCCGGCAAGAGGCCTGAAGCACCTGGCACAGTTCCGGGGCCAAATGCATCTCCACTCATGAGAGGCAGTGTGAGTGTGGTGCATGGCTGAGAGCGTGTGCTCTGGAGCCAGCCTGTCTGGGGTGAAATCCTCACTCGGCCCCTTCTTTGCTGTGTTTACCCCAGGATGTTTACTTGATCTTGCACTACCTCAGTTTCCTCACCTGTGAAACAGAGACCATAATAATCATAAACACCCCAAGAACTGCAGATTCACGATTAAATGAGTGACTGTGCGTAAAGCCCTTGGAATAGTGTCTGGTACGCGGTAAGTGTTTGGCAGAGGTTAGCTGTTCTTGTGATTCCTCTGCTCTCTCCTGGTGGGTGGAGGAACACCTCCTCCTTCTAGGCTCCCTCTGGCTGTAATTCTTCGGCCTCGTTCGCTGCTGACTAGCACCCGGGTTTGAGCTCTGGGGTGGCTGCCAGAGGCTTTTGCTGGGTCATTGCAGTCGCCCTGTGGATGCAGTGTCAGGATGCTGCCTCAGTGCTGAGGCTGTCAACACCTGTCCAGAGACTTCCTCTGCTTGCACGTTTCAGTGAGTGCATTTCACTTGAATCCAAAGTGGACCTGCCGGCTAGTTCTGTTTCCCCCTGGAGTGGAGACTCTCCAAAACCCAGCTCAGGGACTGGAGAAGTGAGCTTCGGGCAATTACATTCTTTCTCCATTATTGCTTTTGTTCCTCTTATACAGTCACTTGTCCAAGCTCTATTAACACTTGGTGTTGGCTGAAGCTTGTGTTTTCAAACATGTCAGCAGATGGCAGGGCCCCAGATGAGGTACGAATCCATCTCAAAGGGTCACACGGCACTTGATGGCTGCAATCAAAATTGGCAGCTAAGCTGGGTCAGCGTCTCTTGAAGCAATCTTGAGAAATGCAAGAAAGAATATAGCCAGAAGAAGGGACATAGCTGCCCTTCGTGTTCAGTCACATCCCTTCAGTCCAGTGAGCATTTCTTAAAAGTTCAATAAATATTGATTGCACTTCTGCTGTGGGCCAGGTGCTGGGAATTCAGTGGTCAACAAGATAGACTCAGTCTCCATCCTTACCGAGGCTGGAGGGAAAGACAGGATATAAACAAGTCTAGTATGTATAATAGAGTGTGATGGCTGCAATGGCCTGGTGAGGCAGCAGGGACTCTGGACTCCACTCTGGGTTTGAATTCGCTTTCTGCCACTTTCTATGTGGCTATGAGTAAGTTCCTTAATATCTCTTTGAGTTTCTTGTATGTTACAGGAAGACTAATAACTTGAGGTTACTATGAAGATTAAATGGACTGATACAAGTAAAGTGCTAGGGACTTTTTTTTTTGCTGGCATCTTGCTCTGTTGCCCAGGCTGGAGTGCAGAGGTGCAATCTCGGCTGACTGAAACCTCTGCCTCCCAGGTTCAAGCGATTCTCCTGCCTCAGCCCCCCCCCACGAGTAGCTGGGACTATAGGTGTACCCCACCACACTCAGCTAATTTTTGTGTTTTTAGTAGAGACGGGGTTTCACCATGTTGGCCAGGCTGGTCTCAAACTCCCGACCTCAAATGATCCACCTGCCTCCCATGGTGTTGGGATTATAGGCGTGAGCCACTACACCTGGCAGTGCTAGGGATTTTGTCTGTCTTATCTATCACTGTGACTATAGTACTCAGAGCAATACCTAGAACACAGCAGGTACTACACACTGTGTCTGCAGTACTTAGGACAGTATCTAGCATACACTAGATGTTCACATGAATATCTGTTGAAAACACCATGCAGTATGTACTTGGCGTATAAAATGTGCTTTAAATATTTACCATTTTCTTAGGAAGCAGGGTGTACAGTAGTTAGAATTTAGACATTGAGATCTATCTATATGTCTTATTAGGTGGAGCAGTTGTTTACCAACCCCTTCCTCAGTTTCCTTATATATAAATCAAAGAGAAACATTGAACTTATCTCCTAAAATTGCACAAAGCACAGAGACCCTTCTTTAGTTGTTTTTATGACCCACGGTGCTAGAACAATGGTGTTGACTTTTACCTTAGCTCCCTCTCTTTGGACTCCTGATGAATAGAGTACTTCAGTATGTTTAGGTAGAATTGGTAACTAATGAGTGGATTTGATTTCCAGGATTGCTAGAAGTTCCATCTGCCTCAAAATAGCAGTCCAGTGGCTTGCCAACCTGGGATTTCCAGTATGGGTCCTTGCTGGATTCAGTGACCCAAGATGGTTTTGGTACTTGGGAACATCCTTTTGATCCTTGGCCATAAATGCTTTGTTCTGGGTGGGATTGTCAGGATACCAGCTTCTGCTTTGGTTCTTACGTATGGTGCTTTGGCACAAGGAGAGGTCAAGTCTTTCATAGGGAATGTGTCAGTATTCCCTAGGGCTCGGCAACCTTGCATGATGGGGAAGCTGGAATGGGTATTTGCGGGAATGGCCAAGGGCCTGAGGGGCTGTGGGTAGGCTTCCCCGATTTGTCTGTCTTTTGTGGACAGGCACTGGGCAGGGTGGATCCGGCTATGATTTCTTCCTCTTGTTTTTCTCCCTTTTTCATCCCTTGTTCAAAAGTTGAGAGTGGTTAGGCCCATCTTAGACTGGTCAGAAGCAAACTGAAGGACAGAGATAAGCCATCAAACTTAGCAGAGGGGCATTCTGGCTTGGAGCTTCCTGTTAGTCATCTAGAAGACTAAACAGAATTGGGTACTCATAGGCAAAGCCACTTCCTTTGTCAGTCATGTCTGCTTTTCTTCAAATGGAGCCTTAAAAAGCCCTTATGCAAGGCAGAAATAGATTTATAAATTAAGTGCCAAAGTCAGTTACTTTCGTTTTTGTAATCAGTGAGTACTTGGAATGAATACGGATCTTCACCTTGAATACCCAGTTTCAAGATCTGTCCAGGACATCTTAAGCCAATCTACCGGCACTTTCTCACCTGACGTTGCTGGGCAGAGGATGAGGGAAGATTCCCGAGGAAAGCAGGGAGTTGCTGGTCAGGAAGTAACATACAGTCCTGCCCCACCTCCAGATACCCGACGGAGACACCTGATTTGCTCATGCCCCAGAGACTAACACACGTTGTGCATGGTTTTCTTCTGTTGGAAGCCTCAGTTGCTTCCACCATCCTGTCCAGTTGTACTGCCAAGTCCTCAGGCAGACCCCTTGGGCTGGAAGAGCAGGGAGTAGAGTCTACCCAGTGAGGACACCAGCAAACTGGAGTGTGTCCAGGCGACAGCAGCCTATAAAGGGAAGGGAGTTGAAGTCAGGCCAAGTGCGGAGGCAATGAAGAAACAGGTTGCGTTTATGCAGGAGGAGAGAAGCTTCAGCGTCCCCTGAGGGCCCTCTGAAGGTTTGCTTTTAGACACAGGATTAATTTGGTTAAGTGTTGGTCGCCAGAGCCGTTGGTTGCAAACTGCAGGAAAGTAGATTTAAAAGTGACACAAAGTTCTGAAGGAGTGAGCCTTGTTCAGGAGATAATATAATGCTAATAAAAAGAAAAGTGACTACCATTTACTGAGCACTTACTATGGCTGGACATTAAGTCAGGTTGTGTATGGGCATTAATATCAGCTGAGCCTCCCAGGAACCCAGTAAGGTAGGGACCATTATTTCTTGCATTCTACAGTTGGAGGAACTGAGGCTTAGGGAAATGCAGCCTCTTGCATAGTCAAAAACTATCTATGCAGCCCATTTTTTAAAAATGGAAGTTCACAAAACCTTTTGCAAGGATTGTATCTAATATGACCATTTAACTTGTTTTTCAGAAAAGAATAGAACGGGTGAGGCCACAATTATTGAACTTCTAATATATATGCAAAATCATGTGGTCTGTTTTCTGTATCTTTTCTCATTAAATGTGCAAAGGCCATTTCCCTGTTAATTAAGGGAAGAATCTTTATAGTGAAATGTTTCTAATTATGTAGAAGTGGCGCAGCTAAAGTTGATTCAAGAAAACACAATGTTACATGGTTCTGTCACATTGATTTTTTTTAATTCTAGGCCTAGTATTTAGGTTTCTTTTAATGACAAAAATGTACCCTGGTCCCATAATGATAGTTTTAAAAGTTTAATACTTTGAAATGTATTGATATTCTATTTGTAATGATGGAATTAAGGCAGGCTCATTGCAAAAATATCATTACCTAAGGAAGTTACGAGGAAGACAGAATAACCCCAAGTCCCCCCTGCCCAGAGAAAATCACTTAAAAACTGTTGGTGTATGTTTCTGATTTTCATGTATGAGCATTTGTGTGTAGTTTTGTCATTGCAGAAGAGAATTAATAGAGACACAAAGACTCCAACTGTTAGGTTGAAAATGGAATTTACCTTAATTGTTGCTGTTAAACCAAAATTATGGTATGATATTGCTTTGGACTGAGCTTCTGCCCTAGGCTTCAACAGACCAGACCAAACTAAAATGAAGTCACTCATGCTAAATGCCACATTATCAAGCTGAAACTTTAAGGGGGCAGATAAATCTCAAAACAAACCTGTTTTTCTTGAAAACAGGAGATTCCAGTCTAAATAACTTGATGCTCACCAATCCTCATTTTTATTTTTATTTAAAAAAATGTTTTAAGTATTCCTCTCACCTCAGCCTCCCTTGCAGCTGGGACTGCAGACATGTGTCACCAGGCCTCAGTTCTTTTTTCTCTAGTTCTGTTATTTGTTTGTATCTTACACAAAATCCACTGTGTTGCAGAAGGGCTCTTATTCTGTTTTTTTACAATGGAGGCTGCCTCATTTGTGAATCCCAAATAAAAGCTCATGAGATCTATAAGTCAATGAATTGTAACTGTCTTTTGACATGGGTTTCCATGTATCTGTGCATCTTAGGAGGAGAGGGAAGTACCAGGGACCACCTGAGGTGAAAAACAGTCACGTATTTACACCTTTTAGATATTGAAAATGTCATCTAACACGCAAGAGGGCACAAATTAGGAAGTAAGATATCCTCCCAGAGTTAATATTTTATGCTGGGCTCATGTCTGTAAAATCCCAGCACTTTGGGAGACTGAGGTGAGTGGATAGCTTGAGCCCAGGAGTTTGAGACCAGCCTGGGAAACATGGCGAAAGCCCATCTCTATAAAAAATACAAAAATTAGCTGGGCATGGGAGTGCTTGCCTATAGTCCCAGCAACTTAGGGGGCTGAGGTGGGCGGATCACTTGAGCACAGGCTGCAGTAAACTGCATTTGCGCCTCTGCACTCCAGCTTCGGCCGCAAAGTGAGACCCTGTCTCAAAAAAAAAAAAAAATTGGGAAATCTCTGGATATCTTAGGTCTACTGTTCTTGGTTATACCCTGTCTCAAAAAAAAAAAAAAAAAAAAGAATGAATAATTTAGAGATGCAAGATTACTTCAGAGAAAAAGAGCAGTAATGTATGATTTCCAGGTGTCTTGCAAGTATGAATAATGTTTCCAAAGATAGCTTAAATACTGTAATATTTACAAGTATTTACATAAATGCCCATTTTTGCAGAAAAATAAGCTTCAGTATCACTAATTTAGCACTGTATTGGATCCTGTTCATTGAACATGTATATGAGGCTGTAGGGTGTTTTCCTTGTTTTCTGTAACATCCAGGGAGTAAGGAAAGGGGCATTTTTTCCTTACCTATCTAAAAACCTTTTTTGCTGTTGTTTTTAAAGCTAGTGTTTTTTGTTTGTTTGTTTGGAAGATCAATATTTTCTCATAGGTGAGCCTTGAAATTTTTAAAATTGGAATTAAAAGAAAGAGAAACCTACAAAGCGCAAACTGTAAGAAAAACAGGAAACAACAGAATTAAGTTCCTTTTATACTAGTAGATTAATGGACAGGACAGGTGGACTTTTTTTTTTTTTGAGACGGAGTCTGGCTCTGTC
>NW_012120722.1:33726-34941 GCF_000951035.1 Colobus angolensis palliatus | reverse complement strand
TCATGTACTTGTTTCTATGGATTATCTTGATTAATCTTCAGAACTGATGTGTAGTGAGATGGGGGAAACAGAGGCACCAAGCTCTTAACATCTCACAATACAGAGCTCAGTATCACTTTCTTAGAGGCCAACAAGACAACCTGTTTCCTTAATTTTACCAGGATACCACTTAATTTATGCATAGATTTTTATACCTGTTTTTGTTTGTTTGTTTGTTGGTTTTTAAGAGACAAGGTCTTGCTCTGTTGCCTAGGCTGGAGTGCAGTGGTGGGAACACTGCTTACTGCAGCCTCAACCGCCTGGGTTCAAGCAATCCTCCTGCCTCAGCCTTCCAAAGTGTTGGAATTATAAACCTGAACCACCACACCTGGCCTAAGCCTGTCTTCTTTACCGAGTAATTCATCCTTGATAGTATTTTCCATCAATTATATAATTTAACATCAATCTTATTAGTAATGGCATAAAGTTGGGCGTGGTGCCTCACACCTGTATTCCCAGGACTTTAGGAGGCCGAGGCAGGTGGATCGCCTGAGGTCTAGAGTTCGAGATCAACCTGACCAACATGGAGAAACCCCATCTCTACTGAAAATGCAAAATCAGCTGGGTGTGCTGGCACATGTCTGTAATCCCAGCTACTCGGGAGGCTGAGGCAGAGAATTGCTTGAACCCAGGAGGTGGAGCTTGCAGTGAGCCAAGATCGCGTCACTGCACCCCACCATGGGGGACAGAGCGAGACTCATCTAAAAAAAAAATAACAAATTCCTAGAAGCAAGTTTTGTTTTGTGGGGCTGCGTATGATGTCTCATGCCTGCAATCCTAACACTTTGGGAGGCCTATGTGGAAGGATCCCTTGAGCCCAGGAATTCAAGACTAACTTGTGTAACATAGTGAGACCCCATCTCTCAGAAAAAAAGAAAGAATCAGACTTCTATTAAGTGCTTCTGCTCTACCATACCTGCAAATTGTAGTATTGAGGGTGGGACGATCACAGAAGAGAAGAGTTGCTTCCTTTAAAATATTCATAATCTATCAAGGAAGGTCACATCTAAATACGAGTAAGTTTAAGGCAGTGTGTGATAGAACCTACTTGAAGAGATTTAGGTGACCTACCTGGTGATGTCACATAAAACAGACATCAGTCTGACTATAGCGATAGTCAGGCTGTAGACAAATTTTACTGAGTCTATGGGATCTGCATGGTGATAAACAGGTTTT
>NW_012120722.1:27787-28072 GCF_000951035.1 Colobus angolensis palliatus | reverse complement strand
TGGCAACAGGGATTACTGGATATGTCATTTCACTATGTTACCAAATAATATATTGTTACCATCTTTTATATCCTTTAGTAAGAGGACAATTTAATGTTGGTGGCAAGATAACACTTCATTACATGCATTATAGTCTTAATACATTAAACACAATTTGAACTTAAAACAAATTAAGGTCACACATAATCTCAAAAAAAAAGTGTTACAACACTAACTTCATTTTATTAAACAAAACTGCAATTGGTAAAACTATTTACTACAAACATTTAAAATCTTTCCTTTTGA
>NW_012120722.1:26872-27737 GCF_000951035.1 Colobus angolensis palliatus | reverse complement strand
GCAGGACAAGTCAAAGGCATGGTTGCCCCCTCATCATCCTGCCTTACATGAGAACCTGAGACTTTGAGGCAGGATTCTATGGGTGAACAATTGTGTCCTGGGGGACTCCTGAGCCCTGTGACATGGGCACACCATGATGTGAGGACTTGGCTGAGAATGACTGGTCAAGTGTTGCCAGTGGTTGGGGGCCTGGGCCTGGGAGGCAGCCATGTGCAGAGGCCAGGTGGACCCCCAGTTAGTGGACTGATGGTCCTCATCCCCAGACACTGAGCATGGCTCCCCATGAGGGGTGGACATGGGCTGGGGGCACAACTTCCCCACTGGAAGGAAACTCTTAGCAGAGACAAGACCAGGTAGGCAAAAGTCCTGAGACACCAAGCAGCTCTTCCTGCACCCATCAGCAGTGAACAACAGTAGAGGGCCCCACCCTAAGCTTCTTTCACCCACAGGAAAGCCTAGCTCTACACCCAGCTCTAATGTGGGCTTTGTTGTGAGGTTCTCCCTCTCTTCTTTTGATACTTTTAGGCCACATTTTATATTTTAATGGAAATCTTCATGGCCCACATGTAGCTCATAAGACAGTGAAAAATAATATAATCAATGTGGTACTACTTGCTCTAAAAATTATTTTCTGTGCACTTCTAAATTTCATAAAAAATATTTTTATAATCCCTGAGCAGTTCATATAAAGAATACTTCATGAAGCAAAAATATTATAAGAAACAAAGCAATTATGATTCTAGCATGAGTGCCAGGCAAATAAAGACAGGGAATTTGCATGGGGAGATTCTGAATCATGAGCCATAATATTTTACAAAAATAAGTTCAATACAAATCAGAGAATACAGATTTGTTTTCAGAATCT
>NW_012120722.1:22293-23171 GCF_000951035.1 Colobus angolensis palliatus | reverse complement strand
TGTAAGGTTTCTCTCCAGTATGAATTCTCTTATGGGTACTAAGAGTTGAGAGCCATTTAAAGGCTTTGCCACAATCCTCACATTTGTAGGGCTTCTCTCCAGTATGAATTCTCTTATGTTTTGTCAGGACTGAGATGTACTTAAAGGCTTTGCCACACTCGTCACATTTGTAGGGTGTCTCTCCAGTATGAATTCTCTTGTGTATAATAAGGCTTGCAGACTGTAAAAAACCTTTGCCACATTCATCACATTTTTAGGGTTTCTCTCCAGTATGAATTCTCTCATGTTTAATAAGGTTTGAGGGCCAGTTAAAGGCTTTGCCAAAGAGTATATCACTTTCACTATAGTGAAAGAATATCTCTTTTACAACATCACCTCTTTCAATAAAGCCAAATGCCTCCTTCATGGCACAAACTACTCCCTGACAGCGGGCTTGTTTCTTTTTCAACAGCATAATGTTGTGAGCACTTACAGCACCAGTATGTTTATTGTTATCAATTACAAAGTTTATTTTATCTCCAGTTTCCAGCTGAGCATTCCCTTCGACATCTTCAGGGGTGTAAGTCAGATAAAACACTTCCCCATTACGTTCGTAGCATACACTCCCTGTTGGACTCTGACCCGGGGCAGCTGGAGATTTACTCTCTAAGTTGTGAGGAACAGCGCACACAACTTGTCCATTCATTCGTTCTTCAGGGAGGATTTCTTGTTTTATCTCCACCAGTTTAACAGCAATGGGTTTCCCAGTCCGCCGGTCCGATGATACTTCAAATTCAACATCATCTCCTACTTTTAAGTCTTGCAGGTTGCCATTATACTGTGAACAGTGGAAGAAAAGTCTAGCTTGACGTTCTGAACACTGAATAAATCCGTAAGAG
>NW_012120722.1:19829-20218 GCF_000951035.1 Colobus angolensis palliatus | reverse complement strand
TTATGAATGGGTATCAAGGAAATGAATAGGTGGCTTGCTGCAGAATTGGGATTGGCAGGGGAATGCAGCCACTGGCCAGGAAATCCAGATAGTCACTGAACACCTGTTGTATTAGGGTTCTCCTAAGAAATAAAATCAACAGGGTATGTTGGGGGGCAGGGCGGTGGTGAAGAGATTTATAAGGATGTGGCTTTCCTGAGTACAGAGGCCGAGAAGTCCCAAGACATGCAGTTAGCAAGCTGGAGTCCTAGGGGAACCGACTGTGTAGCTCCAGTCTGAGTGTAAAGGCCTGGGAACCAGGGTTGTTGATAGTTCAGTTCCAGTCCTAAGGCCAGTAGGCTGAAGACCCAGGAGGAGCCACTATTTTAGTGTAAGTCCAAAGGCAGGGG
>NW_012120722.1:13852-16274 GCF_000951035.1 Colobus angolensis palliatus | reverse complement strand
GCTTTCATGATCCAGTCGCCTCCCACCAGGTCTCTCCCTCGACACATGGGAATTACAACTTGAGATGAAATTCAGGTAGGGACACAGAGCCAATCCGTATCAGTTTAATACATGTTAACTATTGTTATGTCATTCTTCGCAGGAGAAACCTTCAATCGTGTTCCCCCTTTCCCAGTGCCATTTACCACCATGGGTACTCGGCACCCACCACAGCCTAGCCCTGAAATTCTTTTCCATCTGATTTCTTTGTTTGTACAGTCCATCCAATCATCTCTTCTGTGTCCTGACCTCACAGTGGGATGTAGGGAGATGAACGTGTGTTCTGGAGTCAGGTAGACCTGGGCTTCAACCTCAGTTTCGCCCCTTCCTTGTTCTGTGAGTTTGGGCTGATTCCTTAAGCTCTCTGGGCCTCAGTTTCTTCATATGTAACATGAGGATAAGGTTATAGTGAGGATTACACATAGAAGAGCATCGTCCTAACACCTACTAGGTGTTTGTGCCTAGCATCTATATTGTTCATTAAATCCCTGCTCCAACTAGCCTGCCAGTCCTGCACCCAGCACACTCTCCTCTTTTCTATCTATTTCTTTACATCTCTAGGCACCCTTCTTCCAACTGGAAAGTTTCCTTGCTCCACCACCTTCCTTTGGATTGGTGCTTCGTATCTGTAATAATACCAAGAGCTTTGTTTTGTACAATTCTTTACAGCTTTCACAATTCTTTCCAAAACTGTCTCAATTAATTTGTACAACTCTGGGAGCTACTCCAGTTTGGTAATTATTATTTCTATTTTTTAAAGGGAAACCGAGGCTCTGAGAGATTGAATGACTGATTTATGGTTATAAGTGGGGCTTGGAGGCTGGTCACCGTGCCTTTCTTCCCTGCACCATTTTGCACCTGAGTGACTGCTGCTCACTTGACATCAATACCCTTTGTAATGTTGCAAATTGTTTTTCCGCAGGTGCCTGTCTTGTCCCCCCAGGGCAGGGGCATAGTCTTATTCCTTTCCCCTGGCCAAGTGCCTTTCAAATATCTGTTATTTGGTTGATATCATTAAACGTGTTAAAATTTGAATTAGTATGTTATGTTGCAAGACCATTGCAGGAAACTAACAGCTGTATTGGCTATGAGGTTGAAGTGGTGTAATTAAATTTTATTTAAGAGTGAGAATCATAAAGATAGGTCCCACGCTTGAGGTGCCTGCTTCTCTGAACTCGTGCCTTTGGACTTTGATTCCTTGGATCTGGGGAATTTGGAGTTAGCTGTTCCATCCTCTGTGCTCTGCATTCTTGTGCTATAAATAACCCTGACCACAGTGGATTGTAATTAATCCGCTTATCCATCTGTTTCCCCCACCCTCAGACTGTGAGTCCCTTCAGGGCAACACCATATCCAGTCCTCCTCAGTATCCAGGGCCCGCCACTGTGCTTGGCACATAATGGAACTTATATGAATAAGCCAGAAAGATCCATCTTGGTCCCTCCCCTAATCCCCTAGGATTGTACGTGTTCCCATTATCTTACTTATAGTACATATTTCTTATCTCTTACACTGAATTAAAGGCAGGTTTCATGTTTTACTCAGTTTTGTAGCCTCCCTAACAACCATGAAAGGAAGAAACTATAATTATTGACTGTCTATTGTGTGCCAGTAGTGACTTTAATATATTGTCTCACTTTTAAATAATTTAATTTAATTCTCATAATAGGTTGATAGGGTCACTCTGTCCACATCACGGACCTAAGGCCGTTACTGGCTACCAGCCATTGCCCCTACACAAGCGCACTTTGGCTGAGACGACAGCTAGGACTCTCTTCACCCAAGAAACGAGTTAGAGAAACAGCTGGCAGCATCTCTATCTGTCTACTCTAGGGATATGAGAGATGAGGGATAAACATGGGGTCTGCATTTTCCTGATGTGTAGGAAATAATGAACAAGCAATTGGGCAAATCCACATGGTCTTCTGCCTGGGGTGGGCCATGGCTGCCCTCAGCAGGCCAGGAAGGTGCAGCCAGGCTTTACACCTATGTTCTTGATGTGCCCCTGGAGCAAAGGGCCATAGGGAAGTGATGTGAGCTGTAAACAGAACCAGGCCATGTTCAGAACCACTTTCTTAGGTGCTGGGCTGCCCACTCTGGGCCGCCAGGTGGGAAACTGAAAATGTCAGTTGGGTTCACCCAGTTCAAGTTTTCCTCTTTGCTATGCCTGAAAATGTTATTTAACTTGAGCCTTTGTTTAAGCAACCAAAGAATGGCTGAGAATTGAGCCAACCCTGTGATGAACTAACTATATGTAACTTAGTAAATAATAAATTTTTATATGTCTGTATTCATCACATGCAAAAACAAATCCAGTAGGGTGCTGATACTATCAGTTCCTTCTTCCTCCCTTCCTTGGGAACTTAAATAAAATCCTCAAGTC
>NW_012120722.1:1801-11562 GCF_000951035.1 Colobus angolensis palliatus | reverse complement strand
AAGTTATGCAGGGCACCATATTGGCGCTAGTCTGTCTGGCCTATCATGAGGGAACCCTTGTTTGGGATCCTGGGGGTCCACATTCCCAGTTCTCAAGTATGGAATTGTGCCTCCCTGATTTGTCAAGCTCCATAGTGTGGAATCTTGAAAACCTTTTGTTACAAATAGTAGTTGAAATATTAAAGTTTGCCAGTTAATTACATCAGGGTCAGGAACATCTTCACGATAATGTCAGTCTCACTTGTTGGCTTACTTGAGAGGTTTCTGGAAAAAGAAGCCTGCAGGAATCATATGTAACTGGAACTATATTGTGCTGGTGAACATTATCTGACATGTGTCATCGCAATAAAAAGATTGAAAACTCGTGGGTGGGACCCCCCACCACCACTGCCAGCCTCAGGATGTCCCTCTTCGGAAAAGGTTCTTTGGTATGTTCCTAATCAGCATGCCTGTGATTGGCTTGTATTACCACACCGGCAACATCTGTCTGCCCATCCCAGCTGGCTAGTGTTTCAGACATACAGTCGTAATAATGAGTTTAATTATGGGTACCGCACATGGGAATGAGCATATCTCAGAGCCCATCACTACCTTTCAGGCTCCCTGGGTGCTGGATATCTACTTTTAGCCCCCCTCACATCTAGGCTGAGAGGATGCTATTATTATCCCGGTTTTACAGGTAAGGAAACCAAGGCAAGCTCAACAGCAGAGAATACCAGGACTTAAACCCAACTGTGTCTGGCTCCGAAGCCCAGACAGTACTAGATGTATAATCTGCTCTGTGTAAACCTGGGGCCACTTGTTCAAAACTTGTTGAGAATCTCAAGATGGTAACACCGTGAATTTCATAGCACGGGGTCCTCTGAGATTGCACAGGTCACCTGCCCATGAGGCCAGGCCTACTTGTATACTTTCCCTGTCCCACACAGCTGCCCCACAGAGGAATTCCTCTTGCCAACCTCTCAATCTGGCCTCTGCTATCAGTGCCTCGGGTTCCCCAGCTCCTGGGAAAGTCAGTTGGATAGGGTGATTTCAGGATTCCAAATAATTCATCTTTCTAAATATTGTTCCCCGCAAGCACACAATTAATTATATTTTTTTGTAAGTCGGGTAAGAAACAACAGTAAAAGAAGCAAGAATATGAATCCTCCTAGAATATGAAAGTGTCCTCTGAATAACCAGAAACTTGCTTGAAAATATCAACAAACTAACACAGTGTTCTCAGCCTTTAATACTTTTTATCCTGCCAATCACTCTGTCAAAGAACCTGAGTCCAGCCATGATGAAAGTAAAAAGCCCTCTTTTCTCAAGAAAGACATTTATATGCTTACCAGCATTCTCTTATTATAAACTTAGTGCTCACTGCAAGTTTCAAGGGCATGAAGAATCACAATAGCTATTGTTGGAGGTAAATTTTATGCTGATGACTTTCAAGCACAAATGAACAAAAATACTAATCCCATTAATAGTGGAAAGTTATAATAATACTGTTGAGTATAAATTTTAATGTTACTATAACTGCAAAACACCAAGAAAATTAATGAAAAATTACAGCAGAATTATTGGCAGTAGTGGCACTCGTAGCTGGGGCTGGGGAAGGCCACAATGCTCGCTCCTTTGTGGGAGGACAAAGGCAAGTGGGTCCTGGTGGCCAGGACACCTAGGGACTGGGAATTAGAAATACTGAGCTCTGGCTAGTCTGGCAGGTCACAAATGGGTAATCCAAGGCAGGCGGGGGCCGCAGGAAATGGTGGATCACACTTGTAGGTTGGTGTGGGAGTGGAAAGTGTGCTTATGAATACTTGTTATGAAAACACTTTATCCCACTCAGACCATTTCTACTTCAGTAAGTCCGTATTTCTGGCATGTTTACTAAGTGTCTGGTTCTCTGCTGGATGCTGGCCCAAAGATGATGCCCCTTTCACTCAGTTATTCAGGCTAGAATCCTTGATCTCTCCACACCAAAACGCATGCCTTCTCTTTTAAATTCATCCAGTTCAATCTGCCCTCATCAACACCTCCCTCCACTTATCTCTTGCCTAAATTGCTGCACTAGCCTACTGATGTACCTGCCTCTGATTCTGCTCCTATTGCCCATGCTGCCCCAGGGCCATCTTTATAAAAAACAAATCAGATCATGCCACTCCCCCACTTCAAATGTTTAATGGCTTCTCCTTAACCCTAAGATAAAGTCCAAATTCCTTATCATAGCCTGAACACCCTCTATGTCCTGGCCTTGTCTTACCTCTCCAATTTTATTTCTTGCTGCAACTCTAAATTTTGGGCATACAGAACCTCTTTCAGTCTGCACAAGAGGGCCATGCCCTTCTTGCCTCTGGACCTTCTCTCAGCCAGGACATCTTCCAGCAGCCTTGTAATTGGTGAACTCCTATTCATCCCTCAAAACTTAGCTTAGATGTTGCTTCTTCCAGGAGGCTTTCCCTGATTCTGTACTAAATTGATCTTCCCAAGTGCTCTCCCAGCACTTTGTACTTCTCCTATTGTTAGCATCATCACACTTACATATTTGTTTGATGTCTCTCCCTCACTAAACAACAAGGTTTAAAGCTGCCCTTCCCACTATTGTATCCCCTGAGCTTGGCATAGTATTGGATGCTTCCTAAATGTTTCTTGAATATATAGTTTGTTCATTCAATAACTTTATAAATATTTATTGAACTTTTTAGTTTATTCATTTGGTAATTTTACTGAACACCTACTATATGCTAGGCGTTGCAGATGCAGCAGTAATCAAGAAAAGTCCTTTCCTTCATGAGCCTACATCCTAACAGTGGAGAAAAGGAAAACAAGTAAAATACATATATTTAAGTGAAAAGAAACCAACAAGGGTGGTGGTGACATAAAGAGGATTAGGAGTAGGGAGGGACCTGTTTTAGATAAACTGGTCAGGGAAAGTCTCCCTAACAAGTGACCGTGAAGCAGAAACCCAAAAGACAAGTGTAGGGGAAAATCATTTTAGATGCTAGCAACAGCACGTGCAAAGGGCCTATGGGAGAACATACCTTATTGTGCTTAGAACTAAAAAAAGACTAATGTGGCACAAGGATAGTCAGGGGATTGTGGCACAAAAGGAGGCTGAAAAGTTGAATGCAGGACCACTTTGTCTCTACTCAGACGAAATTCGCAGACAAAGTGGGAGAGGCACATGCATGATTATTTCCATAGAAGGAACTTTTTTCCTTAGAGGAATCTGTGCATCTTTTGGGGAAATGTGGGCACAAATGTGGGCAGGGCCTTGTTGGGTTCCTCTCTGCTGGAGTCTCCTTTTCCAATCCACATCTGCTTCTTTCCACTATTCTAATCCTTCGTTAGGGCTACTTTTATCTCTTCAATAATTTTAAATATGTCTGATTGTCTCTTTCAGATTATTCTATTTTCTCATAATCTTAGAGACTACTTTTCCTTTTCATTGAACTTGCTCTCGGTGTCATTAGTTTGTTCTTTGGTTTTAAATTGTTTGATCGTCTGCAGTGGTATTTGTTTTGTTTTTTTGAGATGGAGTTTCACTCTTGTCACCCAGGCTGGAGTGCAGTGGTGCGATCTCAGCTCACTGCAACCTTTGCCTCCTAGGTTCAAGCAATTCTCCTGCCTCAGCCTCCTGAGTAGCTGGGATTACAGGCACCCACCATCATGCCCAGCTAATTTTTTTATTTTTAGTAGAGACAGGGTTTTGTGTTGGTCAGGCTGATCTCGAACTCCTGACCTCAGGTGATCCACCCACCTTGGCCTTCCAAAGTGCTGGGATTACAGGCATGAGCCACCATATTCAGCCTCAGTAGTTTTTTTTTTTTTTTTCCTTTTTCTTTTTTTCCTGTTGGAGGTAAAAAGGTTCAAGTGATGGTGTCTTTACAGTGACTTTGTATTTTCTTCTCCTGGTCCCACCCAAGTTTTTGTGTCATTTCTCAGATTGGAATTGCCCACTGCACAGCTAGTATACATCTGGACCCTGCATTTACGCGTGAGAGAGATTGGGAGTTCCATTTCTTGGAGGTGCCTCGGGCAGAAGCAAGCTTCCTTGCCATGTTCCCAAATGCTTGATGGAGGGTTTTCTCATGCCCTATTCACAAACACGGCAGCCCTTTAAAACATCCAACTGTACGCAGGCGTGCCCTCCCATGCCCCACTTCTCCCTGGCTCAAGATTCCCCTTCTTTCCACATATGGGCTGCTAAACCCCCGACTCCAGCTCCTGGGGCCCATATCCCAGTCCATTGCCCCAACAGCTCACCACGCACTAGCTCCTGCTTACTGTTTTGAGTTAGACTTTCTTCCCCATTTCTGGCATCTGGGCAGTTTTTCTAAACTCATTTACATATTTCTGTAATGTGTTTTGTTATATTTGTCCAGCATTTCTATTTGTTTATAGAAGGAAAGAGAACTTTTTCTGTCAGTTCAGTTTTCCACATTTTCAGGTATCCAACTAATATCTGTAACACCTAACAAATATCTGAATTGATTGACAAGCAAGCCATGAATGGTTCTTGCATAAAACTCTGAGCTTTGAAGAGCCACCCATTTATTAAAAATCCATTAGAAAAATCACTCCAGCTTTTATATTCCTCTGGATTCAAGGCTTTCCTGACCATAAAAGGTCAGATAATGGTGGCCCCTAATACAGGCATTGATTATTTCACCTTCAGGAGACCTTGCTTTGGAGGATGGCTTGAACCAGCCCACAGGATTATCACACCACCTGTGGCATGGGAAGCAATACACAAGCAGATGTTATTTTTCTTTAAAGTTGAAACAGTGTATATGGCTCCGGGGACTGGAAGAAAAGGTTTGAGAATTTTCTTTACTCATCTCCTTTAAATCACTGGAGATGACATATGTCTACTAAACTATTGTTGCTTTCTGATTTTTGATTTTCTAAATTTTTAATCACTTTTCTTTCATTAAAACCATGGCCTGACTTCGAGTGTTTTCTATGAATCATAACATGCTGCCTCATCCGGTTTGGAAAAACCACACACACATACACACACCCCACCAGCTTTTATTTATAATAATAAAGGTCCAGTGATCTTCCATGCTTATGACAAGCAGTGATGTATAATGTCTAAAAGCATTGCCTCTGAATCAAG
Source organism: Colobus angolensis palliatus (assembly GCF_000951035.1). Taxonomy (NCBI): domain Eukaryota; kingdom Metazoa; phylum Chordata; class Mammalia; order Primates; family Cercopithecidae; genus Colobus; species Colobus angolensis. The sequence goes on along the minus strand of NW_012120722.1, from coordinate 6,458 downwards.
ATTTCCTGAGTTCAAATCCTCACTCCATCCCCTGCTTACTGTGTGACTTTGGGCAAGTTATTTAACCCTTCTGTGTCTCAGTTCCCTCTTCTATGGGATGAAAATGGCAATTGTGCCAACCTCATAGGGTCATTTTGAGGGCTAAGTGAGCTGATAAGTGTCAAGTGCTTGGAGCAGAGCCTGCCCTAAGAAAGAGATTACTGGATGTTAGCTATCATTACCATGTTTTCATTCTTCAGCCTCTGTTTCCTTATCAGTAAAATGAGGGATTTGTCCTAAGACCTAAGAGCCCCTGCAGGGCTAGAAAATTTAATGTTGCAAGTTCATGTCATTTCTCAGCATGAAAAGGTTCAGAGGATGAGGCCACAACTCCTTTACCATCCACTTCAACTCCTTCAGCATCCCCAGGCTCTGCCCCAGCCTGCCCTCCTATCCCCACTTGACAATGTCATCTCCTAATTTGCCCTAACATTTTTTCCCAAAGTTGACCATAAGCAATTAAGGGTAAGAATTGAGCCTTCAAATGTAGAAAGAGCTACAGTAAAACTCCACACCCATTACCCACTCACTGCTTTGCGCATGCTCCCTCCCTTCCTTGGAACAGCCTCATCAGGATGCTCGCCGGAGCTAGTTCAGTGCCACCTCCAGAACAGCCCTAGAGGCAGCCATGGAGTGCATCTTCCTGAATTAGCAGGACACAAGCCAAGGGGCAGAAATGTGGCCCCCAACCCAAGGAGAGAGGTGGTTTAGTGAAGTCTCATTTGATTGTAACAGGAACCCATTGAAACTAACTCAAGGACAAAGGAAACTTTATTGTAGAAAGAAAGTAGGACACATGAGAACAGAAGTTTGTGCAGAGTACAAAAAGCCTCATGAGAGCTGGAACTGGAAGGCATCAGGCTGAGATGACCACTAACTCTCTCTCCCTCCTCCACACTGCCACCAGTGTCAGGTGGTCTTTTCCATGCCCTTCCATGTGAATCTCTCCCCGACTATTTTTCAACAGAGTTGCTGCCTCTGCTTACTTGGTTTGCACATGGCCCCAGATGGTAGCCATAGGATCTTCCTCCTTGGCTGCTCACAGCTAGATGAGCAGTTTTGGTGACTCTTAGTTGAAGCACCAGAAAGACAGGTTGATCACTGGATAGCTTGGGCAGTGGTGCCCCCTGCATCAGATAACTACCCTTACTCCAATCTAGTGGCCACCTCTGTGTAAAGAACCATCGGCCTGTTATTGTATCCGGTGGCTGTGGGGAGGGCAGTTTATACTAAAAAAGGGAACTGAAGGCCTGGGCGTCGTGGCTCATGCCTGTAATCCCAGTATTTTGGGAGGCTGAGGTGGGCAGATAACTTGAGCTCAGGAGCTCAAGACCAGCCTGGGCAACACAGTGATCCCTTGTCTCTGCAAGAAGTACCAAAAATTAGCCAGGCATGGAGGCGCACGCCTGTGGTCCCAGCAGTTGGGGAACTGAGGTAGAAGGATCACTTGGCCCCGGAGGCAGAGGCTGCAGTGAGCCATGATCACACCACCTTACTCCAGCCTGGGCGACAGAGTCAGACCCTGTTTCCCAAAAAAAAGGCAGGGGAAACTGAAGGTAGAAGATAAATTTGTATTTCAAGGCAGCACTGGATGGGCAAGAATGAGACTGAGTTGCAGGGCCCCAGCCAAAGGACAGGAGCTCAGGGCAGGATCTCAGTCCTGTGGAAGAGAGGGGCACTGAAGACAGACATAGTTCAGGAGCGCTAAAGAAAGAAGAGGAAGGATCAGCAGAAACCCGCAGTTCAGAGCTGCACCAACTCGGTGACAAAATGCTGGCTCTAGAGTTTGGTTTAGCAATTGAGGTGGGATCAAGGGACATGACTAGGCCTAAACACAAGGGTATGGAAAGGCAGAGGTCAGAGAAAGCGTATGGGGCCCCAAAGCACTGTTGAGGTCACTTATTTACCCTTGCCACCTGCTGCCTTGCACTGTTACTTAAGAACCATGAAAACAGTAGAGAACCTGTACTTCTTAAGTCTCTGACCGTGAGTAGGTCATCTAGGCTCACTGAGCCTTAGGTTCTGCATCTGAAAAACAGTAATGAGAATATGAATTACCTCTGTTGGTTATGAAATAATACGTGTACAAAGCATGGCTTGGAGTATGAGCTCATTATTAGTCTTATTATTGTGACAAAATGAATTGGAAGTACTTAGAACCCTTTCTTCCTCCCATCTTCTAAGAGGGTATTTTGGTTTTATTGGGTGGGAACACAATGGAAAGAAGACACAAATTGGGGTAGGTAGAATCTACTAGAGAATAAAGACCAGGAAAAGGGAGAAAGAAAGATCCATAGAAGACTTTTAGGCCAGATGTGGTGGCTCAACGCCTGTAATCCCAGCACTTTGGGAGGCCAAGGCAGGTGGATCACTTGAGGTCAGGAGTTCGAGACCAATCTGGCCAATATGGTGAAACCCTGTCTCTATTAAAAATACAAAAATTAGCCAGGCATGGTGGCGGGCACCTGTAATCCCAGCTACTCAGGAGGCTGAGGCAGGAGAATCACTTGAACCTGGGAGGCAGAGGTTGCAGTGAGCTGAGATTGTGCCACTGCACTTTAGCCTGGGTGACAGAGCGAGTGAGAACTCCATCTCAATAATAATAATAATAAATAATGAAAAATAAAAAGTAAAAACCCAAAGAAGACTTTGAGTAAATTTGATTTCTAAAAGAGGAAACTTCAAAAGAGAATTTTTAGCAGTATACTTTGAGGAATATTGTGTGATATCATTTTCCCTTTGCTGTCTTCTCAAGAAACCTTCAGTAAAGACCTCTAATACTTTTCAGGACTTCTGGGAATCAGATTGGGTCTATTTTTTCAGGTGTGTCACCCTGTTGCAAATGGCCCCCAGGGGTGCCCAACCTTGTTTGGGTTACATTGATGACACACACCTCCTTTGTTCTCCCTCACCTCATTCAAGGCTTAATTCCATGTAGTATGGGTAAATGGGCACTTGTGGTTGATAGAAATAAAATGATGCTCAGAGTGGTGATAGGCTAAGGAGTCAAATAAAGATTCTGTCACAGTTACTTGATATAGAAATTAAAACATTGTTTGAAATGTATGATTTGAGACATACGAAACCTCTTACTTGCTTTCAGTTGAGTCTTCAAACAAATCCAAATCACAGCAGGACAAGCTGCCAGAGTGATTTGGTGATGCCTGTTCTTTAATAAAACTGGCACAGGCTGCCTTTGCTGGAAGGGTGTAGAGCTGTCCTCTTAGCATTACTTCTTAACCTCTGCAGTTTTATAAGACAGCGTCATGATCCCTGGGAATTTTTCTGAGAATCTCTGTATAAAGGAAATGTGGGACAGTCTTATTCAAGACTTACAGAATATTTGACTCACTAAAATATCTATTTTTACAGTAACCGAGCCAAAATATTGCAAATAGAAGGCAAATTTAAGTGAGGGATCATTAATATATTACCTTAAGATTTAGAAGACAATTTAGCAATATCTATCAAAATTATACATTTTCTTCTTTCTATTGTAGTAAAAGAAAACATAATATTTACCATTTGAACCATTTTTAAGTGCACAGTTCAGGAGTGTTAGGTATATATACATTGTTGTATGTATATTTTCCTTATACGTCAACATAATAAAATAATTCTATATCTACGAATATGTCTTTCTGAAATAGTCTTGCACAAAGGTATATGAGGAAGAATATTCATTACAGTATTTTGTTTTTAAGAGATGGAACAAGCAAACTTTCATCAATAGGGGACGTATTAGAAACTCTGGATGCATTTAACAGGTCAAATACCATGCAGTTATTAAAAAGAATGAGGCAGATTTGTGTGTACTGATACAGAATGCTCCCTGGTGTATATAGTTAGATGGGGAAAAAGCAGAACAGTCTGTATAGCTTGATTCCATATATGAAAAATGGCAGTTTAGAGTGAAATGATTATATGCAAGTATAGGATTATATATGCATAGAATATCTCTATGAACATACACCAGAAACTCCTTGCCTCTAGAGCACACAGGGAGAGTAAGGGGCAGAACTGAAAGATTCATTCACATTTTGTCATATGGCCTCTCGTATTGCTTGAATTTTACCATGAACACAAATTACTGTACTTTTTTTTTTTTTTTTTTTTGAGACAGAGTCTCTCTCTTGCCTAGGCTGGAGTGCAGTGGCACCGTGTTGGCTCACTGCAACCTCCATCTCCCAGGTTCTGCCTCAGCTTCCTGAGTAGCTGGGATTACAGGTGCCCACCACCATGCCCAGCTAATTTTTATATTTTTAGAAGAGATGGGGTTTTGCCATGTTGGCTAGGCTAGTCTCAAACTCCTGACCTCAAGTGATCTGCCCGCCTTGGCTTCCCAAAGTGCTGGGATTACAGGTGTGAGCCACCACACCTGGCCTACTGTCCCTTTTTAAAAGAATAATATTTAAATGAACAAAGAAAGCTTTGATAAGAAACTAAATATTTCCCCCCAAAAAAATTCCATAACTTAATTTGTAGATTTAATGTGCCCCCTCAAAAATATCAGATAATTTTTAAAAAATTATACAAGTTGGTTCTATAGAAATGGAAAACTAAACAGTCAACAATAGCCAGAAAATGTTTGAAAAAGAATAATAATGAAGGGGAGACT
>NW_012120722.1:0-1362 GCF_000951035.1 Colobus angolensis palliatus | reverse complement strand
CAGGCTGGTCTCAAACTCCTGACCTCAGGTGATCCACCTGCCTTGGCCTCCCAAAGTGCTGGGATTACAGGCATGAGCCACTGTGCCCAGCCAGAACCATTTTTATAATCTAGAGCAAAGTTTTTTCCAAGCACATCACGAAACCCAGAGATCATAAAAGGTTAATGAAGTAAACTAAAAACATTTCTTTTTTTGAGATGGAGTCTCGCTTTATTGCCCAGGCTAGAATGCAGTGGTGCAAACTTGGCTCACTGCAACCTCTGCCTCCAAGGTTCAAGCGATTCTCCTGCTTCAGCCTCCTAAGTAACTCAGATTACAGGTGCCCACCACTAGCCTGGCTAATTTTTATATTTTTAGTAGAGACGGGCTTTCACCATGTTGGCCAGGCTGGTCTCGAACTCCTGAATTCAAGTGATCTGCCTGCCTCGACCTCCCAAAGTGCTGGTATTATAGGCACAAGCCACCACGCCTGGCCAAAAACATTTTTTAAATAGTGGAAAATACTAATACTTTTTTTTGAGACAGAGTCTCGCTAAACAGAGGGCTAATTTTTTTTTATATATATAAAGGGCTTCTTATGGTCAGTTTTTAAAAGACCAGCAAACCAATAGATCAAAACACATGGACAGGTCTCAGAAAAGGAAAATCAGATGGCTTTTAGATATTATAAAAGATGTTCAACCTCATTTATAATCATAGAAATACAAATTAGTTTCACAGAGCTATAATTTTTGATCTGTTAGACTTTTGATAACTGTATTGTCAGAGGCATAGGGAAACACCTTTCTATACTGGAGAGCGCTTTCTTCTGACTCAGCAGTTCATAGTCAGAAATTCATATACGCAGCAGATATGCTCACATTTAGGCACATTCTACTTATTGAACATTGTAACACAAGAGTGGAACAAATTAAATACCCATGAATAGGGGACCGGTTAAATAAAAATGAGATTTTGATATTAAACATTTCCAAGACAAATTGTTTCATTAAAAAAGAAACTGCAGCAGGGTACTCACAGTTGGTCCCATTTGTGCTATCTTTTTAAAGATATGTACTTACGTCTCTGGAAGGGTATATAAGAATATTAATAGCGGTTGCCTCTGGGGTGGAGAGTTAAGAGATTGCGGAAAATGAAGAGGAGGGAGCCTTTCACTGTATTCCCTTTGGCGCCTTTGGAACGTGGTGCCGTGTTTTTGCGTTATCTATTCAAAAAGTAATTATTTTATCACTGAAATAAAAAAAAGTAAGACAACCAGCCAACAAACACCCAAGCTTAGGAACATTTAAACGATGCTGTGTCTGAAAGCACATTGTGGGGTCTTCCTGGATCATTCTCCTCCTGGTGACCAACAGAGCTACG
>NW_012120721.1:0-1258 GCF_000951035.1 Colobus angolensis palliatus | reverse complement strand
GGGGCGGGGGACGGGAGGAGAAAGAAGATCTTGTCATTAGAAATCAATCAAAAATGAATACAAAGGTGCAAAGATGCACAGAGATATTCATTGCAGGACAGGAATATTCACTGGCAAAACAAACAAGCAAACTGGAAACAATCTAAATTTTAAATAATTTAGGTATGATGATACAGATTTTGCTAAGCTGGTACAACAGAGTACTACATACTGATTAAAAGAGAAGGAATTGACACGGTATGAAGTTTATGCAAAACTAGTATATACTAGGATGCCAGTTTTGAAAATAGGCATGTATATTCAGATGTATTTTGCAATTTTACAAAGGTGATATAATATCATAGAGTCATTGCAATGAAGGGGATTATACTTAACTGGAATCAAGACATTTATATTCTTGTGTTGACTTTATTTCGAACTAGTTGCATGACTTTTGGGCAACATTTCTCTCTTGGTCTCAGTTTCTTCATTTTTAACATGGGCAGTGTGTGGGAGGCTGAATAAGGTCCCCAAAGATATCAAGCCCTAATCTGTGGAGCCTATAAATATTACGTTGAATAGAAAAAGGGTCTTCGCAGATGTAATTAAGGATTTTGAGATAGGGAGATTATCTTGGATAATCTTAAGTGTAATTGTAAGTATCCTTATCAAAGGAAAGCAGAAAGGAATATTACACAGAAGAGGAGAAAACAATATGGTGACCATGGAGGTAGAGGTTAGAGTGATGCAGCCACAAGCCAAGGAATGCCAACAGCCACTGGAAGCAGGAAGAGGTAAGAAATGCATCCTTCCCTAAACCCCCCAGAGGGGACAGAAACTTTGATTTTTGCTGGTGACACTGACTTTAGATTTACAGCCTCTACAACTATGAGAGAATAAATTTCTGTTTTTATTTTATTTTATTTTGTTTTTTGAGATGGAGTCTCTCTCTGTCACCCAAGTTGGAGTGCAGTGGTGTGATCTTGGCTCACTGCAACCTCTGCCTCCTGGGTTCAAGCAATTCTCCTGTCTCAGCCTTCTGAGTAGCTGGGACTACAGGCACACGCCTCCAAACCCAGCTAATTTTTGTATTTTTAGTAGAGATGGGATTTCACCATATTGGTCAGGTTGGTCTTGAACTCCTGACCTTAGGTGATCCACCCACCTCAGTCTCCCAAAGTGTTTGGATTACAGGCATGAGCCACTGCGCCTGGCCATAAGTTTATGTTTTAAGCCGTCAAGTTTGTGGTAATTGGTTATAGCTGCCATAGAAAACTTA
>NW_012120720.1:0-3101 GCF_000951035.1 Colobus angolensis palliatus | reverse complement strand
GGCATACTTTACTTCTGCTACAGTATTTTTCTATTTAAATCTAATCTTCTGCCATCAAAGGCATACTTTACTTCTGCTACAGTATTTTTCTATTTTTGCATTTTCTTTTGAAATCCAATAAAACTAGATTTTTAAATATTCTTTGTTATTTAGTTTTCATCTTAGTTTATATCACCTCTCTATTCCTGTATGTTGTCTACCTTATCCATTAGGGCCCTAATATCTTAGTCATTGTTATTTTAAATTATCCAATAAGTTCAAAATCTTTATCAACTTGAAATCTAATTCTGAATCAGTCTCTCTGGACCACTTTTTGTTTGTTCTTTTAGCATGTTTTTAATTTTGTGTTTAATCTTGGTCATTATGTATCAGGTAATAAAAACTGGGGTAAACAAACTTTTAGTATTAGGTTTTGTTTATTAGGCAAGGGTTTGAACTGTCTTTAAGTTTTGTTGTTTCTCTAGGAGTAGAGACTTAGAATTCCTTTAGTGTCTTCATTGTCTTATCTGTTGACTTGGAGCTTTCCTAAGAACTCCTTTTGAGATATAAGTTTGAACTCCTTTATCTATAACTCACTTTATTCATACTGAAACTCTGTGACTATGATGATGAGGTATGAGGGAGAAGTATATCTTTTAATCTTTTAATTAAACATCAGTCTTTTGTGGGCCTCAGTACATGGACTATGACCTTTCCACATGTATCTTAGCTTTCTTCCCCTCTTCCCTTAGCTGAGATCAGAAAATCAAAAGGGGCTAGGCTCGGTGGCTCATGACTGTAATCCCAGCACTCTGGGAAGCCGAGGCAGATGGATCATGAGGTCAGCAGTTCGAGACCATCCTGGCTAATACGGTGTAACCCCATCTCTACTAAAAATACAAAACAAAATTAGCTGGGCGTGGTGGGGGGCACCTGTAGTCCCAGCTACTTAGGAGGAAGAGGCAGGAGAATGGCATGAATCTGGGAGCTTGCAGTGAGCCGAGATCGCACCACTGAACTCCAGCCTGGTCAACAGAGTGAGACTCCATCTTAAAAAAAAAAAAAAAAAAAAAAATTCCAAAAGGAGCTGGAGTGGAATAAATGATCTTCCCCCACATGAGATAAGACTCTGCTAATCTTTTCCCTAGAGAATAGTAATTTGTTACAGAAGACATCCTTGGACATTTAGTAATGTTTGCTTCTCTCCTCTTCTTGCCAGAACCATGAGGGTATCCTTACTGGCTTCTGTCATAATACCTGGAGGAATTATTGTTAATTATGCTAGGAGTGATAACGCATGAACACAGAACACCATCTTTGAACCAGCACTTTAGGGAGTATCTTTTGAAAATGGGTAACTTTCCTTTTTATAACTTATATAGATACTATTAAATAAAAACTTTAGATAAATTAAATGTAGCTGAGTTTATTCAAGCAAAAAAACTATATGAATTGAGAAGCACTCAGAACCAGAAGAGGCTGAAAGCTCCAGCAACATGGACAGACAGTATTTGTAGACAGAAAATGGAAGTGACATACAGAAACAGCCTGATTGATTATAGCTGGATATTTTCCTTATTTGAGTGTGTTGTGATAAGGCATTTGCCTTATAGGGACATGATCTGGTCAGTTGGTAGCCTGAAAATAGCTGAAGCTCACTTGTTGTGATTGGCTGAGACTGAGCTATTTGTTACAAGAATGTACTCTTAGGCTACAGCTTGTTTACAAACTAAGTTAGGTTTCAGTTTGCTATGTAGGGATTCAAAGTATAGAGGTACCTCAGGCAAAACTTAATTGAATTTAATAATACAAATATGTTTTATTTAAAAAAATGTATGTGAAAATCAAAACATCCTGAGAGCCAGGCACCTCGTATACTGCAGAAAGCGAAATTTCACAGCACATTAGGAAACAAATAAAAAAGAAAAGTGGGAATGTAAAATGATAGAGCAGCCATGGGGCACAGTACTGAGATTCCTCAAAAATTTCAAAGCAAACCTACCACGATTTAGCAATTCTGCTTCTAAGTTCTAATTCAATTCTAATTCAAAAGAATTGAAATCAGGATCTTAAAGAGATACCCACCCACACCTCCATGTTCCCTACAGAACTATTCACAATAGTCAAGATATGGAAACACTTCAAGTATTCATCAATGGATGAGGGGATACAGAAAATCTTTGTGTGTGTGTGTGTGTGTGTGCGCGCGCGTGCACACGCGTATATACACACACACACAAATAGATGATAGACAGATAGATAAATAGATAGAGATCTGTAACAGAATATTATTCAGCCTTAGAAAGAAAATCCTGCCATTTGCAACAACATGAATGAACCTGGGGGACATTATGCTAAGTAAAATAAAGCAGTAAGAGAAGGAAAACTATTGCATGATTCCACTTACGTGAATTATCTATAACAGTAAACTCATAGAAGCAGAGAATACAACAGTGGTGGTCAGGGGCTGAGGATGGTGGAAGAAGTGGGGAGTTGTTCTTCAATAGGTATAGTTCCAGTTATGCTAGATGAGTAAGTTCTAGAGATCTGCTATATATAGCATACTAGCTGTAGTTAACAATAGGATATGGTATATGTCAAAATTTGTTGAGGGTAAGTCTCAGGTTAAGTGTTTTTATTCACAGAAAAAGGGAGGAGGAACAGAAGGCAACTTTGGGAGGTGATGGATATGTCTATTGTTTGATTGTGGTAATGATATCACAGGTGTTTGCATATGTCCCAAATCATAAAATTGTATACATTAAATCCACACAATTATTTCCCTATCAAAATATACCTTAATAAAGCTATTTAGAAAATGAAATTTATGAATATCATCTGATAGGTTAAGTCTTATTTGAATGTGGAGCTGTTCTAAATACATTAGGTATTATTTACTTTCAAAATCTATTAAAAACTATGTTTTATTAATATTTGGAATTCTAATAACTTGATACCAAAAGTATCAAATACAACACGTAGAAAAAATTGTTTTTATTATAAAGCTTGAAAACACTTAAAACTCACAATTGAGTTATGTATGACTTAAAAAGGTATTTTATTACCGTACCAATTCACTCTTTTCTATTTTGAGGGTGTAGAAGTGGCTAAGAGATATGAAA
>NW_012120719.1:0-1132 GCF_000951035.1 Colobus angolensis palliatus | reverse complement strand
TTTTTTTTTTTAGATGGAGTCTTGCTCTGTTGTCCAGGCTGGAGTGCAGTGGTGCAATCTTGGCTCACGGCAACCTCCACCTCCTAGGTTCAAGCGATTCTCCTGTCTCAGCCTCCCGAGTAGCTGGGACTACACGCGCCCACCACCACACCCAGCTAATTTTTTGTATTTATAGCGGAGATGGGGTTTCACCGTGTTAGCCAGGATGGTCTCCATCTCCTGACCTCGTGATCTGCCTACCTTGGCCTCCCAAAGTGCTGGGATTACAGGCGTGAGCCACCACACCCAGCCAGTGTGAGGATTTTTTAGAGGAAAAAAATAAAATAAAAGACTTGACAATATGATAACTACATAACAGATATGGCAATCTACAGGACAAAAAGCATTCCGTAAAACATACAATGCTCATACAATGTTCATACAATGCTCTTCATGGAAAACAGTAAAACACCTTTTAGCAGAGTGCGTGTTAACTCTTTTAGTAAGATTATCTGTAATGAGGTTTGAAAGTAAATCACTTAGTAGACAAAGTAAACCATTGCAGAACCAGGAAATAGCACCCATCACTGCTGCTTTAATCGTAACTACAGAAAGCTGAAAGTCAATGTAACAATTTTTTAAAAGGCAAAGAAACATTTCCCTTTGAATTCAGTCCTAAGATAAAAACATGAATGTTTTATAATTAATTTCAAAATAAGTATCTTTCAAGTGTATTTGAAACATTTTTCCCTAAGAGGCAAATTCAACATTATGAAAACACATATTTTGCCAAGGAGTTACTGAGAAATGTCAATCCTTCAATTACACAGAGAAAATGACACATGGATGTCCTCTCTGAATCCCACAGCCACTTCCGTGTTCACTGCTTCTACTTTACGTTCTGCATCAGTCTCTTAAAGCAGAGATAGAAGTACGATGCTCATTCCTAGAATGTTAACAGCAAATCAAAAGAAAAACCCAGTAAAGGATGGCAGGTGTGGCCGGGCGTGGTGGCTCAAGCCTGTAATCCCAGCACTTTGGGAGGCCGAGATGAGCGGATCACGAGGTCAGGAGATCGGACCATCCTGGCTAACACGGTGAAACCCCTTCTCTACTAAAAAACTACAAAAAAAACTAGCCAGGCGAGGTGGCG
>NW_012120718.1:0-1326 GCF_000951035.1 Colobus angolensis palliatus | reverse complement strand
TGGTCTCGATCTCCTGACCTCGTGATCCGCCCGTCTCAGCCTCCTAAAGTGCTGGGATTACAGGCTTGAGCCACCGCGCCTGGCCCCAAGTTCTTAAGGAATGGCTGATTATGAGGCTTGGGACAAAATATATACAAAGCCTGAGACATCTTGTTGTATCAGAAATCAAGGAAGCTATTAAAAATCAATGGGTCATGCCAGGCACGGTGGCCCATGTCTGTAATCCCAGCACTTAGGGAGGCAGAGGCAGGAGTATAGCTTGAGCCCAGGAGTTTGAGACTTCCCTAGGCGATATAGCAAGACCCCGTTCTCCACAAAAAGAAACAGAAAAAAAAATCAATGGGTTATGTCCAAAGGAATCAGAAGCCAAGAAAAAGGGACTTCCATTGACATCATACGGTATCATTTAAGCATCAAAAAGAACGACTGCTATCTGCTGCTAAGGCTTCCAGTACAGATGCAAGGAAAAGTGTCCTTGTGCTTTCCGTCTGTCTGATTGTGGCAGCTGAGATTAGACAGAAGAATACAAGGAAACTCTGGAATAACCTTGAAAACAGTGAAGAGCCTGTTTTACTCTGAAGAACCTAACTTTTGAGTCAGCAGGAGAAGTTTTGGGAAATAGCCCCCACCACCCTTACCTGGTTGACTACACTTGTAAAAGCTTAAAGGTGACCGGCGCAGTGGCTCATGCCTTTAATCCCAGCACTTTGGGAGGCCGAGGCAGGTGGATCACGAGGTCAGGAGACTGAGACCACCCTGGCTCATACAGTGAAACCCCATCTCTACTAAAAATACAAAAAAAAAATTAGCCAGGCGTGGTGGTGGGTGCCTGTGGTCCCAGCTACTCCGGAGGCTGAGCGGAAGAATGGCGTGAACCCAGGAGGCAGAGCTTGCAGTGAGCCGAGATCATGCCACTGCGCTCCAGCCTGGGTGACAGGGTGAGTGAGACTCTGTCACTAAATAAATAAATAAATAAATAAAGCAAGCTTAAAGGTTACAGCTAATTAAAGGCAAGCCAGTGACTCTCTGGTCCATTTGGGAGGAGAAAAAAAAAAGATTGCAACTGACTGAAACACACTCAATATATTGAGTGTATGTGTGCATATATATGTTATACATATATATATTATGCATATATATGTTATATATGTTATACAGATGAGTTCATAATGCGACTTTAAAAAATGAGGGTGGGATTAAATGTTTAAAATGAGAAATACAATTCCTTTTCTGTAATTTTTTTTTTTTTTTTTAGGCGGAGTCTCGCTCTATCGCCCGGACTGGAGTGCAGTGGCCGGATCTCAGCTCACTGCAAGCTCCGCCTCC
>NW_012120717.1:0-1390 GCF_000951035.1 Colobus angolensis palliatus | reverse complement strand
GTTAGCCAGGATGGTCTCGATCTCCTGACCTCGTGATCCGCACGTCTCGGCCTCCCAAAGTGCTGGGATTACAGGCTTGAGCCACCCCGCCCGGCCTCATTTTTCTTAAAGGCTTTAAAAGACATCCCGGGGCCAGTTGGAAAATTTTGAGTATGGTGGGGATGGATACTAGACGATAATAGTATGACTACCCATTTCTGAGATGAGAGTCTAGTCTTGCAATATATAGGAAATGGCTGCGTTCTTAGAAAACGCTGAAGAGTTTGGAGAGGGGCCTGAAGGCTCAGCCACACTTATGGACTGACGATGAGATACATATATTAATGTTCATTTCACTGCTCTTTCAAGTTCTCTGGATGTTTTCAAATTTTCAAAATAAAAGGTTAGAGGGGCTGCACTCACGCCTGTTATCCCAGCACTTTGGGAGGCTGAGGCAGGAGAATGGCATAAACCCGGGAGGCGGAGCTTGCAGTGAGCTGAGAACCGGCCACTGCACTCCAGCCTGGGCGACAGAGCTAGACTCCGTCTCACAAAAAAAAAAAAAAAAAGGTCTCACTCTGTCACCCAGGTTGCAGTGCAGTGGCGCAATCACGGCTCACTGCAGCCTTGATCTCCTGGGCTCAAGTGATCTTCCTGCCTCAGCCTCCTGAGCAGCTGGGACTACAGGTGCATATCACCATGCTGGGCTAATTTTATTTATTTTTTGTTGAGATGAGGTCTCATTATGTTGCCCAGGCTGGTCTCAAAAGCCTGGGCTCAAGTGATGCATCTGCCTCAGCCTCTCAAAGTGTTGGGATTACAGGCGTGAGCCACTGTGCCTAGCTCAAAAATGCCTAATCTCAATCCAACCGGCCTTTATTTATTTATTTATTTGAGATGGAATTTCACTCTTATTGCCCAGGCTGGAGTGCAACGGCAAGATCTCGGCTCACTGCAACCTTCGCCTCCTGGGTTCCAGTGATTCTCGTCCCTCAGCTTCCCGAGTAGCTGGGATTACAGGCACGCACCACCGCACCCCACTAATCTTGTATTTTCAGTAGAGACAGGGTTTCACCATGTTGGCCAGGTTGGTCTCAAACTCTTGACCTCAGGTGATCCGCCCACTTCGGTCTCCCAAAGTACTGGGATTACAGGCATGAACCACCCCGCCCAGCCTAATTGTGGCCTTTAGATCCAACTTCCAATGTTTAGGGCCTTGCAGGGAATATGGAACAAGTCAGACCATCTCTCAAAGCAATTGGCCTGAGTTACTCAGTGTCATAAAAAGTAAGTGCCTGTAGGAGGCGCTATTGGAGAGTAGCCCAAAGAGGCCTCACAACCAAGTGGGTGAACCTAAATTGGATCCTCATTCATTTTTCTTTTTCTTTTTTTTCTTTTTTTGAGACGGAGT
>NW_012120716.1:0-1102 GCF_000951035.1 Colobus angolensis palliatus | reverse complement strand
AAAAAAAAAAAAAAAAAGAAAGAAAAATTGAGATCTCACTGCACCTATAATTCTGTATTCTTGAAACATAAGCATTTTTCTATGTCATAAAAAGCTATGAATAAACATTTTTAGTGATTTGAATAATATTGCATCACAATTTGTTATCCATTCTTCAGTGTTGATTTTCTATTGTATAAAATATTATAATTAACATCTTTATGCACATATCTACATTCACAGTTCAGGTTTTTTCCCTTATGGCAGGTTTTTTATTTTTTTTGTTTTTTTTTTGAGACAGGTCTCACTCTGTTGCCAAGGCTGGAGTACAGTGACACTATCTCGGTTCACTGCAGCCTTGACCTCTCTGGCTCAGGTGATGCTCCTGCCTCATCCTCCCAAGTGGCTGGGGACCACAGGTGTGCGCTACAATGTCTGGCTCATCTTTTATAAAATTTTTTGTAGAGACAGGATCTCGCCTTGTTGCCCAGGCTTATCATGAACTCCTGGGCTTGTGTGATCTTCCCCTCTTGGCCTCCCAGTGTGCTGGAATTACAGGCATGAGCCATTGTGCCCAGCTAAGTTATGGCAGATTCTTAAAGGGGAATAACTAACCAAAGGGATCAATATCTTAAAACATATCAAAATCACTACTAAATTGCTGTCCAGAAAGGTTGTACTAAATTTTACTCCCACTGGAAATACAAGAAGATTCAACTCTTATAGCACATGCACACTCCACACCAGTCTTGTGTATTAAAAAAATATTAAGGTCACTGCTAATTTGATGGGCGAAACATGGCAATAGTTTAATTACTTGCTTTTAACAATTTTTATTAAGTATCACACACAAAAATAATGTGCAAGGCTGGGCGTGGCGGCTCACAGCTGTAATCCCAGCACTTTGGGAGGCGGAGGCAGGTGGATCACGAGGTCAGCAGATCAAGACCATCCTGGCTAGCATGGTGAAACCCTGTCTCTACTAAAAATACAAAAAATTAGCCGGGCGCGGTGGCTCAAGCCTGTAATCCCAGCTACTTGGGAGGCTGAGGCAAGAGAATGGCATGAGCCCAGGAGGCAGAGCTTGCAGTGAGCCGAGATCGCACCACTGCACTCCAGCCTG
>NW_012120715.1:0-1062 GCF_000951035.1 Colobus angolensis palliatus | reverse complement strand
GGTGAAACCCTGTCTCTACTAAAAATACAAAAATTAGCCGGGAGTGGTGGTGGGTGCCTGTAGTCCCAGCTACACGGGAGGCTGAGGCAGGAGAATGGCATGAACCTGGGAGGCGGAGCTTGCAGTGAGCCGAGATTGTGACACTGCACTCCAGCCTGGGCGACTGAGCGAGACTCTGTCTCAAAAAACAAAACAAAACAAAACAAAAAACTTCCTGGGCCATGTGTGGTGGTTCACGTCTATAATCCCCTATAATCCCAGCACTTTGGGAGGCCAAGGTGGGTGCCTCACTTGAGGTCAAGAGTTCAAGACCAGTCTGGCCAACATAGCAAGACCTCATCTCTACTAAAGAAAAAATATAGAAATTAGCTGGGCATGGTGGTGCACGCCTATAGTCCCAGCTACTCAGGAGGCTGAGGCACAAGAATCGCTTGAACCCGGGAGGTGGAGGTGTCCGTTAGCTGAGATCACACCACTGCACTCTAGCCTGAGCAACAGAGTGAGACTCTGTCTAAAAAAATAAAAAAAGAAAGCGGCTTCCTGAAGACAGAGGAGCGTCCACAACTGTCTTTTTTCAGCACTTAAAAATATTCCACTAAACCATTTGGTCTCTCTCAGCCCACACCTGCTCCAGACCCAGGCAAAACTGTTAGCACTTTTTATAAGAACTATCAAGCATAAGAGGTTATTTACCTTGAAGGGATAATCATCAGGATATAGTCAGTGATTGTTTATTCATATATCAAACTAAATTCAACAGATGGCTATGAAATAATGAAATATAGGCTGGGCGTGGTGGCTCATGCCTGTAATCCCAGCACTTTGGGAGGCTGATGTGGGTGGATCACCTGAGGTCAGGAGTTCAAGACCAGCCTGGACAACATGGCAACATCCCGTCTCTACTAAAAAATACAAATATTAGCCAGGCATGATGGCTCTCATCTGTAATCCCAGTCACTCAGGAGGTTGAGGCAGGAGAATTGCTTGAACCCGGGAGGTGGGGGTTGCAGTAAGCCAAGATTGTACCACTGCACTCCAGCCTGGGCGACAGAGCAAGACTCC
>NW_012120714.1:0-1765 GCF_000951035.1 Colobus angolensis palliatus | reverse complement strand
TGGGCGACAGAGCGAGACTCCGTCTCAAAAAAAAAAAAAAATTTAAAAATGAAAAGTAGTATTTATTAGTCACACTAGCCATATTTCAAGCTCTCAATATCCACAATGTCTAGTGGCAGCCCTATTGGACAGTGCAGACATACAATGTTTCCATTTTAGAAGAATGGTCTTTTGGACAGTGCTGGTTTGGGCCATATAAGACTGAGATTTAAGAATCTGGGACTCCCTAGCTGGGCATGGCGGTGGGCACCTGTAGTCCCAGCTACTTGGGAGGCTGAAGCAAGATAATCTCTTGAACCTAGGAGGTGGAGATTGCAGTAAGCCGAGATTGCACCACTGCACTCCAGGCTGGGTGACACAGACCCTATCTCAAAAAAAAAAAAAAAAAAGAATCTCGGACTCCTGTAAACTAAAGACCCCAGTGCCCTATAATAAAATGTATTTTATAATGTTTCCGTACAGTATAGGAACCTGAGAGGTCACATACACAGGGAAAGTGAATTACATATAATTTCATACAGTTGACCGCTCATGAAAAGCTGCTTTTCAGCTTACAAAGCATTTTAACATCTATCATCCTATTTGAAGCCCACAAGAGCCCTGTATAATAGCAAGAACAAGTGTTCAGCATCTTCATTTCACAGATGAGGAAATAGTGGCTCAGGGAAATTAGGACTTGTCCAAAGCCATGTTTCTTTTAAACTAAGACATGAACCCAAATCTTCTGCTCTAAATCCCTTGATCTTTTTATCAGGTCAAAATGCACTGGGAGAATGGATGTCACTAAAAAACAGCAACAACAAAAACAAACAAACAAAACCATGTGTATTAAGAACATTCTAGAAACCAGGTGCTTTGACAGATATTTTATATGTGTTATCTTATGTAACCCAGCCTGAGCTTTAGTCTTAAATCTCCAACTGCCTACTTCACCTCAGCCCTTGAAAATCTAATAAGTTTTCAAACTTACAGAGTCTGAGGTAGCATCACAGATAGCCTAGACAAGAGATGGTAGCTCAGATGGAAGTGATTTTAGTAGAGGTGGAGAAAAATTAAGATGCTTAGGGTATATTTTAGAGAGCAGGTTCGCCGAGTTTGCTGATGGCGGGGAGAGGGAACTGAGGAACGAAGAGGGACTCAGTTTTTCACATAATCACTTTGATGGATGCTGATTCTCTTTACTGAGACAGAGTGTTTGCTTAAAAATGTAAATCAGATAAGGCTGCTCCTCTGTTTAAATCCCTCAGTGGCTCCTTATTGCTCTTAGAGCAATCCCTCACCTTGCCGTACAAGGCACTCCATGATTTGGCCACTCTCCAGCCTCCCTTCCACCAAGTACCCATTTGTTCTGTGTGCTCAGTCCCCAGCGGCCTCCTCTCTGTCCTCCAGCTCTGCACTCCTGTCTCCTCCCTGGGCTTTGCTTTTGCTCCCTCTGCCCAGAAAACTCTACTGCTGGTGCTCCTTCTCCTCTCCTCAGATCTCAGTTCACATGTCACCTCCTTAGGGAAGCCTTTTCAGATCGTTCTATCTCAAGTGCTCCCACGTTCACTGTCAAGTTTGCATTACCCTGTTTATTTCCTTTGCAGCACTGCATCGCAATTTTAATTAACTTGTTCACAGATTTTTTTTCCTTATTTATTGTCTAGGAACCCTGTCACCTCTGCTTTCTGAAATACATGCCCCTTAACTTTGAACAGTGCATATTAGCTTCATAGATGCTCAATAACTATTTACGTGATGAATATTTATTCAACAAATAAGCAAT
>NW_012120713.1:0-2286 GCF_000951035.1 Colobus angolensis palliatus | reverse complement strand
CCCACCTCGGCCTCCCAAAGTGCTGGGATTACAGGCGTGAGCCACTGCGCCCAGCCAAAACTCCTATTTTTAAAACCATTAGATCTTGTGAGACCCATTCACTATCACAAGAACAGCACAAGAAAGACCTGCTCCCATGATTCAGCCATCTCCCACCAGGTCCCTCCCACAACACATGGGAATTATGGAAGCTACAAGATCAGATTTGGGTGGGGACACAGAGCCAAACCCTATCATTGATGGTTAATTTTATGTGTTAAATTTGACTGAGCTACAGGGTCCCAGATGTTTGGTTGAACATTCTGAGTGTGTCTGTGCAGGTGTTTTTGGATGAGGTTAACATTTGAATCAGTAGACTGAGTAAAGCAGATGGTGCTCTCTGATGTGGGCGGGCCTCATCCAATCAGCTGAAGGCCTGACTAGAACATTAAGACTGACTCTTCTGTACAAGGTAATTCTTTCTGCCTGATTACCTTTGAGCTGGGATGTGAGGTTTCTTCTGCCTTCAGTCCCCATCTGACATATTGATTCTTCCTGGGTTTCAAGCCTGCTGGCCTTTGGGCTGGAACTACATCATCAGATCTCCTAGGTCTCCAGCATGCCAACTGCAGATCTTGGGGCTTGTCACTCTGTACTCACATAAGCCAGTTCCTTATAATAAATCTCTCTCTCCCTCTACACATACACACACGTGCATACATGTACATACACACACATACATACATACATTTTTCTGGTTCTGTTTCTTTCGGAGAACCACAACTAATCTAATACAACTTCTTTATCCCTAGTAATATTCTTTGTTCTGAAATATAATCCCTATTCTAATTTTCTTTTGATTAATATTTATATGCTATTTGAAAAATCCCTTTGCTTTTAACCTACTTGTGTCTTTATATTTAAATTAGGTTCCTTATAATTTGGGTTTTGACTTCTTATTCAATGTGACATTCTCTACTACTTTATTTTCCTTTCTCTTTTCTTTTTTTTTTTTTTTTCAGATGGGATCTCACTCTGTCACCCAGGCTCACTGTAACTGTCACCTCCCAGGCTCAAGCCATCCTCCCACATCAGTCTCCTGAGTAGCTGGGACTACAGGTGTGCACCACCACACCCAGATAATTTTTTGTAGAAATGAGCTCTCACTGTATTGCGCAGGCTGAACCCCTGGGCTGGAACAATTCAACCACCTTGACCTCCCAAAGTGCTAGGATTACAGGCATGTGCCACCTCACCTGGCCCATTCTCTACTGTTTAATAATGTCTACCTTTTCTTCCTTTTGGGGATTGAATTGTTTTATTATTCTGTTGTATTTCCTTTTTTATTGGCTTATGAACTATAAACTATAACTCTTTGTTGTCGGTTTTTGGTTTCTTTGGTTTTTTTCGAGACACAGTTTTGCTCTTGCTGCCCAGGCTGGAGTGCAATAGTGTGATCTCAGCTCACTGCAACCTCCACCTGCTGGGTTCAAGCGATTCTCCTGTCTCAGCCTCCTGAGTAGCTGGGATAACAGGCACATGCCACCACGCCCAGCTAATTTTTGTATTTTTAGTAGTGACAGGGTTTTGCCATGTTGGCCAGGCTAGTCTCGAACTCCTGACCTCAGGTGATCCACCCATCTTGGCCTCCCAAAGTGCTGGGATTACAGGCGTGAGCCACCTCACCCAGCCAATATTTGGCCTTAAACATCCAATTATCTTTATAAAGATATACAAAATGAGACAAAAGTCTTTTATATTTACCCACATATTTACTATTTCTGGTGCTCCTTATTCCTTTGTTTAGGTATTATTTTTGCTTCTGCCTGAAGTACTTCTTTTAATGTTTCTTGAGCAGGTGTGCTGGCGATGGATTCTTTTAACTTTTTCATATCTGAAAAACTTCTTTTTTTATTTTCTTTTTTTCAACTTTTTATTGTGAAATAATATAGGCTCATAGGAAGTCGCAAAATAGTTCATAGAGTCAATCTCATGAGCCTTTCACCCAGCTTCCTCCAAGAGTGGCATCTTATCACCAGTACAATATCAAACCAGGAAGTTGACATGAGAGCAATACTAATAACTAGACTACAGACTATAATAAGGTTTTAACCAGTTGTTTTATGCACTCAATATTCACCTTAATTTTTGAAAGATATTTTTACGGGATCTTGGACTTCTAGGTTGGCAGTATTTTCTTTCATTGCTTTATAGCCCTGCTGCTCCTGGCTTATGTTGTTTCCGATGAGAAGTCAGCTGACATTCAAAAATGTGTTCTTCTCTATGCAACTTTTGTTTCATTTTTAC
>NW_012120712.1:0-1174 GCF_000951035.1 Colobus angolensis palliatus | reverse complement strand
CTCAGGAGGCTGAGGTGGGAGAATTGCTTGAACCTGGGAGGTGGAGGTTGCAGTGAACCAAGATCGCGCCATTGCACTCCAGCCTGGGCAACAGAACAAGACTCTGTCTCAAAAACAAACAAACAATAAAACGAACAAACAAACAAACAAAAAACCCACACAAGACAAACAGAAAACAGTTATCAATATGACAATAGTAAATACTTTCTTATCAATAATTACTTTAAATGTAAATGAACTAAACCCAAAAAAGAGACACAGAATGGCCAAATAGATTAACAAAAAACTGCATCCAACTATATACTACTTACAAAAGACTCTGTTTCAATTTGTGGACAAACTGAAAAAGAAGGGGTAGAAAAAGATATTCCATGCAAGTAGTAACCAAGAGAAAGCAGAAATGGCTATTCTTATGTCAAACAAGGTAGACTTTAAGTCAAAAACTGTCTCTAGAGGCAAAGAAGTTCATTACATAATGATAAAGGGTCAATTCAACAGGAAGATGTAATAACTGTAAATATTTGTGCACCCAACATCAGGGCACATAAGCATATATAGCAAATATTGACAGATCTGAAAGGAGAAATTGACAGCAATGCAATAATAGAAGGAGACTTCAATATACATAGAGCATTTATACAGAAAACCAAAAAGAAACATTAGATTTGAGCAACAGTATAGACCAAATGGACTTAGGCACATTTAAAAAATTATAGCAAAATATCTGAGAATTTGTCTTAAGAAAATATTAAAATACAGAGAAAGTTTTATGCAGGATAAAATTTATGGCAGCTTCATTTGTAATCAGCAAATATTGAAAATATTTTGTGTATACAATAGAGAAGTGGTTGGGTAAATTATAGAACATTATTTTAGTTGAATTATCATGAAATTATTAAAAATATTCATGATGTTCACATAGCAATATGTAAAATGCTTATCACCCAATGCTAAATGAAAAATGCAGAATACAAAATTTTATTTGTGTTAAAATTTCAACAAATTTTAAGTTTTATATACATAAAGATGCAAACTATGAGAAAAGAATAGTTGAGTTGTTAGGTTAATGGAAATGTGTGTATGTTTCTTTACAAAAGGGGGACATTATTTTGTATAATTATTATATAATAAACATTATAATTTATTATAGTATTTATATAATAAGTAAATACAT
>NW_012120711.1:154951-155266 GCF_000951035.1 Colobus angolensis palliatus | reverse complement strand
GAACAGGCCCTGCAAGAAAAAGTGAGTTGTCAGAACAGGTCCTGCAAGAAAAAGTGAGTTGTTGAATATCAACAACAAGTTATGTCAGTCGCAGGTGTGCTCCAGAAATCTGGGTCAGAATAAATTCAGACAAGAATCAGATGAGAGCCAGGGGACGTCTCCCACTGGTCTCCGCTGGCTGTCCTATAGCATGTCCACCAGGACCTATGCCAGCTTTCATCTTCAGTTTCAGACCTCGCGAGTTTCAGATTCAGAACAGATTCAGACAGGCTAACAGCCTTAGATTCAGAGAGCCTCAGATTCAGAACGGACACA
>NW_012120711.1:152765-153487 GCF_000951035.1 Colobus angolensis palliatus | reverse complement strand
GGAAATTCAGAAAGTCAGGGAAAGATCAGAGAAACAACAATGTGTCTGGTGACTTGCTAACATTCCACAAAGGACGGTATAAAATAAAGCAGAGCGTGTCGTTGGGGCGGCCGCCACGTTTGTCTCGTCTTGTGTTGTCTTGTGTGTTCATTCCTTCGTTCAGGAAACACGCGGACCCCAACAAATAGGATGTGGGAAAGGAGAAACCTGATACTCAGGGATTAGCAAAGTCCCTTTCTTGGTGGGTGAGAAATTCATGAAGTCAGAAAACTGCTCACTCCATTGCATTGTGAGAGGGCTCATCATGCTTGGATGCTCCAGTTGGCAGGTTCCACGCTGAGGAACTGTTTCCAGCATCACCAGGGTCTGGAAGGTCCAGTCTCCATTCTGGATCAGGCCTGTGGCCACCACCCCAGCCTTCTCTTCCTTGCCATTCTGGAACCACCTGACTTCAATGCTGCCTGGATAGAAACCACTCACAGAGCAGAGGTGCTGCAGAGGCTGGTGTCTTTGCAGGATACACAGTCACCTTAAGCTGGACTAGGAGAAAAGAAGGTAGAGAGAATGAATCAGGAAGTTAGCGTCTCTTTGTTCGGCTGTTTGCTTCTCTATAAACCCAGGCTCTGACCTTGACCAGGCCTCCAGCACAGCTGGCCATGTGGCCTCACAGCGTCATCAGTCTGGAATTTGATCTTGATAGTGTGGACCCATTAGATTTGAGA
>NW_012120711.1:152372-152715 GCF_000951035.1 Colobus angolensis palliatus | reverse complement strand
ATGAACAATCACATTTGTTGTGGCAGCAGCAACGAGACATAGATGCTCATTTGACTGAGCGAGTGGATAATCTGGAACTAGCAGTTTCTTGGTTGCGAGATCAGCTAACAGTGTTGAATACACGAGCTTTGTTGAAATGTGATTGGAATACTACCCAATTTTGTATTACTCCTATTCCTTTTAACAGCACTGTACATAATTGGACTGAGATAAAGGGACTTTTAATTGGTCATAATAATCTTTCCTTTAATACAAGAATTAACACAGAACATTTCTGAAACATTTCGCAATCAGTTACCATTGCTGACTGGTGCAGATCTGATGACTGGTATTGCACAAAGTT
>NW_012120711.1:151729-152322 GCF_000951035.1 Colobus angolensis palliatus | reverse complement strand
TTTACTGGTTCATCCTGGAAGAGTTTTTTCATTCTTTTGTGTCTCATCTTTCCCACGTATAATGTAGGTTAATTATACTAATTTACCTCTTGGGGTTATATGAAGATTAATTTACGTAAAACATATAAAACAATGACTGAAGATAGCCGTCAATTTGTGAGGTCAGAAAGCTTCTCACTTCATTCCATTGTGAGAGGGCTCATCACACTTGGGTGCTCCACTTGGCACCTATTTATCATCCTCTTACACCTTGAGAGAAGAGTATGTTTTGAAACAATGTAGATAGATAAAGGAACAGAGTAGGGTACATGAGGAAACCGAGCATGAATTTTTAGGAATACTACTGCATGCACTCACACCTTAGAACACCACAGAAATGGTTCTGACCCAGGAAGGTGGGACAGACAGAAATGATTCTCCAAATCTTTATGTTCCTAGAAAATCCTGAGATTTAGGAATTAAGGAACGTCATTTTAGTTTTGAAAGTTCTTATATTCATATTTAGATGATCAATGCATTTCTTGTGCAAAACAAGCAGCAATGATTCTCTAAATCTTTTTTTTTTTTTTTTTGAGATGGAGTCTTGCTCCATC
>NW_012120711.1:151385-151679 GCF_000951035.1 Colobus angolensis palliatus | reverse complement strand
CACAACATACAAGAGGGCCTCGAACAATGTGTGCGCTCGCTTTTTATAGCCCGATGAAAATAGGACTTGTAAGGTTACAAAGGAACAGGGAAAAAGGGAATTCTTTAGGTTACAGCATTACAATGGTTAACATATTAAGTTATACATTTAGCAGTTATCTATTGTTCCCGTGCTTTCAGTAAAACTACAAATGGCGACACCCTTATCGGGGATTTCCCAGGATTTCCCAAGCCGAGATATATGGAGAAATGTATTTGCACTGGGCCGTGTTTGCACTGGGCCCAGGAAATTGAG
>NW_012120711.1:150475-151335 GCF_000951035.1 Colobus angolensis palliatus | reverse complement strand
TTTTGAGATGGAGTCTTGCTCCATCGCCCAGGCTGGAATGCAGTGGTGCCATCTTGGCTCATTGCAACCTCCGCCTCCCAGATTCAAGTGATTCTCCTGCTGCGGCCTCCCCAGTAGCTGGAACTACAGGCACGTGCAACCATGCCCAGCTAATTTTTTGTATTTTTAGTAGAGATGAGGTTTCACGGTATTAGACAGGATAGTCTCCATCTTCTGACCTCATCATTCGCCCTCCTTGGCCTCCCAAAGTGCTGGGATTATAGGCGTGAGCCACAGCGCCCGGCTGATTCTCCAAGTCTTTCTCCTAGAAAGGCATGAGTCCTAAAGCAGCGAGAAGGATTAAGGAAAGCCACTTTAATTTTGAAAGTTCTTATATTTACATGTAGCTGATCAACGCATCTCCCGTGCAAAACAAACATAACTATTATCAGACCTATCATTGTAAAATGTTTTTTTTCCAGAAGGACCTTTGGATCGAGGCAGGGTCTGGGACTCGTTACTTGGGGTGCTTATGCCCAGGAAAATCCCTGACACTAGCAGACTCTCAACAATGCAATTTTTTGTGAGAAGGAAGGAGAAACCTGGAGACAACAATACCACAACATGGTAGATTTAAGATAGATTGTAAATCATTAATAAAAATTTGCAATATATTTTAATAAATAAAAACATTCAGGCTGGGTGCAGTGGCTCAAGCCTATAATCCCAGCACTTTGGGAGGCCGAGGTCAGGAGTTTGAGAACAGCCTGACCAACATGGTGAAACCCCGTCTCTACTAAAAATAGAAAAATTAGTCGAGCATGGTGGTGCATGCCTGCAATCCCAGCTACTCAGGAGGCAGAGGCAGGAGAATCGCTTGA
>NW_012120711.1:135768-149591 GCF_000951035.1 Colobus angolensis palliatus | reverse complement strand
AAAAAAAAAAAAGCCCGAAAACAAACAAACAAACAAAAAACGTTCAAATCCTTAACATGGAAAAGAATTTTCAAAATCAACATACAAACCACAAACTTGAGAAAATGCTGAATAAAATATCAAGGAAGTGTTAATAATCTTACAGTACAAAGAAACCACAAAGTCACTGAGAAAAATACTAAGCCCTAGAGATAATAGTCAATAGATTATTGTCCATTACCTACCAAATACAATAGGGAATTCTTAGAGCAGTAATTATAACCGGCACACAAATAGATCAAAATTATTTAAAAGAATTACAAATCTAAAAATATAAATTAAAAATTAACCAGAAACATACATTTTCAGCTTTTGGAGAATGTCATACTAAAGGTCAACAAAAGAGAAAGTGAGGTAAGTTGTGTCACAACTATTACATAAAAAATAATAATATGTAACTACTAGAAAACTTTTAGCATTATAATAAAATAATAACAATGTGTTAAAACTTTAATTCAAGAAGTTAGTTTCACAATCATTTCAGCTATGTAAAAATATACACACAAAGAAAACAAAACAAAACAACAACAAAGAAATTTAGACCTAAAGAAGCTTCAGAATTGCCTCAGAGGTCTCCTCAGTTCCCCTAGAAGTTAATCTAATGCTTTTGCAAACAAACACCATGCACTTTTATTTCAGAGATTACATGAAGGGTGTGTGCCAGGGACAGTCTGGAACTGGCCTCCTCACGTTATCCCGAAGCTTCCATACCCCTCAGCTCTCCTCCCCTAAACTTTCACCCCAACCACATATACCTTACACTTCCCTTCCCTGCATCTCTAAGGATCCAGGACAATCAAGGTCTCCTCTCTCTCCAGCCACCTGCTCCCACATCCCACATCCCACGTCACCTCCCCACAGAGGCCTCCAAAGATTAGAAGAAGCCCACTCCTGCCTCCCCTCCCACAACGGCCACACAGACACAGACAAATCCACATTCTACACACACCTGTGCTCTCAGAACTGCTTCCTCAGGATTGAGAGGACTCTAAATGATCACAGATGGCTCTCTCTCTCTCTTTCTCACATACACACACACATGCACACACACACACTCTCAGATTCCCAGCTCACAGGGACTCAGGCCCTGCCCCCTGTCGCTCTCACATCATCGCTGCACTGTGAAGCTCTCAAAAACCCCATAACTGTAACTCTGTGACAGGCCGCCCCAGTTCCGTCACCACCTGGAACTCCCCCACGTCGCTGTGGAAGAGCAGGTTTTCCTCCCATTTATGGATATATTTGTTCAGGTACTGCACCCGCTCAGACCCATTGAAGATGTGACACTCACACTTAACCTGCTCCAAGAAATCTGCTGTGGGCACACGAACCATCCAGTCACAGGGATGGTCTCCGAGGAAGACACTGACAGAAACGCTGCCATCCAGGGCTCTCTGGGTAGGACACGGGCCCTGGGAACCTTGATCCGCCCCACCTGTAACCCTGACCATGCACAGCCCAGGGGCTCATCCTCCGTCTTCCCGAGGCGTACAGGGGTTTGGGGGACCAGGCCGGAAAACTACCACTGATTTCAAGGCTTTTGGGATCCCCTCCCTGCCTCCAGCCTGTTCTGGAGACCTCCAAGCAGGAGCTGGAGGAGGATCTGTCAAGCACCGCAGACTGCGCAACCTCCTCCTGGGAGCCTCCACCCCAAAGACACTCTCTGCTTCTTCTCTCATCCCACAGGCTTTACCCCTCCTTAAACAGCACCCACCGCCTTCACTCTGTGAACACTTCCTTAGTGCTGACCTTGTGCCTGGCCTGCGCTGCCTCTAGGAATCCAAACAAGGGAAAACAGACCTTTCCTCTCTGCTAGGGGAGATTAAAGAGCAGTGAAAGTGATGGCCAAAAACCAAACACACAAGAGCTTAGACAGGAATGAGAAATGTCAGAAGTTGGGAGTTCTAGAACAGAGAATAATAGGATGATCTCAATTACATGAGGGTGCCTGAGAAGGACCCTCTGAAGAGTGACAGTTCAGATGTGACTTGATAGGTTAAGCAGGTGTGAGCCAGGGGGCAGAGTGGAGCCTGTGTGTCTGTTTGGACAAAATGGGGGAGACACATTTCAGGTTTAGGGAATCTCATAGACAAAAGCTTGAATTGATGAACTTCTTCAAGAAACTAGAACAAAGTTCACTAAAGCGGAGAGGCTGAGGGGAAGGAGGGTAAAATATTAGCCTGGAGAAATCACAAGAAGCCAGGTATTAAGAGTCTCGTGGATGGCGTTAGGATTTTGGATTTATACTAAAGACAATGGGAAAGTATCGAAGAGTTTTGAGGAGAATAAAACCATGATCCCTGTAAATGTTCACAAACTTTCCTTTGCATTTCTAAATCCATAAAGCTCAGAAATTCAGTTAAAAGAAATTTGTTCCCAAAACTCATTTGTCAAATCTCATCTGATGAGGGCAAGTGGTCAAAGGTGTCTCAGAGCTCTTATTGGTGACATGTGCTTCTGTAGTTTCAATACATATAAAGTACTTACATATATGTGTGGAAATATACACATATGTAAAACACTTTGTATACACGCTTGATGTTTTGTCTTTATGTTTTATTGAAGTGTGAAAATGACAAAAATCACTTAAAAATAATCCTGTGGGTAAAAGTGAAATGAATAAATAGAAACATTTTACATTGTGAATGATATCTAAAGTAGAATCACTACAGAAACCTGAGGCATGTTAGTGAAGAATAATTGCAGCAGCATCACTATTTGTGACTTACAAGGGCAAACTGTTGAAAGTTAATAGAGATAGTGATGATCAACAACTCATGAAAATGTTGAAAAATATTGCATAAGGCAAAAAATAAATATGAAGGTATTGATCTTGCATTGACTAAATTGCCATGGTCCCTGTTGGACTGAACCAAGGAGGATAAACAGGCGAATAAAGACAAAAGACAGGCGAGTATATTTGGAAGAAGGGGTCAGGGGGCACCTTGCTCTTAGTGAGCAAGGACCCTGAGGTTTGGGCTCTCTTCATATTTACTGAAAAGAGATAGCGAGAAGGGTGTGTGTGTCAGTCTGCTGCTTGATCCAGAGCAGGCTTACAAGACTGCTTTCCTCGAGCAATGGGCTCTAGATGTCCCAGCACATAACCTCAAGGAACCTGGCACCGGGGAGTGATTGCCCTCAGCAAACCTTCTGGCGTTGGCACAGAAGCAAGTTTGCCCACATTCTATATTCATGATAAATAGTTTGCTGTTTGACCATATAGCCTCTGGGGAATGCTGAGTTGGTCATGATTCTCCAGCCTCCAACTCTCTACCTTTCCCTCTTTCTGTTCATGTATTAATTGAAAGAATGTAAGGCTAGGTTGGACAGCTCTTATTTTCCGATTGGTGGTCCATCCAATTTTACAGACTATGAACAGAAGACAGAGGCAAAACAACATTCCCAGAATTACATGTGAGATGTTAAGGTAGTGTTTTAGGTAGGTCCAAGGATTGAGGCTCTCCAGGCCTTGCTGGAATTCAGTCCAGGCTTATAAAGAAGGCTGAAATTCTTGAGTTTGCTTATTTAAGTCAAGAATTTTGTTTTGTAATTCACCAATATCAAAGGTGATGTCGGATGTGAGAGCTCCCTGCAAATGGACTTTCACAAGGTCCCATGGATACTCACTTTGGTTATATTCTAAGTTGGTTACACAAATATGAGTGTCATTAAAATGACAATGCAATTGCTGCTGCAACTGTAAGCTTTGTACTTGTTCTCCTAACCATAGAACCGTGGATTTCAACATTACCACTTCAGTTTGTAACTTAGTGTTAATTTTATTCTGAAGTAGCCACGCTTGATCAGCCATATGCTTCCAGTTCTCCATGTAATAAGCTGTTTGAATAGAACTGTGCAAAGCTACAGAGGACATCACAACAGAAGTTATTAGTGTGACCAAGGAAACAAGAGCAAAATTATCATGCCTGAGGCTCTACAGGCATGATGAGTAAGCTGAGTTAGAAAACGTTTCACATAATGCAAAGCAGGCGTGGCAGCCTAAGGCTTGGACAAACTAATGGGAGTCCATAGTCCAGGGATGCAACCCAAAATTATCAAGGTAGAGATATTATGTGTTTGCAAAGTGCTATGATTAATGCAGTGATATAAGTGGCAAGATTTACAGGTGAAAACACAAATCGTAAATTGAGTGGTGATATTCCCTACAAATGTAACATTAAAACTGTGTTGCTTACTGTTGCTATTATTGGATAATATCCCAACCCAGATGCTGCCATTCATAAATGGGAGTGCTGCCTTCCATAGCATCTCTTGGATTGGTCCTTTCCTCCCTAGATAATGCCACTGAGGAAGAGCCAGGCTAAAGGCTGCTCCATGCCAAGCAATCTGGGTAGCAGAATGGGATTGGATCCTGGTGTGGTATAAAGAAGAAGGATTATGAGCTTGCCACCAATGCCAGCGAAGTTTGTGCCATGATTTCTGATTATTAGCTTTTGCATCTAGTTGACCTTTAGGTCCCCAATCCACAATATCTTCAGTTAACGTAGATTTTTTTTAGCCAATGGGCCAAGACACTGGGTCCACAGAGGGGGATAGGAACTGTTAAAGGAAATCCATTCCATATGGTCAGCACAATTAGGGTGACTGGCCCGGGAATGGTTGGTTAGCACAGCAGTTACAGTAGTAGAACCAAGACTTAACAAGTACATGATTTTTCCATAGTGACTCAACCATGTTTGAGCTTGAGTTGTAAGACAGCTATGACTGAGCGACGTCTTTGCGGTGATACACAAAGGGGTCCTTCCAGTGGAGCGGTATAATTGATGACATTGTTCTGAGAGTCTAACTGTTCTATGTCGGGGGAGTTAGGGGTCCTGGAGTCCACACTCTCTGATCATGAGAGGTCTCAGGAGGAGTGTCACTCCAGAATATAGGCCATACTGCTGGGGGATTGGGAATATATGCCCAATATATTTTTGCCTCTGCACAAGGAAAACATACCACACAAGACATTGTGGCTATCATAGCCAAGAACGTGGAATTAGGGGTTTTTGCCTGTCCCTGATGCTCCAGTAGTTTCTTAACTTCCTGCATGATTTTCCTGAGTTGCCCCCAGTTTATGGGGGTTGATGTCATTGTGACTCTGATCAGCCTTCTCTCTGTCTTCGCACTCAGGCTCAGCTGGCTCATGGCTCATAATGGAGGGACTGGGCCCATTGTTGGCTGCTCTGGGCTCCTCCAGTCTCCTGTTCCATGGTCGCATGCACCTTTAAGGCACGCACACAGTTTGTCCATCTCCTGTAAAAGCACAAGCATATCCTCGTCCCCATGTCAGTAAACCCACCAGACTTTTCCATTGTCCTTTTTCTGGGGATTTCTATAACACTTTCGGAAAACCTCTCCTCTTTTTCTCTAACAATGGCCAATGTCTTTCTGCTGGAGTCTTACCATCCATACCAGCAGTCAAAAAATTTAAAGTAAATAAGGCTAAATGTAACTTTGATTTCAGTGGTAACTTGTCTCCTACTCCTCCTTTTTGTCTTTCCAACATGCCGGCTCTATAATGTCTTGTCCTCTAGGATTATAAGGAATTCCTGTTTTATGGGTTATAGCCCAAAGTTGTAGGAAATTTTGAAAAGCATGACTAGTATAAGCAGGTCCATTGTCAGTTTTTAATTGTTTAGGTATACCCCACATGAGCAAATGACGACAGACAATGTTGTCGCACACAACCAGCTGTCTCACCTGTTTGACATGTAGCATGCAGCATATGTGAATAAGTGTCTATAGGCACATGAAGCTTACCAAAGGCTGCTATGTGTGTAATATCCATTTGCCAAATTTCTTTTGGGGCCAAGCCTCGTGGATTACATCCTTCTACAGGTGTGGCCCCAGGGACATGCTGGCAAGTAGGACAGGCTTGTATTATAGACCTAGCTTGGCTGTACGACAAGCTAAACATACAACTAAGGGCAGAGGTGTTTTGATGCAGTAATACATGAGCTTGAGCTTGCTGAAACACAGAACCAGTCAATATATCTGCTCTATCATTACCTAGAGATAGTGCTCCAGGAAGTTGTGTGTGAGAGAGAATATGAGAAATACGAAAAGGAGCTGCATGACAGCGAATAGTTTGTTGAAGTCTTAGGAACAAATTAAGCAGTTCTGGTTCTAGGGGACTTTTAATTGTAGCAGTTTCTATGCGACTGGATACATATACAACATAAGCTGAATCACAGACAATGTTGGTAGGATCTGAAGCTGTGAGCTATAAAACGTGAATGACGGCAATCAACTCTGAGCTTTGAGCTGAAACCCAGGAGGTCATTATTGTTTGAGTATGCTTGGGTCCATAAATAGCTGCACGACCTTGGGAAGAGCCATCAGTAAAATAGGTTTGTCCACATGCAATAGGCTTGTGATGAGTAATCACAGGAAGAATGAAAGAATAGACTCCATAAAACTGCAAAATTTTGTCTGAGGGATAGTGAAAGCAAAGGTTTTTGTAGCTGTGGCCAGGAGGCATGCTGTTGCTGAAGCATCTGTTCTACAAGCTGTAACTCAGCTTCTGCCTCTGGTCAATTGCTGCAGAGAATCTAATGAAGAATCTCCTTGTAGGGTTTGATAAAGATGTGTAAGTTGATAGGCGGCAATACCCGGCATCGGGCGCAGCCAATTAATATCCCCTAACAACTGTTGAAAATCATTTAAAGTTTGTAATCTGTCTTTATGGATAACTACTTTTTGAGGTTGTACACTTCTTTCAGTAACAATATTGTCTAAGTAATAGTATGGTGAAATTGTTTGTACCTTTTCTGGAGCTATTTTGAGATTTGAGATTCCATTTAGTTAAAGCCTGCTTTGTTTCTCAGAATAACTGATGTAAGATTTGATCTGTAGGAGTGGCCAAAAGAATGTCATCAATAAAATGAATGATGTAAGCTGCAGGAAACATATTTTGAGGCTCCTTTAATGCCTGTCCTACAAAATGCTGACATAGCGTAGGACTGTTAAGCATGTCTTGGGGTGAAACTCTCCATTGATAGCAAGAAACAGGTTCTCTTTGATTAATAGAAGGCACAGAGAAGGAAAATCGAGGCTTATCCTTCCCATGTAATGGTATAGTGAAGAAACAATCCTTAAGGTCTGTTGCTACAAGAGGCCAGTCTCTAGGAATGACCACTGGAGTTGGCGCACCTTGCTGTAATGGACTGATTAGTTTAATTTGTGCATTAATAGCTCTCCAATCATGCAGCAGTCACCATCTTCC
This sequence comes from Colobus angolensis palliatus, assembly GCF_000951035.1. Classification (NCBI taxonomy): domain Eukaryota; kingdom Metazoa; phylum Chordata; class Mammalia; order Primates; family Cercopithecidae; genus Colobus; species Colobus angolensis. The sequence continues at coordinate 142,321 of NW_012120711.1, read as the reverse complement.
AGACTTTCTTGGAATAACAAACGCTGGTGAATTCCAGGAGTTAACTGACTCCTCTATATGTCCTGTGTCCAGTTGTTCTACTAGCTGCTAAAGTTGCGTCAGCTTCTCCTGAGATAGGGGCCATTGATCCACCCATACGGGTTTATCACTGGCCATTCTAATGGTAAGGCAGAGGGTGGAGGAGAAATATCAATGACCCCCATCAGAAATCCTGACGTCCTGGCCCTTTTCTATCTGTTTTTCCAGTTATTGATATCAGGTTAGATTTTCCTCGTAGGAATTTCCCTAAACCTTTCCCACTCTGATATCCCATGTACTTCCACATTTTAAATCCTGAGTTATCAAACTTTTCATCTGTAAGACTCATATTCCATGGGGTAAGTAAGTCTCAATCCCGTAAATTGATTGCTATATTTGCAACATAAGGCTAAAAAGGACATGACTGTCCACCCGGACCAAGACAAGCTAAAATCTCAGCACTCTGTTGAACACTTTTAGCTGCTCCTACTCCTACTAGGGATGTGGAGGTTAGTCTGAGAGATCATACTAGGGGCCAGTCCTTACTGGATATTACTGGCATATCAGCTCCTGGATCCATAAGCCCATAAAATTTCTTTCCTTTAATTTGTACTACACAGGTGGGTCTATTAGAGGCTATGGGCTGGGATAGATAGATTTGCCATGTAATTGTGCTCCCAAACCCTTTATTTTCTTGTTTTTCCTTTTGTGGAGAAGGGTGTAACTTGCAGGGAATAAGCAACAATTGAGCAATATATTCTCCCTGTTCAAAAACTCAAAGATCTTTTGACATTAAAACTACTTGAATTTCTCCTTCGTAATCGGAGTCAGCTACTCCAGGGACTACAGCAATGCCTTGCAAGTTAAGGGGGCTTTTGCCTAAAATTAGTCCCATGTATCCTATTGGTAAATGTCCCCAAATGCCAGTGGAAACTTTGGTAGGTTTTTCTCCTCCAATGAATGTAGTTCTTTCTCTGGCAGGGAGATCGAATCCTGTGCTTCCTGGTGTTCCTGGGGTGAGGAACACCAGGAATCAATGCTTCTCCTGAGACCCATCCCTGAAGTGGGACTGTGGTCTGAACTGGAAATACCCTCATTGTTTGAGGGGCCCAGATCCAGGCCCCCTTCTAGTTTCCCCACAGAGGGGTGCTGTTTTGATGAAATTTTGAGCAGCACTAATTAGCCCAGTGATTTCCTTTGTTACAGAGGGGACAAAGTCCTGGTGTTTTTTCCCACTGGGTGAGGCACCGCATTGTAAGGTCCTTTCTGTCCTGAGATCTGGCGGCATTCCTTTTTAAAATGTCCAGTTTTTCCATAATTATAACATTTTCCCATTTTAGGGTTTGACCCTTGACTCCTTTTAGATTTGTCAACTGCTAAATTAGCCATTGCCTGAACTAATATTGTAGAGTGATGAAGTTCAGTTCCCACATCTTAACAAGCTCTGAGAAAATTTCCCAAGTTTTTTGTACACCTCACAGGTGCCAATGCACGTTTACAATCTGTGTTTGCAGTCTCAAAAGCTAGAGTTAAGGTTAGCATTTCTGCAGCAGAGGTACGAGGAATCTGATGCTTATATTGCTCACAGTAACTATTTAGGGCACTGACCTTATATCTGCTGCCAGCAGACTCATCCCGGAGTCCGCATTTGTCTTGTCAATTTCAGTTCCTCTGCTCCAGCAGAACTTCTTTGTTCCCAGCCTGGTGTCTCTGGGTTTAGAAACCACTATAGTGTTGCCCTGATGCTGTTTGAACGTCACAATGCCGAGGACCCTGTTGGACTGAACAAAGGAGGACGAACGCAGGAATAAAGACAAAAGAGTATATTTGGAAGAAGGGGTCAGGGCACCTTGCTCTTCATGAACAAGGGCCCTGAACTTTGAGCTCTCTTGTTATTTATGGAAAAGAGATAGCGAGAAGGGGGTGGTTGTCAGTCTGCTGCTTGCTCCAGAGCAGCCTTGCAAGACTGCATTCCTTGAACAATATGGCTCTAGATGTCTCAGTAGATAAACTCAAGGAGCCCTGTACCAGGGAGTGATTGCCCTCAGCACACCTTCTGGCAGCCGGCACAGAGAAGACTTTGCCCCTATTCCGTATTAATGATAAACAGTTCGCTGTTTGATCATATAGCCTCAGTGGAGTGCTGAGTTGGTCACGATTCTCCAACCTCTGGCTCTCTATACTAAATGGATTCATCAAGAAAGTGGTTGAATTTATGCAACTGTCCAGTTTTTTATAATGAAAGAAGCCAAAGTTAACCATAAAGAAGTGAATTGAGTGTTGAGTGTGTAAAAGATGTGAGTCTAGGCCGGGCACAGTGGCTCACACCTGTAATTCCAGCAGTTTGGGAGCCTGAGGTGGGCGGATCAAGAGGTCAGAAGATCGAGACCATCCTGGCTAACACAGTGAAACTCTGTCTCTACTTAAAATACAAAAAATTAGGCGGGCGTGGTGGTGGGTGCGTGTGGTCCCAGCGACTCGGGAGGCTGAGGCAGGAGAACGGTGTGAACCCGGGAGGCGCAGCTTGCAGTGAGCCCAGATTGCGCCACTGCACTCCACCCTGGGTGACAGAGCGAGACGCCATCTCAGAAAAAAAAAAAAAAAAGATGTGAGTCTAGACTTTTTAGAAAGAGCACAGTGTGAACTAGTGCTCTCAGCCTTGGCACTATTGACATTTTGGACCAGATAATTCTTTGCTGGTGATGGAGGTTGTTGTGCACATTGCAGGTTCTCTAGAAGTATCCCTGGCATCTGCTCATTAAATATCAGAAGAAATCCCTGTTGTGACAACCAAAAAATTCCTTCAGACATTGCCACACATCCCCCAGTGGTGATGGTAGGGAAGGGAGAGGTGGTGACCTATCCCTGGGTAAGAACCATGGGTGTGAACCATCTGAACAAATCTGTGTTGAACAAGCCACTATTAGTTACAGAGCAACTGAGAATTACTTTGAAAAATATCTGTTGAAAATCTTGAACCTACATAAAATGAAAGTGTTGTAGAATTCTGGTCCCAATATAGTGCTATATTTCTAGAAAATGAACTTGTTGAGAACCAAGATTTACTGATTTCCTTGCCTTAAAAATCAGTCACCAAATCATATCATTTATCTTTCATAGCATCTTCTTTCTTAATTTCTGTGCCACTGGTCCACTAATTATCTGTAGTAATGCATCACAACCACAGCCATTTTATTCCCATTTAATGCCCCAACTAACTCATGTCTTTCAGTCTCCCACTCCCAACAATACTAGCAGGCATCAAATTTCCAGCCTTGGCCAGAGGTAGAACTCTTGGTTTTGCAGTCAAGTCCCCTCAGAAAGGGAGAAACCAAGAAAATGACATTCTCATACAGACTGTTTACAAAAAATGAACAGGTCCCCAGACTTTGAGTACGACCTTCACAAACTTCCTTTGCCTTTTAGAAACGATGCCCTGGACCAAAAATGTCTGTCCTTTTATTCTTAAATTAGGTAAGCACTTTCTTTGCAGAGAGAAAGTTAAAAAATAAACATGTGTCAAGTCACTGTCACTGTGGCTTGCATGATTAGCACTGTAATCCATGCTCATGTGTCCCAGTCAGGGTTGAAAGTTTTAGCAAAGAAAACCAGAGGAGGCCCAGTTAAATTTGGATTTCCAATAATTTATGGTGTGTATCTGAAATTCAGATTTAACTAGGAACCTGTATTTTATTTGGCAATCCCAGGCCAACTTGCTTGTCAAACCTCAAAACAAAGAGTGATTTAATACTTCCTAATGTTCTTCAACACATGCCCAGGATAGACATATAGAACTTTTAAAATGATAAATGCAAAATGAATGAAAGTTTTGCCCTTACATTGGAACTAGCAACCCTTGCATCTCTGCTCCCACTTGAAGAAATAATATGGCACATATGAATATCAGGAATTCTGTCAACAATTCAGACACAATCTGGGCACTACTCACTAATGATGGACAAACTCTCAATCTCTAGAATCAGAAAATCTGAATGGAAACATGATTTCTTCTCCTTCAGTCAATTTTTACCAACCATAAGCCTTTTTGTAATCTAGCAAATACATTTAATAATAGCATCATCCTCACAGGATTATTTTAAAGGTAAAATTAAATTACTCTTCTTAGCACTGACCACATAATAAACACTCAAATATATTTCCATTTTAATTTTTATGATCCCTTTAACTGCAGCTCACATTGTTTTTCCTATTCCTTGATTCTAAAGCAATTAGTGTCTTCATCATGAATGTGCAATTGTCTTCTGTTCTTCTACTAGTTTCATAAAGAGTTGTCATTCTGAAAACATAGGGCAGAAACACTAGCTTATGTCTAATAAAGCAGTATACCTGAACAAGCCTCACACAAAAGGCATCTGTTGACATGGGAGAAATGGACTTTCTATATGCTCAGATTTAAACTGCAGTCTGATTTCTAGCACTACATTTGAGATACTGGGTTTTACTTATATCCTCTCAATTTTAGATTCCAGAGATGTATGTTTTTAAACACCACAGATACAATAGGATCATTATTGAAATTGCATACTGAAATTCATAGGCCTGGTACACAGTCACTGCAAAATGTTATATGGCATATACTGATGGAGACCAGATTCATTTTATTCATCACTCCATTCTCATGACCTAGAGTAATAACTAGTATATTCTGAGTCACTAATGCATATGGGCTGTGTGAAATATTGGCTGTGTGACATTTTGCATGAGCAGTCACCACTGCACACAGGGACTCTCTCGTATTTCCTTGCCAGTAATGACTGAGCATCTCTGGTTCACAGGTCCTCCTGCCTCTCTTCAGCCTCTTTAGCCTTTTCCTTTAGATTAAGCTGACTCCCTGAACCCAGAGTGCAGTCCTTCCCTGAAGCTCGCTACTCAGAACAGTCAATCTTAACCTCGCCCTCACTTCTTCTACTCTCTCTTCAAATGGTCCATCCATTTTCTATCTTGGATACTCCATTGACTGCAAATATCAACTCCAGCAAACCTACCACTTGCTTCTCTCTCACATTCTCACTTCACCCACTTAGTGATACTAATTAGCTTCTCCCTTCTTCTTGAAAAATATCTGTTTTCCTTGACTTACACGCATTGTGTTCTCTTGGTTTTCCTCCAACATCCCTGGGGCTCCCTCTCAGTCCCCTTTGCTGGCCTGTGCCTTCTTCTTTTTTCTACACACAAGTTATTACTCTGTGTATCCTCTTCCACTCCCTGGAATTTAACACATTCCACGTATTGATGTCATCAACATAAATACCTCCAGCCCTGGACTCACTGTGAGTCTCTTAAATTCCATTGACCTTCTGATTGTTCCACATAAGTGTCAATAAATCATTTCCAACCACCCACTTCAAATAATTTCCTCCCACAACTTTCCCTATCTCAACAAACAACACCACCATCCACTTATTTGTCAAGACAAAATTCTCAGGAATAAGCTTGATTGTTCTATCCCCTTTACAGTAATCCATTAACAAGCTGAGCAAAATACATGCTGAATCTGTCCACTTTGCATTTTTCACTGTCTTTATCACTAATGCACACTAGGAAACCATGAGCTTTTTTCCCTAAGGATTCCCTGCTGTGATGCTGAATAGGCTTCCTGACCACTTGTGAATTCCAGCAATCCAATCCCCCACAGAGTAGCTAGAATTAGTTTTAAAAATTGAATATAAATGGACTCTCCTTGTAACCATGCAGTAGCTTTCCATATCTGTTTAAATAAAATTAAAATTTCTTACTATCAACATCAGGGTCTAACATGATGAGGCTTCTGACTTCCTCTCTGCATCCTACCTCATCTTCTGCCTCTCCATTTCCTTGCTTCCTATACATCAGTCCCTTTAGCCTTCTTACTGTCCCTGCACACAATTTCCTGCACCAGGGTTTTCTCCCCATTGTGTCTCTCTGGAACATTTGACTCTTAGATCTTCACATGGCTGTCTACTTATTTTGTTGTCTCAGCTGAATGTCACTTTCTCAGGTAGAGCTGCCTAAGCATATGAACCAAAATTGGGTGAATCCAATTCTCTCTTTCCACAAACCTGATGTCTTTTCTTCTGTGCAAGATGACTCTCTAACATTTTCTTCTTTATTAAATGCTTATTGGGTTAGTGTCTATCTCCTCTATGATTGTGTAACTTTCATGAGTAGGGAGCAACCCACTCTATCTTACTCAAATAGAATGATTTGAACCTAGAAGGGAGCCCAGTACACCGTAGCTGATGATAAAAATAACTGTGGTTTACATGAATAAACCAGCGTTCTGGGAACTGATCACTGTGTGGATCCTGGAAAGCAAGGAGGGGCTCAAGCTCCAGCACTCTTTCATTCTGAGGTCACACTAGACCCCTTCTCTTCCCTGTGAGAAATACAGGCAAACTTCTTCTTTCTTCTCCTTCTAGTTGGAAGAAGAATTCACAGATAAGGAAACAGTAATTCTTTTCTTTCTTTTTTTTTTTTTTCTTTTTGGGATGGAGTCTAGCTCTGTCACCAGGCTGGAGTGCAGTGACATGATCTG
>NW_012120711.1:134024-135298 GCF_000951035.1 Colobus angolensis palliatus | reverse complement strand
CTGACCTCGTGATCCGCCCGTCTCGGCCTCCCAAAGTGCTGGGATTACAGGCTTGAGCCACCGCACCCGGCCAGAATTTTTTTTTTTTTAATTAAGATTCATCACTTTTCATCTAGGCACGGTGACTCACATCTGTAATCCTAGCATGTTGGGAGGCAGGAGGATCACTTGAGACCAGGAGTTTAAGATCAGCCTGGGCAGTATGGCAAAACGCAGTCTCTACCAAAATTACAATGATTAGTTGGGTGTGGTTTCCTGCCTATAGTCTCAGCTACTCTGGAGGCTGAGAAGAGAGGATCACTTGAGCTTTGGCAGCAGAGGTTGCAGTGAGCCTCTATCACATCACTGCACCACAGCCTGGGTGACAGAGCCAGGCCCTGTCTCAAAAAAAGAAGAAATTATCTCTTGTGATAAACCTCATAGTGCTCTGGGTCTGTGCAAGCTTTAAGGATTTCAGGAAATAATGACAACATAGCTGGGGAAAAATAGAGAGAAACTGGAGGAAGAGGTAAGCAGACATGGCTAATTAAGAAAAGCCAAGGGCATGATGGGTGAACCTATAAAATTTAGGACAAGACCCAAGTAAGACAGTGCATTTCCAAGACTTGCTCATTGACTTTCACCCCTATGAGATGTGAACAATGTCCACATTATCTCAGTAACTCGACTCAGAGTAAATAGTTTGAACCTTACTTAGCAAATTTCTGATATTTGACTATTTTTGACTTAGAAAATATAATTTTGTTGGGGCCCGTGCCGGGGGTGGTGGAGAATGAACAGACACACAAGACAAAGACAAACAGAGAACATGGCGGCCGCGCCTAAAGCCTCCGCCTCACTTTATTTATACCCCACAAACCCCACATCAGCAGAAATAACACAATGAAAAACAAACTTTCTGCACCCAGATGTGACCTTCGGCTTAGCTCCTTGTCTCTAAACTTTTTCTATTTTGTCCGCCTTCTCGGCGCCTACTAAAGTTCATTAAAGTTCAACTAGAGATAGTATCCTTGACTACTGGAGTTCATCAAAAGTGCAACTAGCTAGAGATACTGTCCTTGAGCCTTATTTATTCTTAGCATATTATTTTCAATGGCCCCTGCATTTCCCCCTTTTTGTTTTGCCTCAATTCTAGAAAGGTGGCCCATATTTGTTCCTGTGTTTTCCTTTGTTTTTGAATGCGGTGGAGGGAGCATCGGATCACCATAAAAAGCAAACCCAATCCGAGTGCCCAAAGCAAGATACTTCCAGAGATGGTAGAAATCCATGTTTTC
>NW_012120711.1:129773-130141 GCF_000951035.1 Colobus angolensis palliatus | reverse complement strand
TTTGTTGAGTTACTAAAGTTTCCCAAAAAATATGTTTACCTGTGCTTCCAAAACCTCCGGTTCTTTCTTGCCTCCGGGAAGGAAACTGAAAATAGGGTAGTAAAAGGAGTTGTGCAATTCTCTGCCCTTCTTTCAGGAATATAGGTTTATAAGCCTGAGCCATAATTTGAATTTCCCCTTTATAATCAGAATCTATAACACCCAGATGAACTTGTAAACCCTGTAAAATGCTACTACTGTGTCCTATAAGCAATCCAACAGTTGTGGAGGTAATGGCCCAAAAACACCTGTAGCCAATTTAACAACTCCCATTTCTGGGGTGAGTTCAACAGCCTGCAAAATAGCCAGATCAGCAGCGGCGCTACCAG
>NW_012120711.1:125978-127542 GCF_000951035.1 Colobus angolensis palliatus | reverse complement strand
TGAAAAACAAACTTTCTGCACCCAGATGTGACCTTCGGCTTAGCTCCTTGTCTCTAAACTTTTTCTATTTTGTCCGCCTTCTCGGCGCCTACTAAAGTTCATTAAAGTTCAACTAGAGATAGTATCCTTCACTACTGGAGTTCATCAAAAGTGCAACTATCTAGAGATACTGTCCTTGAGCCTTATTTATTCTTAGCATATTATTTTCAATGGCCCCTGCATAATTTCATACATTTTATCCTACATTCATTGTACCTCTTCTTGTGGTGTCTAGTTAGAGTATGTAGGAGAAGCTAGCATAGACAGGTTAAAAGAGATTCATAATAAACACTAACCTGGGCCATGTTTTCAGAGGATGCCTTAAGTCCTTTAGGCCCCGAAGAACACCCCATAGATATTCTTTGTCTGTACGGTGAGTACTAAAGATCTCAGCTTCAGTTCCAGGGATTTTTCCCCATAAGAAAGAGCACTAAGCATAATTTTTCTCAGAGAACCTACATACACTACAGGCATACAGGCTTTATAAAGATTGGACTTCAGACAGGAAAGAAAGGAGACAATGGGGAGGCCACTGGTATATCCTCACATATGAGGAAGAGGGTCCAACATCACAGGTTCTGTAGAGGACATAACACTGGATTGTCTAGGAGAGACACTTTGAATTCCCTTGACTCCCACAAAATTTTCAGTAAAAACCTCATTTTGTCTGAAATAAGTCAACATAATAAAGGGAAGTGCTGTATTGGGAATTTATTTTAGCATCCTTATTTTTAAATCCTCTAAAGACCCTGAGGACATGTGATGCAAACATTTTATTGGTGGAGATTTAAAGAGAAATGGCCTGTACAGAGGCCCCTTACACAGTCTCATGGAGAGTGCAAGTAGTCAAGCTCCTTTTGTGGAGGAAATAATTTGGGATCCATATGATAAAGATGGGAAATCCCTGTTGAAAACGTCACAAATTCTTAAGGGACATGGCCTGGGCACAGTGACAAATTTAGCTCCCTACTTTACCCACCTTATAGTAGCTCAGCACCCACAATGTGCACTTATGTTGGGTGTCCCCAGCCAAAGCCCAGTGGGGAGCTCAGCACCATCAGCGTCACTGTCAGAGGTGCCATGCAGGAGCCTCCAGGGAGCCTCAGACACACCATGCTGGAGAACAGGACAGGACCAGGTGCCAGGGTAGCAGGCAAGTCTCATATTCACGGAGAACTATGACCTCCCTCTACTCACATCCCAAACACAGGGAGTAAGTTACTAATTTCTTTGCTCCTAGCTTGGGTGATCTTTTGTTGGAGAACCAGTCAGCATCTGAGTTCAATAGCATCATCAGTTGCTGCTCAGAGATGCTGTATGAAGGTCCTCTTCTGAAACAATTTCCTTCTTTAAATGATTGTTTTAATTTAGTACTTGGAAAGTTTGACCCAGTTGCATGTAAAACACTTTAATTGGGTCTTTATTGTGAGCCAGCTCTGCGCTGGTCAGTGATGTGTTCACAGGTTGGAGCCTTGTAAGAGCATTCATTTCCCACTTGACAACAGAAGTATTTGCAGCAGTGACT
>NW_012120711.1:118082-125160 GCF_000951035.1 Colobus angolensis palliatus | reverse complement strand
AGCAGTGACTTTGTTTAGGAGTAAATGAGATGGAGGGAACATGGTTGAAAATCAGGACACCTTTCATCTGGTCCTTATTGCACCATATCTTAATGTTGTAGATTTGGGAAAATTACTTCATGTCTCACAGTTGATATGAAGGCACTGTAATCTTTCAGGTCTCTCAATACTGGAAAATGCTGTGATTCTGTGGATGCCTCAAGGAACAACAGCCCTGGGTATCTGATGATATGACAGAATGACAGCTGTTGATTGGAGAATGTAATCTGTACCTATTTCCAGGTAGGGATGTCTTTAGTAAGTTAAAGAAAATGGATAAGGAAATAGATTGATCTGCTCATGCATGTGAAAGAGACAGAGTTGCCTTTTCCTTCCCCTCCTTAACTGCAGAATAGAATCAATCTATTTCCTTATCTAAAATACAGACTATGATTTTCTGAGACGTGACCTGGCTTTCATTGCAGCACTCCAGGAGGAATAGTAAACCAAGAAATACATGGGAAACTATACACTCATTATTTGCTTTTTGTGAATAATGATAATCTGTCTGAACTGGAACACCTTGCATTTACATTCAGGATGAAATTAATAAAGATGAATAGTAAAAATGAAAAAAAAAAAAAGAAAATGGAAAGTTTGTTAATAATTTAATTTGAGTAAAAAGGTTTTTTTCAAGTGTGTTCCCTGTTGCTGCCCCCAAGTTTAGTGGCACCTCCAGAACACACACAGACAAGGGGCTTGCAGGGACCACCTATGTGCAATGGCGGGTCTGAAGGTGCCTTTGTATAGTACTTACCCTAACAATGTGATAAGGTCAACTGTGCAATCCAAGTATTCAGGGGGCTGAGAAATCGATCAAGGACTCAAAGTCAGCTGTTGACAGAACAACTGTGTTTTAAAATAATTTTATGTGAAGAGTGTTCAATCCCTCACTCCTGGTTCCCTTTAGGATTTCCTCATTTGATTGAGGTTATAGCCCTTTACTATTATGCTTCTTTTGTTTTATCATAAGGGAAGATATAAGAAGACTGTGCTAACTAATACGTTACAGAATGTTCAGCGAAGAGAACCCTAGGGAAAAACTATGAATTACATCAGTTGACGTAACCATATAATTTTAAACATATAATTCTACATTTAGATAATTATTATGCTTTTTATTTACATAAATGTGACATCTAAGATTCAGAATGGACTTCAAAGTACAACTATACATTTAAAGCTCTGCAGTAATTCACGTTGTACCACAGTTCTGATAGACACTCCTTCCTTATGTGCCTTAGTGTTTCCAGAAGCAGGATTCTCATCATGCTGCAGTAAACATGAGCATTTTACTTTGTACTCAGAATTGTACTAAAAGCTTTCTATACTTCATGTTTTTATTTAATTCTCACATCAGCTCACTAAAATAAACACCCTTTTCATGCGTACAGGTGGAGAGACTAAAACGACGGAGATAAAACAACTTTTGCAAAGATACACTAGTAAATGGTACACTGTAGATTGAACCAAATTATACACCCCTCAAGCTCAGCCACTCTATCACACTCCTTCAGAAAGAAGGAGAAAAGACAAAGAAAAAGAAAAAAGAAACAAATTGTGAAAAAAAGAAACGAATTGTGATGGTAGTAATCTAGGAAAGACAGCTAAGGTTCACCTTAGTATTTTAGGGTGAAAGGGTGGTGATGCTGGCAGTGGTGAGCTGTCCAGAGTGGCCAGCTGTAGCAGGAAGTTGCAAGCGGTGGTAGCAGGAGCCACTGTGGGAGCAGTGGCCGTGGTGGGACCCTTGTGCCCCATGTCCCCTGTGCCTCGCGTCACTGAGGTAGCTGACTGCACTGCCCGGACCCTAGAGCAGCCGCGGGACCGCCCCCAGGCCCATAGCCTTTACCACTCCTGCGTTGCTGCTCTCACCCTGCAGTTGTGGGGAGGATATGGAGCTGGGGCCACCCTTCAGCAGCCTGGGGTGGGAAGTGGGAGTGGCCTCACTTTGAGGACCGGGCCAGCGGCAAGGCCACTGTCCCACCCTGCCGAGGGCGCCCAGTTCCTGCCCCTGAGGAAGAGGCTCTGCCCGAGGTCGTCCAGGGTTTTGTCCCCGTGGGTGGCCACCGAGCCTGATGCTCCTGACAGCCAGGCCTGGGCTGTGATCTGTTCCCCAAGGTGCCTCCCCCGCCCCATCCAGGCGAGAGGAAACCCGGGGCCCTCTGAGTGCTAGGAGAATAACTTGCAGAGACATCACCCTTGCCCCACATGCCGGCCTGGGCACAGTGTGTGGAGCTGCCCACCCCAGGCTGCCAGAAGGTGTGACAGGGGCTACCTGCAGGCTCTACGGAATGGGTTGGAAGCCCCGCCCTCCCAGCCCTCCCAGCCCTCCCCACAGGCAGCAGGATCTAGGCCTCTTTACACTCTGCGCCCTCAAGACTGAGAAGGTCACCCGTCCATGCAGGCTTGGGGGTGTTTGCTCCCACTTTCTGGCCTCTCCCTTGGCCTCACCCGGGTCCCAGGTGCCCACTCTGACCTCAGAGTGGAGTTGGGGCAAAGCCCCAGTGCTGTCACAGACTGGCTGGGTGTGTGCACGCTCAGGGCAGTGTTGACACACCAGCCTTTTGCCACCTCAGTCACACGGAAGCCAAGGGAAGATGAAATATTCGCAGTAAGTGTCTAATAGGCAGCATGTCGATGGGTCATTATTTTTCACTGTGACATTTGTCTTTCTACACTCTTTACATGTAATGCAATTATTAAAATGTGAGCTCTCATGACTGACATCTGCTTTTGGTTTTCTTTTTTGTTTCCTTTGGTTTTTTCTTCTCTGGTTTCTTTTCCTATTTTCCAATGTGTTCCTTAAGCAATTTTTAGAATTCCAATTTTAAATCAATCATTTTTTGGTGTATCTCATTGTATAGTTTTTGTGATTTATTTATTTACATAACTTATCAGAGTCTACTGGTGCTGACATTTTACCAATTTGACTAAAGTGTAGAAACTTTCCCTCCTTTATATCCCTTTCCACTTCTGCATGTGTAGTATATATTTTTTATTTTCTCTTCTTGCATCAAAAACCACATCTGTCAATGTCATAATTTTTGCCTCAACCATCAAATTAATTTACAACACTGAAGAAGTCTGTTGTATCTAACCATATTTCTACTCATTTATTGTTTACATTTTTCCCAATTGTCCAAGATTTCTTCCATTATCATTTCTATTCCAGTTCAAGCACTTCCTTTAGCCTTTGTTTTAACATAAGTCTGCTAGCATGAAATTCTTTTCATTTTCCTTCCTCTAAGTGTGTTATGGCCAGGTGTGGTGGCTCTTGCCTGTAATCCCAGCACTTTGGAAGGCCAAGGTAGGCAGATCCCATGAGCTCAGGGATTCAAGATCAGCCGGAGCAACATGGCAAAACCCTGTCTCTGCCAAAAATACAAAATATTAGCCAGGCATGGTGGTGTGTGTCTAATCCCAGCTACACAGGAGGCTGAGATGTGAGGATCACATGAGCCTGGGAGGCAGAGGCTGCAGTGAGCCGTGGTTGTGCCACTGCCCTCCAGCCTGAGTGACAGAGCAAGACTCCATCTAAAAAACAAACAAAAAAAAAAGAAAAAGAAAAAGAAATAAAGAAAAAAAAAAGAATGTCATGATAGAACATTTTATAATAATATTGTTACCAGATATACATTCTAGGTTAACATTTCTTTCAGCCATTAAAATATCTTTTGCCACTTCTGTCTGGTCTGCATGATTTCTGATGAGCAATCCACTGTCATTTAATTTATTTTCTCCTGTGCATGAGATGTCATTTCTCTCTTGTTGCTTTCAAGATTATTTTTGGCATACATTTCTTTGGATTTATCTTCATTTAGGTTTGTACAGATTTTTGAATTTTTACATTTAAGACTTTGTCCAAATTTGGAAAATAGTCGATCTTCCTTCAAACACTCTTTGGGCATCACTCATTTGTCATCTGCCTCTAAGACTCCAGTGACACAAATTTCATACCTTTTGTTATAGTGCTACAGATTTATTAGCATGAAATAATGCTAAATATTATGAACAACTTTACAAAAATAAATGTGCATGTAATAAATTACTAAAAATGTACAATGTACTGTGTGTAATGAATAAATTATTCAAAATGTACAATGTACTGTGCCTGTAATGAATGAATTATTCAAAAGGTACAATGTATTGAAGCTGACAAATAACATAAAATAGGAAGAGTTCCACATCTCATAGAGAAAGTAAGTCCATTCTATAAAGCTTTCCCAAGACAAAACCCCAGGTTCATCCAGCTTCAGTAACTATTTTAACACATTTAAGGAACAACACTAACTTCATACAAACTTCAAACATATTTGAAAAAGGAAAAGCACTTGCAGTTACGTTTGATGAAATCTGTGTAAACTTTACCTCAAGAACTGAAGGGAACTCTGCAACAAATAGGAATTAAGAGACCAGTAACTCTTATGAGCCAAGCAAGTTCTTAAGAAAATATTAGTCAAGTGAATTCAGTGATATAAAAGATGGCTACTACCTCATGACCAAGTGGAGTTTATTCCTGAAATGTGAGGTTGTGTGAGCATGTGAGAATCCATTAGTGTGATTCACCACATGAACTGAAGGAAGGAGATCACACATGCAACCACCTGGATAGAGTCGTGAAATATGATTTGACAGAATATAGCACTTGGCCTTAACTTTTAGAAAACCTGTTTTCAAACTTGTGTTAAAAAGATATTTCTTCAATCTGAGAAATGAGAGCTACCCAACTGCACACATTAGTCTCAGTAGTGAAATATTTAAAACTGTCTCCTTCATATCTGGAATACTAGAGAGTTAGGCAATGATAATGGCAAGAAAAATATATCAAAGAGATAATAATTGCATCTGGTAAAATGGTCATTATTTACTCTTGACATAATCAGGTACTTAGAAAATAAAAACAATAGACAAGCTCATAGATTTAATAAGTACATTTAAACCATGTTGCTGATTACAAAGTCACTATACATTAAACCAATTATGTTCTTGATACAGTTTGGATGTTTGCCCCCTCCAGATCTTATGTTAAAATGTAACCTCCATTGTTGGAGGCGAGGCCTGCTGAGAGGTATTTTGGGGGGGGTGGGGCAGATCCCTTCATTAATGGCTTGGTGCCATCCTAGCTGTAATGAGTGAGTTCTCACTCAGTTCACATGAGATCTGGTTGTTTAAAGAAGTGCGACTCTTCCCCACTTTCTCTGTGCTCCTGCTCTCACCATATGATACCCGGGCTCCCCTTTCCTTCCCCCATGATTGTTAGCTTCCTGAGGCCCTCACCAGAAGCAGTTGCCAGCACCACACCTCCTATGGAGCCTGCAGACCCCTGAGTCAGTTAAACCTCTTTTCTTTATGAGTTATCCAGCTTCGGGTATTTCTTTCTGGCAATGTAAGATGGACTAACATAATTATGCTCTATCATAAAAAAACAGAAAACAAAACCAAGAAAATAATTTTATCCATTTCCTCACCTCTTTGCTTTTTCCTTCTACTTTTTACAACTTAAATTTGCTTTTTTAAATTAACTTAAAAGTTTACACCCTTGATTTTTACATATTTATCCTTTTATAATACAGGCATTTAAAACTAAATATTTTTCTCTAAGGAATGTCTTGGTTGCATCTCGAAAATTTTTTAAATTCGTTTTAGTATTATTTTATTTAAAATTATTTTCTGGCCGGGCACGGTGGCTCAAGCCTGTAATCCCAGCACGTTGGGAGGCTGAGACGGGTGGATCACAAGGTCAGGAGATCAAGACCATCCTGGCTAACACGGTGAAACCCCGTCTCTACTAAAAAATAAAAAAAACTAACCAGGTGAGGTGGCAGGCGCCTGTAGTCCCAGCTACTCAGGAGGCTGAGGCAGGAGAATGGCGTAAACCCGGGAGGCAGAGCTTGCAGTGAGCTGAGATCCGGCCACTGCACTCCAGCCTGGGCGACAGAGCGAGACTCCGTCTCAAAATAAAAATAAAAATAAAATAAAATAAAATTATTTTCTAATTTCCTTCTGATTTCTTCTTTGACAAGCCACAGATTATTTAGAAATGTGTTATTTTACTTCAAAAATTTGGGCAGTTTTCTCAATCTTACTAATTTGTAATTTGATAAAATTGTGTTCAGAGAATATACTCTGTATGCTTTTATTCTTGTAAAAGTAATTGAGACTAGTTTTATAGTCATAGTATTTGTTCTATTTCATGGATAATCTTTGAGCAATGTAAATAAATAAATATTCTGTAGTTATTCAGATGTTGTCAAGTTATGTCAATTATAAATGCCTACTAAGTCAAGATGGTTGAAAGATTGTTCCTATCTTGATTTCCTTCCTGATCTTTGTTTTTATGAAGCTGCAGAGATGTTTGTTGTCTTCTCTCTACTCCCTAGTTCCCACAGCACCAGCACGAAGTCAGAAAAAGTTCTGGAAGGAGAATCAGCCGGCAGAGTAAAGTAGATGCATATTATTCAGGGGGTCTCTATAGATTGTAATGCAGCACACAAGCCCACAGGGCTATTTACAACTCAGCTGGTTTGTCCTCACTCCCTCACAATCTCTCTTTCCCAGCCAGGCTCAATCTTCCACCCACGTTAAGATTCAGTAGATGGACCAAAGAATAAGAGTGGGCACTTGTCCCTGCTCACCTAAGTGGAATTTGCTCATCTCTGGAATTTGGAATTTTTATACTTTTTGATGCACAGCTGGTTAAAATTATAAAAATAAGATTATTTTCCAGTTTATCCATTCAGTTTAGTCTATATATCTTTTTGCTCTTATAGTAACAGTGACAATTCTTGTAATTATCCACCTACAAACTGGCATTATAGTTTACGATTTTTTTCCAATCCATTATGATAGTCCTACGTAATTTACTTAAAGCTCTGAATATTATTCCTTTCTATGGCTATCCCATAGAAGAAGTTTACCTTTCTTCTATCTAAATGTAGAGAATGTTTCTTTTCTCCCTTGTTACATTTTATTTATTTATTTATTTATTTATTTATTTATTTATTTTATTATACTTTAAGTTCTAGGGTACATGTGCATA
>NW_012120711.1:113882-114192 GCF_000951035.1 Colobus angolensis palliatus | reverse complement strand
TGGTGACGTACTGATGGGGTTTTGGTATAGGTGTTCTTCCTGTTTGATAGTTTTCCTTCTAATAGTCAGGACCCTCAGCTGCAGGTCTGTTGGAGATTGCTTGAGGTCCACTCCAGACCCTGTTTTCCTGGGTATCAGCAGCAGAGGCTGCAGAAGATAGAATATTGCTGAACAGCAAGTGTACCTGTCTGATTCTTACTTTGGGAGCTTCCTCTAGGGTGTACTCCACCCTGTGAGGTGTGGGGTGTCAGACTGCCCCTAGTGGGGGATGTCTCCCAGTTAGGCTACTCAGGGGTCAGGGACCCACTTG
>NW_012120711.1:106260-112509 GCF_000951035.1 Colobus angolensis palliatus | reverse complement strand
GAATTATTTTAACAGATTTACTAAAGCATAATTTACATACTACAAAATTCACTCATTGTATATGTAAAATTTAATGATTTGAGTAAATTAATAGTTTTGTGCAATTATCACAACAATCTAGTTTTAGAACACTTCTGTCATGTCCCAAATTTCTCTATTTATAGTTAAGTCCCACTGAGACCCCAAACCCTAGGCACCCAATGATCTGCTTTTTGTGTCTATAAATTTACCTTTACTTGATATTTCAAGTAAATGAAAGCATAGAACTTGTAATCTTTTGTGTCCGATTTCCTTCACTTAGTTAGCATTATTGAAGTTCACAAGTTTGTAGTATCATTTTGCTTGTTTTCTTTTCATTTCTTTTTGTTTTCTTTCATTTGTGTGAATTTATAAGGTATAAGTGTAGTTTTGTTACCTGCATCGATTGCATAGTGGTGAAGTTGGTGTTTCTGCAGTATCCATAACCCAAATCACATGCATTGTACCTGTTAAGTAATGTCTCATCATCCAGAGTGCAAGGGTTGAAACTTGCCTTGGAAAAACTACCCTCATGTTCATGGTAGCTCCCCTGCCAGATGAGTCTATTTTTGTCCTCTTTTATTGTTGAATGATATTGCCTTGCCTGGATTTAGTAGAATTTTGTTTATCCATTTACTAGTTGAAGGATATTTGGATTGTTTTCAGTTTTGGCCTACTATGGCTAAGGCTGTTCTGTACCCTTGAACACGTATCTTGGTGAGGACATATGTTTTCATGTCTCTTAGGTAGATTCCAGGGAATGAGACTGGTGGGTCATAGAGCAAACATATGTTAAACTTTTTAAGAAATTGCCAAAGTACCAGGTATTTGTAGAATCATACACTCCCACCAGCAACACATAGGGTTTAGAAAGTCTATTTGTCTTCAAACATAATTATAATAATGATGATAGTATTAGAAATGACATCTGTCTTGGTAATTTTATATTTTGTCTTTATGTTTCAAGTTTTATTTATCCAGGATCTATTTAGTGAAAGAAATGACTTTGGAATACAACTTACCAGAAACTGAAACTAAACCTCAACTCTTTCTGTTTCTAATTCTAGACTCTGTTTTATTAGCATATTTAATTAAAAAAAATCAGTAACAAATGTATTTTTAAAAGTAAATGTATAGTATGTTTTAGCACCTTATAGAGCTAGCCATTACTTATTCTACTTTTTTTCAATAATTTCCCTAAAAAATATATTTACCTCATAAAATAACATGTCAGCATACTTAACTGAGTTCTAAAAACAATCGTTTGCTTGCTTTTTTGTTTTATTGTAATTGAGTTAATGGCTGACATTTAATACTCTCCGTGTGTATATGTACATATGTGTGTATATGTGTGTGTGTGTGTATATATATATGTGTGTGTGTGTGTATATATATATATATACACCCCCATAACCCTGAATTGAGCATGCCTATCGGGAATCTATAGGCCTTCGCGTGGAAGTTAACTCAAATACTTACAACCTGATAGTACCACAATCTATCATTTCCCTACCCTGAAATCAACCTCTGCTACTACATCACCATTTCTTTATTTTTAAAAATATATGATTTTGCTCCTTTTCTTCCCATGTGCATCAGACCCACTCTGCAAAGGTTGAATCCTGGCTTGTCTGAGCCCGTGTGATCCCACGGTCATTCCAATGTGTGAGAAAGTGGGTACTGGGAACACTTTGGAAACAGTTTAGTTGCTCCTTATAAAGGCACACAGGAGAAAGAAGTATCCTTTTCCTGCCTTTGGTAGTTGTTGTGAAAGAATAACAAACCTAAAGCTGCTGCATGGGTCACCCTACCATCTTAGGAAAGCTGACATACTGTGTGTGATAGAGATGAACTGTGAAGTTCCAGGATCATTGGTGATGCCACTGGCCTGCTGAGTTGAGCAGTCCTGGAGATGCCCAGCCTTGGGATCTATCGGCTATGTGAGATCATGGGTTAAAGAAAAATAAAGCCCACTAGACGTAATTTCCTGCTATTAGCAGAAGAATGCATTTTCATTGAAATATTCATTCCACACATTTTGGTTCTTCCTTGTAATTCCACACCACAAGTCTCATATAAAATGAGAAAATCGTTTTCTCAACTTAGGAAATGAGGCCTATTTGTTGCAACTCTGTGATCAAACAGAACAGACATAATTATCAGCTTAATATATTTCTATGAGTTTTATACTCTTACAGGATTTATATGTACTTGTACTGCTACGTATGTATGAGTAACACATAACTAAAAATAAGATATGCATAAAAGCAACCTTTAATTTTAATGAAAATAAAATTACACTCAGTGGAGAAGTTATGTTCAAATGATTATTACTTTGAAATAGACCTCTGAATTATGTACTTTTAGATTTGACATTTCATACTGACTCTCAGATAGAACATAATGGAGAACCCTCCGTCTTCTAAATTTGTCTTTCTCTGAAATCTGTACAAGTCCTTTGATAAGATTATATTATTGAAGTCTCTGGTGTGAAACACTGTACACTAATCTACAGTTACTAATACAAAATATTGTAGACGGGGTGAAGAAAGAGTTCTGATTGCCTTGCTGGCTGGTTTCTCATCTCAGGTTGGCCAAGTTTGTTTCAGTTGTTATAGTCTGTTCTGTTTTTATGCACTGCCTTTTTAAAAGTTAGGATTACTTTTTTAATTGACAAGTAAAAATTCTATAGTATATATATGTTGTACAGCATGAAGTTTTGATATATGCCTATAGTGTGGAATGTCTAAATCCAGCTATTTAACATAAGCATTACCTCACATACTCATGACACATATATGAAAATCATTATTCTATTGGGAAACAATCTTTCCTTTTCTTTTCATTTTTTGTCTTTGGAGCCAAATGGACCAGATGATATTTAACTCCATCTTTGAGAAACATTTAATAATGTAATGTGTTTGTGGTACAGGGTGAGTGCAGATGCACGGGAGGCCATAGGGTTTATGTAAAGGGGAGCACAAAAGTTGAAGATGAGGCACTGCCATCAATGCTGGGACTTCAGGCCAAGGGCAGGAGCTGAGGAAGCCACAAGGATGGACATTTTCTGCAGTTGCTGAACCAGTAGCAACCAGTTCCCAAGAAAGCCCTCTCTTGTGGAAGAATAACTGCCAGGTGGGAAAGCTTTTCATCCTGCAAAGCTGGGGCAGAAGATTCTTCCCTGAATGTGGCCATCTGCACTTCAACTCAGGAGTCCTGCAAAAGACAGAGGAGAGTGTTGTTTTCAACCTGGCTCTACTAACGGTTTCTTTTCCCCTCTTTCAGTGACTCAGATGAGGGCACTGCAGGAAGAAGAAAAACAAGCTCCTGAGTCTCTCAGAGCCAATAGTCCCGCAGAGCACAGGCCTTTCCTAAGTGGATAGGAGGAGTTTTGGTGTAAATTGCCTGATCAGAAATTTGGATCTAAAGTCTTTCCTATTATTTCTGTCTCATGTCTTATCACCTCTGGCATCATTCTAGTGTGTCCGGAGTTTGTTCCTTCAGGTGTGTTTGTGGTCTCGCTGATTTCACGAATGAAGCCGCAGACCTTCGCAGTGTGTGTTACAGCTCTTAAACGTGGCATGGACCCAAAGAGTGAGCAGCAGCAAGATTTATTGTGAAGAGCAAAAAAACAAAGCTTCCACAGCATGGAAGGGCACCAGAGCGGTTTGCCGCTGCTGGCTGGGTTGGCCAGCTTTTATTTCCTTATTTGTCAAGCCCATGTCCTGCTGATTGATCCATTTTACAGAGTGTGGATTGGTCCATTTTACAGAGTGATGTTTGGTCCATTTTACAAACATCTAGCTAGCCACAGAGCACTGATTGGTGTGTTTCTACAGAGCACTGATTGGTGCATTTTACAAGTCTCTTGTAAGACAGAGAAGTTCTCCAAGTCCCCACCCAACCCAGAAGTCCAGGTGGCTTCACCTCTCATTAGGGAAACCGTATCTGTTTCTAAAAGAGGATTAAAAGGTATTACCTGTTGGCTGAAGTCCAGAGTGTCCTGGGAAAAAAAGGAAAAGATACACACTTAAAAATTATTGAAGCAAATCTGTCCTCCAACACAACATCCTATTTCAGATCTCCCACCTGAGATTTCTCTATCACCACTACCCACACCAGCTAGAGCAGAGACGAGCAGAAACAGACCATGTGACCCATGAAGCGTAACGTGTCTGTCAAAGGATCCAGTGTAATTGCATTAGCCTTAGTGGCTCTTCCTTAATTTGCTCCAGGATCTCAAACCAAAGGACCCCTACTTGTAAACCTTCCTCTTATCTCTGCAGGCCACAAGCTACTATGCCTTGACATAGTAACCATGCACTGATGATTTCTGGATTAGCAGGACATTAAAGCTGTTTGGGGAAAGAAAGGCTTTATCCAGGGCCACTCATATACTGAGAACTAACCTCAGCAAAGCCATAGTTTCTCCTCCAGAAAAGCCTATGGAGAGAGCCAGTTACCAAAGACTCCTCACCTTTCTGATTCCTGAAGTAAATGAACAGCCCAGCCCCAAGGAAAAGCAGGCCCAGCACAAAGCCCCCGACTCCACTCAGCATCTTGCTCTGTGCAGATTCAGACCGTGCTCCTGAGAGAGGAAGCCAGGATTAGTGATGTTTATTCCAAACTGAACCTCTTTAATTGAGACTCTAAGATTCAGAGCTTTGAAAATGGGTAAGAAGGCTGCCCCACAAGAACTAAAATAGTCATTTCAGGAGAAAAGAAGGATTTCAAATCACAGTGAACAGTCACAAGGTTCAGGCATCAAACTCATTCAAATATTACAATCTTGATATAAGGCATGAGTTCAACATCTGATCCACAGAAAGCCTGAGACTCAATGAGGCTAAGTAGTTTATCTACAGTGACAGAGCTAATAAAAGGCAGAGCTGAGATTGGACTCCCCTCATGTCATGAAGGCCCCTACAGTTCTCCTCTTCCCAGATCACAACAAACAATTCAGAGCAACAGCACCAGAAACTCAGTCTCAGACCCAGAGACAGGGCCTGGAACCTGGGGAGAGCAGGTGACCCTGACCTGTGACATCATGGGGAGGTTCAAATAGGGACAACCTCTCCTGCCTGGGAGGCATGACTGATTCCACAGGAGGTACAGGTGTTCTAGAAACCATTACAGGGCTACCCCCAGTTACCCTTGCTGTTGAAGATGAGAACATGGAGCAAATGAAAGTAGGATGTGGGAGAGGGGAAACCTGACAGTCAGGGGTTAGCACAGTCCCCTTTTCGGTGGGTGAGAAATGTATGAAGTCAGAAAGCTGCTCACTCCATTCCACTGTGAGAGGGTTCATCACGCTTGGGTGCTCCACTTGGCAGGTGTAAACCTCTCCACTCCGAGGAACTGTTTCCAGCATCACCAGGGTCTGGAAGGTCCAGTCTCCATTCTGGATCAGGCCTGTGGACACCACCCCAGCCTTCTCTTCCTGGCCATTCCGGAACCACCTGACTTCAATGCTGCCTGGATAGAAACCACTCACAGAGCAGACCAGGAGGTTGTGGTGCTGCAGGGGCTGGGTCTTTGCAGGATACACAGTCACCTTAGGTTGGACTAGGAGAAAAAAAGGTAGAAGGAATGAGTCAGGAAGACAGAGTAAGTCTTCTTGTTTGGCTATTTGTCTGCTTCTCTGCAAATCCAGGCTCTGGCCTTGACCAGGCCTCCAGCACAAGTGGCATTGTGGCCTTAGAGTGTCATCAGCCTGGAATTTAATCTTGATAGTGAGGACCCATTAGATTTGAGAGATATTGTGAAAAATTGTGTTGGTTTCTTTACAACCTGAAATTGGCATGCATTGTCAAAGGTTTACAAATCTTTGAAAGTACAGAGTGTAGCAATTAAAATTGATATTTGAGCCAGGTTGCCTGGTTCAAATCCAAGGTCTGCCTTTTACTGGTTGATCCTGGAAGAGTTTTTCGATGCTTCTGTGTCTCAACTTTGTCACCTACAATGAAGGACAATTATACTAATTTACCTCTTGGGGTTATATGAGAATTAATTTACGTAAAATACACAAAACAACGACTGAAGATAGCCTTCAGTTTATGACATCAGAAAGCTTCTCACTCCATTCCCCTGTGAGAGGGCTCATCACACTTGGGTGTTCCACTTGGCACCTATTTATCATCCTTGTACACCATGACAGAAAAGTATGATTTAAAGCAATGTGGATAGATAATGGGACAGAGTTGGGTACATGAGGAGACCAAGTATGAATTT
>NW_012120711.1:103439-105446 GCF_000951035.1 Colobus angolensis palliatus | reverse complement strand
AAAAATATGATTTAAAGCAATGTGGATAGATAAAGGGACAGAGTTGGGTACATGAGGAAACTGAGTATGAAGTTTTAGGAATACTACCGCCATGGACTCACACCTTAAAACACCACAGAAATGGTTCTGCCCCTGGGAAGGTGGGACAGACAGAAATGATTTTCCAAATTTTTATGTTCCTAGAAAAGCGTGAGTCCTAAAGCAGACAGAAGGATTAAGGAACGTTATTTTAGGTTTGCAAGTTCTTATATTTACATTTAGCTGATCAATGCATCTCCCGTGCAACACAAGCATAATTATTATTAGGCCCATCATTGTAAAATGATTTTTCTTTCCAGAATGACATTTGGATTAAGGCAGGGTCTGGGACTCGTTACTTGGGGTGCTTATGCCCAGGAAAATCCCTGACACTAGCAGACTCTCAATAAATGCAATTTTTTTAGAAGTAAGGAGAAGCCTAGAGACAACAGTACCACAAAATGATAGATTTAAGATGGATTGTAAATCGTTAATAAAAATTTTGCAATATATTTTATTAAATAAAAATGTTCAAATCTTAATATGGAAAAGAATTTTCAAAATCCACAAACCACAAACTGGAGCAAATGCTGAATCAAATATCAATAAAGTGTTAATAATCTTACAGTACAAAAAACCCACAAGGTCACTGAGAAAAATACTAAGCCCTCGAGATATTAGACAGTAGATCGTTGTCCATTACCTATCAAATACAAGAGGAAATTATTAGAGCAGTAAGTATAATTAGCTAATAAATAGGTCAAAATAATTCAGAAGAATTACAAATAAAAAAATAAATTAAAAATTAACCAGAAACATACATTTTCAACTTTTGGTGAATGTCATAATAAAGGTCAACAAAGGGGAAAGTGAGGTGAGTTGTGTCACAACCATTACATGTAAAAGAATAATATGTAACTACTAGAAAACTATTAGCATTATAATGAAATAGTAACTGTGTGAAAACTTTAATTCAAGAAGTTAGTTTCACAGTCATTTCTACTATGTAAAAACATACACACTAAAAAAACAAAAACTGGGAAGAAATTTAGACCTAAAGAAGCTTCAGAGGTGCCTCAGAGGTCTACTCAATTCCTCTAGAAATCAATCTAATGCTTTTACAAATAGCACACACTTTTATTTCAGAGATTACATGAAGGGTGTGTGCCAGGAACAGTCTGGAACTGGCCTCCTCACATTATCCCAAACCTTCCTTACCCCTCACTCTCCTCCCCTAAACCTTCACCCCAACCACACACCCCTTACATTTCCCTTCCCTGCCTCTCTAAGGACCCAGGACAATCAAGGTCTCCTCTCTCTCCAGCCCCCTGCACCCACCTCCCTTGTCACCTCCCCACAGAGGCCTCCAAGGATAAGAAGCAGCCCCCTCCTGCCTCCCCCCTCTGCCCCACAACAGCCACACAGACAAATCCACATTCTATACACACGCCTGTGCCTTCAAAACTGCTTGCTCAGGATAGAAAGGATTCTAAATGCTCACAGATGGCTCTCTCTCTCTTCCTCTCTCTCTCTCTCTCTCACACACACACACACACTCACACACACTCAGATTCCCAGCTCACAGAGACTCAGGCCCCGCCCCCGCCGCGCTCACCTCGCCGCTGCACTGTGAAGCTCTCAGCAACCCCGTAGTTGTGTCTGCAGTAGGTGTCCAACTCGGCCCGCCTCCGCTCCAGAAGGTCCTTCTGGCTGTTCCAGTACTCGGCGCTACGCCGCCCCAGCTCCGTCACCGCCCGGTACTCCCCCACGTCGCTGTCGTAGCGCACGTACTCCTCCTGGTTATAGAAGTATCTCAACAGCAACCGCATCCGCTCCGTCCCATTGAAGAAGTGACACTCAGCCTTCTGCTGCTGCAAGAAACGTGCTGTGGGGACATGAACGATCTGATCACACAGATGGTCTCCTGAGAAGACACTGACAGCGACGCCGCCAACCGGGGCTCCTAGGCGGGGTGCGGGCACTGGGCAC
>NW_012120711.1:90567-102509 GCF_000951035.1 Colobus angolensis palliatus | reverse complement strand
CCCAGTAAATGTCCATAAACCTTCCTTTGCATTTCTAAATCCACAAGGCTCAGAAATTCAGTTAAAAAAACTTGTTTCTACAACTCATTTGGCAAATCTCATCTGATAAGGGTAAGTGGTCAAAGATGTCTCAGAGCTCTTATTGGTTACAAGTGCTTCTGTAGTTTCAATACATATAAACATACATACATATATGTGTGAAATATACACATATGTAAAACATTGTATATATTTTTGAGGTTTTTGTCTTTATGTTTGAAGTGTGAAAATGGCAAAAATAACTTAAAAATAATCCTGTGGGTAAAAGTGAAATGAGTAAGTAGAAGCATTTTACATCGTGAATAATATCAAATGTAGAATCACTACAAAAATCTGAGGCATGTTAGTGAGAAATAATTTCAGCAGCATCACTATTTATGACTTACAAGGGCAAGTTGTTGAAAGTTAATAGAGATAGTGATGACCGACAACTCATGAAAATGTTGAAAAATATTGCATAAGGCAAAAACTAAATATTAAAATATTGAACTTGCATTGACTAAATGGATTCAACAAGAAAGTGGTTGAATTTATGCAACTGTCTAATTTTTTATAATGAAACAAGCAAAAATAAACCATCAAAAACTGAACTGCATGTTGACTGTATAACAGATGTGAGTCTAGAATTTTCAGAAAGAGCACAGTATGAGCCAGTGCACTCAGCCTCAGCACTACTGACATTTTGGACCAGATAATTCTTTCTTGATGGCAGAGGCTGTTCTGAACACTGTAGGTTCTCTAGCAGTGTCCCTGGCTTCTGCTTATTATATATCAAAGGAAACCCCTGTTGTGACAACCAAAAATTGTTCCAAACATTGCCACCATTCCCCAAGGGTGACGGGAGGGAAGGGAGGGGTGGTGAACTATCCCTGGGTAAGAACCACAGGTGTGAACCATGTGAAAAAAATCTGTGTTCAACAAGCTACTATTAGTTATGGAGCAGCTGAGAACTGCATTGAAAAACATTTGTTGAAAATCTTGGTCCCACATAAAAAGAATGTTTTGTAGAATTCTGGTCCCACTACAGTGCTGTCTTTCCAGAAAATAAACTTGATAAGAATCAAGATTTAATGATTTCCTTGCATTACCAATCAGTCACTAATCATATCATTTATCATTCACAATATCTTTTTTCTTAATTTCTCTGCCACTGGTCCACTAATTATCTGTAGTAATGAATCACAGCCACAGCTATTTTATTCCAGTTAAATGCCCCAATTAACTCATATCTTTCAGTCTCCCACTCCCAACAGTACTAGCAGGTATCAAATTACCAGCCTTGGCCAGAGGCAGAACTCTTGGTTTTGTAGTCAAGTCCCCTCAGAAAGGGAGAAATCAAGAAAATGACCTTCTTATACAGAGAGTTTGCAAAAATGAGCAGGTCCCAAGACTGCGAGCAAGGCCTGCAGAAATTGCCCTTTGCTCTTTAGAAACGATGGTGGGGAGGTGAGTACTCTGGATCAAACAATGCCTATCTTTTCATCCCTAAATTATCTAAGCACTTTCTTTACAGAGAGAAAGTTAAAAAATAAACATGTGTGAAGTCACTGTGACTGTGGCTTGCATGGTTAGCACTGTAATCCATGTCCATGTGTCCCACTTAGGGTTGACACATTTGGCAAATAAAACCAGAGGATGCCCAGGTAAATCTGGATTTCCAATAAATTATGGTTGTGTATCTGAAATTCATATTTAACTAGGAATCTCTATTTTATTTGGTAACTGTAGCCCAACTTGCTGGTCAAACCTCAGAAGAAGGAGCGATTTAATACTTCCTTGTGTTCTTCAACACATGACCATTATAGACAGATAGAACTTTTAAAATGATAAATGCAAAATGAATGAAAGTTTCTCCTATACGTGGGAACTAGCAGCCCTTGTATCTCTGCTCCCACTCTAAGAAACAACCTGGTACATATGAATATCAAAAATTCTGTCAATAATTCAGACACAATATAGTCACTATTCACTAATGACAGACAAACTCTCAAACTCTAGAATAGAAAACCTGAATAAAAACATGATCTCTTCTACCTGGGTCAATTTTTACCAACCATAAGCCTTTATGTAACCTATCAAATGCATTTAATAATAGTGTAATCCTCACAGGATTACTGTTAAGTGTGAAATTAAATGATGACTCTTCTTAGCACTGATCACATAATACCTGAAATACATTCCCATTTTAACTTTCATGATCCCTGTAACTGCAGCTCACATTTTTTTTTGTATTCCTTAATTCTAAAGCAATTAGTACCTTCATCATGATTTTGCAATTGCCTTCTGTTCTTCTATTAGTTTCATAAAGAATTGTCATTGTGAAAACATAGGGCAGAAACACTGGTTTATTTGTAATAAAGCAGTATACCCGAACCTCAACAAAAGGCATCTGCTGACATAGAAGAAAAGGACTTCCTGCATGCTCAGATTTAAACTGCAATCTGATTTCCAGCACTACATTTGTAATACTGGGTTTTACTTATAACCTCTCAATTTTAGATTCCAGAGGTGTATATATTTTTACATACCACAGATACAACAGGATCATTATTGAAATTGAATACTGAATTTCATAGGCCTGGTACACAGTCACTGCAAAATGTTACCTGGCATATGTACTGATGGAGACCAGATTCATTTTATTTATCACTCCATTCTCACGACTTAGAGTAATAACTGGTACATGCTATGTCACTAATAAATGTTGGCTGTGTGAAATATTGGGTGTGTGACCTTTTGCATGAGTAGTCATCACTGCACACAGGGCTCTCTGGTATTTCCTCGCTAACAATCACTGAGCATCTCTGGTTCACAGGTCCTCCTCTGTCTCTTCAGCTTCTTTAGCCTTTTCCTTTAGATTCAGCTGGATCCCTGAACCCAGAGCACAGTCCTTCCCTGAAGTTCTCTACTCAAAACAGTCAACCTTAACATCATCCCCAGTTATACTCGCTTTTCAAATGGTCCAATGCAGTTTCCTCCCTGGATACTCCATTGACTGCAAATATCAACTCCACCAAACCCAGCACTTGCTTCTCTGTCACATTCTCACTTTCCCCTTCTCTCAGTGGTACTCAACACAATTGGCCTCTCCCTCATCATCAAAAAAAATCTATTATCCTTGACTTACAAGCATTATGTTCTCTTGGTTTTTCTCCAACATCCCTGGGCTCTTTCTCAGCCCCCTGTGCCGGCCTGTGCCCTCTTCTTTTTTCTCCACACAATCCATCTCCCTATATATTATCTTCCACTCCCTGGAATCTAACACACTACACGTACTGATGCCGCCAACATAAATATCTGAAGACCTAGCCTCACCATGAGTCTCTTAAATGCCATTGACCTTCTGATTGCACCAATAAATGTCAATCAATCATCTCAAATTTAAACAAAACTTTTATTTCCAATCACCTATGTCAAATCATTTCCTCCCATAGTTTTTCCTGTCTCAATAAACAATACTACCACCCACTTATTTGTCAAAACAAAATCCTTAGGAATAAGCTTGATTGTTCTACCCCCTTTACAGTAATTCATTAACAAGCTAAGCAAAAATACATGCTGAGTCTGTCCGTCCACTTTATCTTTTTCACCATCTTTATCACTAATGCACTCCATGAAGCCACAAGCCTGTTTTCCCTGCAGAATTCCCTGCTGTGCTCCTAAATAGTCTTCCTAACCACTTGTGAACCGCAACAATCCAATCCCCACAGAGTAGCTAGAATTAGTTTTAAAAATTGAATATAGGCTGGGCAGAGTGGCTCATGCCTGTAATCCCAGCACTTTGGGAGGCCAAGGCGGCCGGATCACGAGGTCAGGAGATAGAGACCATCCTGCCTAACATGGTAAAACCCCATCCCTACTAAAAATACAAAAAATTAGCTGGGCGCGGTGGCTCATGCCTGTAATCCCAGCACTTTGGGAGGCCAAGGCGGCCGGATCACGAGGTCAGGAGATAGAGACCATCCTGCCTAACATGGTAAAACCCCATTCCTACTAAAACTACAAAAAAAAAAATTAGCTGGGCATGGTGGTGGGTGCCTGTAATCCCAGCTACTTGGAAAGCTGAGGCAGGAGAATCACTTGAACCCGGGAGGCAGAGGTTGCAGTGAGCCAAGATTGCACCACTGCACTCCAGCCTGGGCAACAAGAATGAAGCACCATCTCAATAAATAAATTAAATAAATAAATAAATAAAGTTAAATAAATAAATAAAAATAAAATAAAACTCAAATTTTTTACCATGGACATCAGAGCCTAATATGACGAGGCTCCTGACTTCCTCTCTGTGTCCTACCTCATCTTCTGCCTCTCCATTTCCTCGCTTTCTGTACATCAGCCCCTCTAGCCTTCTTTCTCTCCCTCCACATAATTTCCCACACCAGGGCTTTCCCCCGATTCGGTGTCCCTGGAACTTTCGTCCCTTAGATCTTCACGACTGTCTACTTATTTTGTTGTCTCAGCTGAATGTCACTTTCTCAGGTAGAGCTGCCTAAACATATGAACTAAAGTAGGTGAATCCATTTCTCTCTTTCCACAAACCTGATGTCTTTCTTCAGTGCACTGTGACTCTCTAACATTTTCTTCTTTGTTAAACACTTATTGGGTTAGTGTCTGTCTCCTCTACTCTTGTGTAACTTCCGTGAGAGTCGGGGCCCTCTCTATCTTAATCAAATAGAATGATTTGAACCTAGAATGGAGCCCAGTACACAGTATCTGCTGAGAAAAAGAAGCGTGGTTTCCATGAATAAACCAGGGTATGGGAACTCATCACTGCGGGGATCCTAGAAAGCAAGAAGGGGCTCAAGCTCCAGCACTCTTTCGTTTTGATGTCACACTAGACCCCTTCTCCTCCCGGTGTGAAATACAGGCAAACTTCTTTCTCCTCCTTCTAGTTGGAAGAAGAATTCACACATAAAGAAACAGTGATTTAAGAAAAAGGAAATCTTTTTATTAAGAGTCATCTCATTTTGCCTGGGCACAGTGGCTCACATCTTTAATCCTAGCACATTGGGAGGCCAAGGCAGGAGGATTGCTTGAGTCCAGCAGTTTAAGACCAGCCTGGGCAACATGGCAAAATCTGATCTCTACCAAAATTACAAAAATGAGCTGGGCGTGGTTGCCTGCCTGTATTCCCAGCTACTCTGGAGCCTGAGGAGGGAGGATTGCTTGAGAATGGGAGGCAGTGGTTGCAGTGAGCCTTGATCACACCAATGAGTTACAGCCTGGGTAACAGAGCCAGGCCCTATCTCAAAAAGAAAAAATTATCTCTTTCAATGGATCTCATAGTGCTAAGGATCTGTGCAAGCTTTAGAGATTGCTGGAAATAATGACAACATAGCTGGGGAAAAATAGAGAGAAACTGGAGGAAGAGGTAAGCAGACATGGCTAATTAAGGAAAGCTGAGGGCATGATGGCTGAACTTATGAAATTTAGGACAAGACCCGAGTAAGACAATGAGCTTCCAAGACTTGCTCATTGACTTTCAGCCCTATGAGATGTGAACAATGTCCACATTGTCTCGGTAACCCCACACAGAGTATATAGTTTCAACATTATTAAATTTCTGATATTTGATTGTTTTTGACTTACAAAAATAGAATTTCATGTAATTTATACTATGTTAGTTAAATCTCTTCTGTCATGTCTAGTTAGAGCACATAGGAGATGTAGGAGAAACAAGTATAGAAAGGTTAAAAAAGATTCATAATAAACATTAACTGGGGCCAGTTTTTCAGTGGATGCCTTAAGTTCTTCAGGCACCAAAGAATACCTCATAAATGGTCAGTGTCCGTAGGGTGACTCCAGGTACTAAAGATCTCAGCTTCAGTACCACGGATTTTTCCCCATAAGAAAGAGCACTAAGTATGACTTTTGTCAAAAAACCTACATACGCTACAGGGATACAGGCTTTATAAACATTGGAGTTCAGAAAGAAAAGAAAGGAGGTAATGGGGAGGCCACTGGGTCCATCCTCACATATGAGGAAGAGGGGCCAACACCACAGGTCCTGTGGAGGACATAACCCAGGATCGTCTAAGAGAGACACTTTGAATTCCCTTGACTCCCACAAAATTTTCAGGAAAAATCTCCTTTTTTTCTGACATAAGTCATCATAATAAAGGGCAGTGCTGTATGGGGAATTTATTTATCATCCTTATTTCTAAATCCTCTAAAGACCCTGAGGACATGTGATGCGAAGGTTTTATTGGTGGAGATTTGAGAAGAAATGGCCTGTACAGAGGCCCCTTACACAGTCTCATGGAGACGGCAAGTAGCCAAGTTCCTTTTGTGGAGGAAATAATTTGGGATCCAGTGATAAAGATGGGCAATCTCTGAAGAAAACATCACAATTTCTTAAGGGACATGGCCTGGGCACAATGCCAACAAAACTCCCTATTTTCCCCACCGCATAGTAGCTCAGCACCCACAATGTGCACTTACGTCGGGTGTCCCCAGCCAAAGCCAGTGGGGAGCTCAGCACCATCAGTGTCACTGTGAGAGCTGCCATGCAGGAGCCTCCAGGGAGCTTCAGACACACCATGCTGGAGAACAGGACACGACCAAGGTCCAGAGGAGCCGGCAAGTCTCACTCAGGTAGAACTATGACCCCCCTCCACCCACATTCCAAATTATAGGGAGGAAGTTACTGATTTCCTTGCTCCTGGATTGGGTAATCTCGTGTTGGAGAACCAATCAGCATCTGAGTTCATTAGCATCATCAGTTGCTGGTCAGAGATACTGTATGAAGGTCCTCTTCTGAAACAGAATTTCCTTCTTTAAAGCATTGTTTTAAATTAGTACTTGAAAGATTTGATCCAGTTGCATGTAAAATACTTTAACTGGGTCCCTATTGTGAGCCAGCTCTGTGCTGGTCAGTGATGTGTTCACAAGTTTGAGCCTTGTAAGAGCATTCATTTCCCACTTGACAAGACAACTGTTTGCAGGAGTGAGTGTGTGAGTGTGTTTAGGAGTAAAGGAGATGGAGGGAACATGGTTGAAAATCCGGAGACCTTTAATCTTGTCATTATTGCACCATATCTTAATGTTGTAGATTTGGGAAAATTACTTCATGTCTCACAGTTGAAATGAAGGCACCATGATCTTTCAGGTCTTTCAATACTGGAAAATGTGATTCTCTGGATGCCTCAAGGACTAGAGGCCCTGGGTATCTGATGATATGACAAAATGACAGCTGTTGACTGGAAAGTGTAATCTGTACCTATTTACCAGTAGAGCAGTCTCTAATAAGTTAAAGGAAATAGAAAGTTTGTTAATAATTTAATCTGAGTAAAAAGTTCTTTCAAGTGTCTCTCCTGATGCTGCCCCCAAGTTTAGTGGCACCTCCAGAGCGCACACAGGCAAGGGGCTTTCAGGGGCCACCCTATGTGCAACACAGGGTCTGAAGTTGCCTTTGTATAGCACTTACAATGTGATAAGGTCAACTGTGCAATCAAAGTATGCAGGGGGTTGAGACATCGATCAAGGGCTCAAAATCAGCTGTTGACAGAACAACTCTGTTTTACAATAATTAATATTTTATGTGAAGAGTGTTCAGTCCCTCATTCCTGGCTCCCATTATGATTTCCTCATTTGTTTGAAGCTATGGCCATTTACTAGTCCACTTCTCTTGTTTTATTGTAAGGGAAGATATAAGAAGACTCTACTGGCCGGGCACGGTGGCTCATGCCTGTAATCCTAGCACTTTAGGAGGCTAAGGTGGGTGGATCACTTGAGGTCATCAGTGCAAGACCAGCCTGACCAATACAGTGAAATCCTGTCTCTACTAAAAAAATACATACATCAGCTGGACGTGGTGGTGCATGCCTGTAATCCCAGCTACTCAGGAGGCTGAGGCACGAGAATTGCTTGATTCTGGGAGGCAGAGGTTGCAGTGAGTTGGGAGCACACCACTGCACCCCAGTCTAGTCGATAGAGTGAGACTCAGTTTCAAAAACAAACAAAAAGACTTTGCTAACTAATACGTTACAGAATATTGAGGAAATACAACCCTAGGGAAAATCTATGAATTACATCAGTTGATGTAATCATATAATTTTAAACATATAATTCTACATTTAGATAATTATGCTTTATATTTATATAAATTTAGCATCTAAGATTCAGAATGGACTTCAGAGTACAACTATGCAGATAAAGTTCTGCATTAATTCACACCCTACCACAGTTCTGACAGACACTCATTCCTTATGTGCCTTAGTGTTTTTAGGGATGGGATACTCACCATGCTGCAATAAAAATGACTATAATTTCTTGAGCAATTTTTGAGCATTTTGCTTTGTACTCAGAATTGTACCAAGAGCTTTCCATACACCATATTTTTATTCAATTCCCACATTAGCTGAGTGAAATACTGTTTTCATCCTACAAGTGAAGAGAATAAAACGATGGAGATTAAACAACTTTTGCAAGGATGCAATGCTAGTAAATAGTAACTCGGCCTCCCAAAGTGCTGGGATTACAGGCGTGAGCCAGCATGTCCGGACAGCAAAGTCTTCTTATATCTTCCTTTATGATAAAACAAGAGAATGGAATAGTAAAGGGCCATAGCCTCAAACAAATGAGGAATTCATAATGGCAGCCAGGAATGAAGGATTGAACACTCTTCACATAAAATATTAATTATTTTAAAGCAGAGTTTTTCTATCAGCTCTATTGAATGAAGTTATCATATATGTGATTCCAAACCCCTCAAGCTCTGCCATTGTATTATACTACCTCACATTCAATTTCTAAAGAGAATTATGTCCCTTATACTCAAATTATTTTTATCACTTTAATTCATGGTTGTACAAATCAGTAAGACTACCTCTTTTAATGAATGGCAACAATTTATAGACTTCTGGGTAGATACTGTGTAGCAATGCTAGTTCCTTTAGAAGATTCCCCTCATCACCATGGTTACACTCCTCTGGAAATGACACAATTTGTGTTTATGTTACATAAGGACACCCATAGCTCCTGCACAAATCTTCTTATTAAAGATAACAACAGCCTCAACATTCCTAACTCCGTTCTATTATTCTCAATCATCATTTCCAATTTCTCAGCACAAAGTAGTGCAAGTTTGATAATTTCAGAATAGAATAATATTTCTATGTCTCATTTACTTTGGAAAAATATATTTCTGTTAATGTAGAAAGTTAAAGATTTCTTGGAGAGGTTGGGTAAAAGTCAATATTGTCCCTGGATTTGAGAATAAACTATGCTCCTACACTACAGTGATAATTCAGTACTATTGACAATTGTGCAATTGCAACCAGGAGAATATCACATTTAATTTGGTAATAGGAAATAGTAATTTACTAATTAACTAATTGTGATGTGGTAATCTAGGAAAGGAAGCTAAAGTTCACCTTAGTATTACAGGATAAAAGCGGAGGCAAAAATAAATAATTCTACATCAAGAATGTACTAAAATATAGTTAAAGAGAAACTTTCAAAACTTGTTTATATAAATTTGACATACTATAAATCATACAAATTTATATATAAAAAGATGACCAATGGCAATGAACTAAATTCTGTATGTTTTAAACGTTTATGAGTAACAAAGATGTTGTCTTAGTTCATTTGTGCTGTAAAAACATACGGTAGACTGGATAATTTATAAACAACACATGGAGGCTGAGAAGTCCAAGATTAAGGCACCAGCAGGCTCAATGTCTGGCAAAGGGCATGGTCTCCACTTTCAAGATGGCGCCTTGCATCCTCCAGAGGGAATGAACTCTGTGTACTCACATGGTAGAAGGTAGAAGGGCAAGAGGCTGAAAACTGTGTGAAGCATTTTTTACAAGGGCCTTAATCCCATTAATGAGTGAGGAGCCCTACCTGAATTTTAAAGGGGACACACTTAAACTACAGCAGATGTGCTTCTTTACATTATGTATCTCACACTTTCCTTCAATATTCAATATAAGGATGGTTCAGGCTAAACAATGTAGCAACTGTCACCAAACCATCAATCATACAGGTGATCTCTAGGATGAACTTTTGCACTGAAAACAAGAGAAGAATCCTCTCAACTCTGCTGTGTGTGAGAGGTGTCAAATACGGGAGCTTATTTCCTGAGGAAATGGCAATTAAATTGGTTTCTGGAAGAAAGTGGTTTTCAGTGTGGAAGTTCCATGGTCTCTGGCCTTGATACATATGATACATAAAACCATAGGTTTAGTTTTAGGCGAAATAAATCCCAGCATTCCCAGGACTAAACAGGTAAAATCAGGAGCACAGACCTTTGTTGAACAACAGGCAGGTTGACATTGGTAGGATTACAGTGTGTCTTGAGTCCTACCGATTGTCACAGAATGGGGCTGTCTTGTGGTAAGCCTGAAAGCTTGCAACACATTTTGGAAAAATAGGCTCCTTTGGCTCTCAGCAAGCCTTAGTTATCATAGAATGTCTGCCACTTGTCCAAGTAGTTTCAAGATGTTCTCAGGAGTTTTCAGAAAGCAACTAACACTAATCTGGAATTTAAAGTAAAAAGCAGGTTACTAATCCTTATAACTAAAGAAAAAATGATACTAACAATAAATGGATAAACAGAACCAGTTTCTTCTTAGCATGGAAGATATGTATCCTGAACAGAAAACTATGCCATTTAAAGGTCTTATTAGTATTTATCACACTTGACAAGACCCTTTCCAGTAAGATCTCAGTAATGTCCTGCATTAAGGAACTTTGGTAGTGCCAATCATTACACCATTGTAGCAGGATGAGCAGCAGACAAAACTCCTCAGACACTGAGTTAAAGAAGGAAGGGGTTTATTCGGCCGGGGGCATTGGCAAGATTTCTGTCTCAAGAGCCAAACTCCCCGACTAAGCAATTTCTGTCCCTTTTAAGGGCTCACAACTCTAGAAGGGTGCACGTGAGAGGGTTGTGATTGATTGAGCAAGCAGGGGGTATGTGACTGGGGGCTGTGTGCACTGGTAATTAGATCGGAACAAAACAAGATAGGGATTTTCACAGTGCATTTCTATACAATGTCTGTAATCTATAGATAACAGAACTGATTAGGTCAGGGGTCGATCTTTAAATACCAGGCCCAGGGTGTGGCACCGGGTTGTCTGCCTGTGGATTTCATTTCTACCTTTTAGTTTTTACTTCTTCTTTCTTTGGAGGCAGAAATTGGGCATAAGACAATATGAGGGGTGGTCTCCTTCCTTAATGACACTATCTAGGTCAGTTGTCAGGACTTCTTCAATTTCCAAATGTCATTCTTTGACTCAGCTGTTTTATAACAGAATGCTTGCCATCGTGTGGTTATAGAGATCTCGAACAACTAGAATTTCCATAGGCCTTTGTACGAATATTGTAAGTACAAAGAATTTTCTTTTTATTTCTCTTTCTAGACCTTATGTTAATTGTGCTGTGGTAATAATGTGCACTAATAAATGAATACAGTAAAGTTGCAGCATATAAAATCAACACACAGGGCGGAGCAAGATGGCTGAATAGGAACAGCTCCAGTCTCCAGCTCCCAGCGTGAGCGACACAGAAGACGGGTCATTTCTGCATTTTCAACTGAGGTACTGGGTTCATCTCACTAGGGAGTGCCAGACAATCGGTGCTGGTCAGGGTGCTGGTCAGCTACTGCAGCCCGACCAGCCAGAGCTGAAGCAGGGCAAGGCATTGCCTCATCTGGGAAGGGCAAGGGGGAAGCGAATCCCTTTTCCTAGCCAGGGGAACTGAGACACACAACACCTGGAAAATCGGGTAAGTCCCACCACAATACTGCGCTTTACCAAGGGTCTTAGCAAACGGCACACCAGGAGATTATATCCCACAGCTGGCAAGGAGGGTCCCACACCCACGGAGCCTGCCTCATTGCTAGCACAGCAGTCTGCCTTCTAAGGGCAATGCAGCAGCGAGGCTGGGGGAGGGG
>NW_012120711.1:89614-90436 GCF_000951035.1 Colobus angolensis palliatus | reverse complement strand
AGACTCCACCTCTGGGGACAGGGCACAGCTAAACAAACAAACAAAAAAGCAGCAGAAACCTCTGCAGATGCAAACGACCCTGTCTGACAGCTTTGAAGAGAGCAGTGGATCTCCCAACACTGAGTTTGAGATCTGAGAAGGGACAGACTGCCTGCTCAAGTGGGTCACTGACCCCTGAGTAGCCTAACTGGGAGACACCCCCCACTAGGGGCAGACCGACACCTCACACCTCACAAGGCGGGGTACACCCCGAGATGAAGCTTCCAAAGCAAGAATCAGTCAGGTACACTCACTGTTCAGCAATATTCTATCTTCTGCAGACTCTGCTGCTGATACCCAGGCAAACAGGGTCTGGAGTAGACTTCAAGCAATCTCCAACAGACCTACAGCTGAGGGTCCTGACTGTTAGAAGGAAAACTAACAAACAGAAAGGACACCCACGCCAAAACCCCATCAGTATGTCACCATCATCAAAGACCAGAGGCAGATAAAACCACAAAGATGGGGAAAAAGCAGGGCAGAAAAGCTAGAAATTCAAAAAATAAGAGTGCATCTCCCCCTCCAAAGGAATGCAGCTCATCGCCAGCAACAGATCAAAGCTGGACAGAGAATGACTTTGAAGAGTTGAGAGAAGAAGGCTTCAGTCGACTCATCAAACTTCTCAGAGCTACAGGAGGAATTACGTACCCAGCGCAAAGAAACTAAAAACCTTGAAAAAAGAATGGAAGAATGGATAACTAGATTAATCAATGCAGAGAAGGCCATAAACGAACTGACAGAGATAAAAACCATGACACGAGAAATACGTGACAAATGCACAAG
>NW_012120711.1:80946-82605 GCF_000951035.1 Colobus angolensis palliatus | reverse complement strand
AAAATAAATAAATAAATAAAATCAACACACAAAAATCAGTAGTATTTCCATACACTAACTATTCAAAAAAGAAATCAAGAAAAGAATTCCATTTACAATATCTACAAACAATATAAAATTCATATGAACCACACAAAAAGCCTGAATAGCTAAGACAAACTTGAGCAAAAAGAGTAAAACTGGAGACATTACACTACTTGACTTCAAACTATATTACAAAGCTCTAGTACTTAAAACAGCATGGCCAGGAGCAGTGACTCATGCCTGTAATCCCAGAACTTTGGGAGGCCGAGGCAGGTGGATCACGAGGTCAGGACTTCAAGACAAGCCAATATCGCACCACTGCACTCCAGCCTGGGCAACAGAGTGAGCGAGACTCTGTCTCAAAGCAATAACAACAATAACAACAACAAAACCCAGCATGGCTCTGGCATAAAAGTAGACACATGAACTGATGAAACAGAATAGAGAGCCCAGAAATGAATCTAATTATTTATGACCAAATTATTTTCAATAGTTACCAAGAACACACAATGGGAAAAGGGCAATCTCTTCAATTAACAGTGCTGAGGAAACTGTATATTCACATGCAGAAGAATAAAACTGGACCTTTATCTCACTCCATATACAAAAATCAACTAAAAATGGATTGGAAACTTAAATATAAGACCTGAAACTGTAAAAATACTAGAAGAAAGCAGAGAGAAACTATACAACTTTGGGCTGCACAATGATTTTTATTTTATTTGACCCCAAAGGCTCAGGCAACAAAATTTAAAAATAGACAAGTGGGATTACATCACATTAAAAAGCTTCTGCACAACAAAGAAAACAATTAACAGAACAAAGAGACAACCTATTAGTTTGGAGAAAATATTTTCAAGCAATACATCTGATGAAGGGTTAACATCCAAAATATATTAGGAATTCTCAATAGCAAAAAAAGAAAAAATTAAAAAATAAGATTTTAAAATAAGCAAAGAATATGAATAAACGTTTCTCAAAAGAAGACAGTTAAGTGGCCAACAGACATATGAAAAAATGCTTAACTTTGGCCAGGTGCGGTGGCTCACGCCTGTAATCCCAGCACTTTGGGTGGCTAAGACGGGTGGATCATGAGGTCAAGAAATTGAGACCATCCTGGCTAACACAGTGAAACCCAGTCTCTACTAAAAATACAAAAATTAGCTGGACGTGGTGGTCCACTCATGTAGTCCCAGCTACTTGGGAGGCTGAGGCAGGAGAATTACTTGGGTCCAGGAGGCGGAGGTTGCAGTGAGCTGAGATCACACCATTGCATTCCAGCCAGGGCGACAGAGCAAGACTCTGTCTCAGAAAAAAGAAAAGAAAAGAAAAAAAAAAATTGCTTAACATCACTAATCATTGGGGAAATGCAAATTAAAGCCACAATGAGATATCACCTCACGCCGGAAAGAATGGTTCTTATTGAAAAGGTAAAAGATAAGTGTTGGTGAGGATGTAGAGAAAAGGGAACACTTGACCAGGTGCAGTGGCTCACGCCTGTAATCCTAACACTTTGGGAGGCCGAGGTGGGCAGATTACCTGAGTTCAGGAGATCGAGACTAGCCTGGGCAACACAGTGAAACACTGTCTCTACTAAAAAATACAAAAAAAGAAAAAAAAAATAGCTGGGTGTGG
>NW_012120711.1:75989-76571 GCF_000951035.1 Colobus angolensis palliatus | reverse complement strand
CATTAAGACATGGAGAATCAGCCATGATGGTGCTCCAGCCAGTGTCTAGACAGAAAGCAAAGTAATAGCTCAGCAGTGGCATTGAATGGGAACAGTGAATACTGTGAAAATAATGGGAAAAGGGGGGCACCCAAGATGGCCGAATAGGAACAGCCCCAGCCACCAGTTCCCAGCATGAGCAACATGTAAGACGGGTAATTTCTGCATTTTCAACTGAGGTACCGGGTTCATCTCACTGGGGCACATCGGAGAGTCAATGCTGGTCCGCAGGTGCAGCCTGACCAGCAAGAGATGAAGCAGGGCGAGGCATTGCCTCACCTGGAATGCACAAGGGGGAAGGGAATTCCTTTTCCTAGCCAAGGGAAATTGAGACACACAACACCTGGAAAATCGGGTACCTCCCACCCTAATACTGCACTTTACTAAGGGTCTTCACAAATGGCACACCAGGAGATTATATCCCACACCTGGCCTGGAGGGTCCTACGCCCACGGAGCCTCCCTCATTGCTAGCACAGCAGTCTGAGATCTAACTGC
Source organism: Colobus angolensis palliatus (assembly GCF_000951035.1). NCBI lineage: Eukaryota > Metazoa > Chordata > Mammalia > Primates > Cercopithecidae > Colobus > Colobus angolensis. The sequence continues at coordinate 76,035 of NW_012120711.1, read as the reverse complement.
AAGGCAGCAGCGAGGCTGGGGGAGGGGTGCCCACCATTGCTGAGGC
>NW_012120711.1:68942-73685 GCF_000951035.1 Colobus angolensis palliatus | reverse complement strand
GGATTAAGAAAATGTGGCACATATACACCATGGAATACTATGCAGCCATAAAAAAAGGATGAGTTCGTGTCCTTTGTAGGGACATGGATGAATCTGGAAACCATCATTCTCAGCAAACTATCTCAATAAGAGACAACCAACACCACATGTTCTCATTCATAGGTGGTAATTGAACAATGAGATTACTTGGACACAGGAAAGGGAACATCACGCACTGGGTCCTATTGTGAGGAGAGGGGAGAGGGGAGGGATAGCATTAGGAGATACACCTAATGTAAATGATGAGTTAATGGGTGCAGCACACCAATATGGCACATGTATACATATGTAACAAGCCTGCACATTGTGCACATGTACCCTAGAACTTAAAGTATAATAATAATAATAATAATAATAAAGAATATAATGGGAAAATATTGGGGCAAGGCCACTGATTCCTACAGGATATTCTAGAAAAGCTCTTGACTAGGCCTCCAAAGTAAACACATGGCTGAGGCTAGCCCCTTCTCACTCAATGGACTCCAGCATTTGGTGAGGAAATGAGGAAATGAGAAATGAATCTCAAGAGGTCCCAAAGCAAGTAATTGTATGAAGTATCAGGATCCAGTTTTGACAAGACTGTGGATATACCAGAAGAGCAGGAGAGAGTTCCAGAAGACCCACACATCTGGCGTCCAGAAGATCTTTTGTAACTGGTAATTAAATTATGAAATGAGGACTGGTGGACATCACTGAGAACGTGATTTGGGAGCCATTTAACCCCTTGTTCACTAGTCAGTTCATCCTCTTGTTTTCTACAAAAATGTGGTTTACCTGCTTCTCATAAGAGAAGCTATTGTGGGAGCCACACAGGGTGGTAACATAACAGTCAGTGGTAATTTGGTGAAAAGAATTTTGTAGAAGGGATTGTCCTTCCTTCATATATTTCCAAATATAAATCCTCAGTCAGAAAAAATATTCTTAATATCTCTCATATCTTCTGCCGCACATAACATTTGGTAAATTTTAACTGAGCATCCACCATATGCATATGCACATACACATGCAATCTAGATGGGGATATTCAATCACAAAAAGTGTGTTCAGTGCTTCCTTTGTGCAAAAGATTCTTCTAATGCTGGGGATACAAAGATTCACATGAGTTAGATCCTACTTTTAAGTAGATCCTACACAGACAAAAGAGTGCATTGCAGTGACAGACATATAAAATTCATATAAAAATGGGGCCGGGTGCAGTGGCTCACACCTGTAATCCCAGCACTTTGGGAGGCCGAGGCGGGCAGATTGCGAGGTCAGGAGATCGAGACCATCCTGGCTAGCACAGTGAAACTACGTCTCTACTAAAAATACAAAAAAATTAGCCTGGCGTGGTGATGGGCCCCTGTAGTCCCAGATACTCGGGAGGCTGAGGCAGGAGAATGGCTTGAACCCGGGAGGTGGAGCTTGCAGTGAACCGAGATCACACCACTGCACTTCAACCTGGGTGACAGAGGAAGACTTGGTCTCAAAAGAAAAGAAAAAAAAATTCACATAAAAATGTCACAAGATCTACAACAGACATATCTATAAAAGACAATCAAACACAGTTTGGGGTCATTAATTTTTAAGAGAAAAATTTTTAAACAAAAATGGTTAAAATTAGTAATAAACTTATATTTACAACAAGAAGGAAGCATTTGTATAGATGTGAGTTCCAGAGGCAGTGAAACTCACAGCACAGAGGAATTATGTTTCAGTTAGGCTAGAGACTCACTGGGGAACAGGAACTATCATCAATAACTTGTGTGCAGGAAGCAGGAGTCAGGAAATGGAAATAGAGATAGAGGGGAGTCTGTTAGACTAGAATTGAAAGGTCCCCTTAAATAATGCTGGAAGATCAGAGTGGATGTGCAGAGCTGAAGTACACTAAGAAAGGCATTGAAAATTTGGCAAAGATGTTACATCTTTTAGAAGGAAGTGGATGGAAGCAGGAAAAAATATTGAGTAGCAAACCTTTTACAATCCAAGGTTAGTTGTGAGGGATTGGACACAGAGACTAGTGTGGTGACAATAGAAATGGATGATGGGAATACCATGCTCCTTTTAGATTTCCAGATGTGCATTAGAACTGGTATTTGATGAATAAGGGAGGAACAGAAGGTCTTTTAGAAGGAATATATTTTCTTTCCTTTTGTAGGTAACACCCAAAGGGATCAATCTTCCTGTTCATCAGTGTGTTGGTTCTTTCCTTCTGGTTGAGACATTTTGTAGAAAAAAAGAGAGAAATTTACTGGAAATCCCCATCCCTTCACAAATAGTTGTTGCTGTTTTTTTCTATAACCAATAGGGATAAAGACTGAAACAACATCACTTATCTCCAGCAGATACATCTGACCAGAAGGTCTTATATAAAGTCTTGGAGAGAAGTTGGAGGAGAACAGGGTGACTAAATTAGGTGTTGATAGGAAAGGCTGAAAACTTCCTTTGTGGGATAAATTAGGACGTTGGCAATTACCAAATAAAGAGTATTTGCAAAGTAAAGCAAAACGTGCAGTGAGGATTGGAGGAGCTGGGCATTTAGAGTGATAGAGACATAATGCCTGGTTTTCCATTCCTGTGCCTGGATAGTGTTAAAAGCACAAATAAAAAGCGATCCTGCTGCTGTCTGCCTGCTATCCTTCTAGAAGAGATGGAGACTGTCAGAGAGATCTATTATGCCAACTCTGGCTGCCATAGGTTTATGCACAGACAAATGAAGGGAAAATAAAATAATGAATTATTGTTTATTTTACACCAGGCACTGAATTTTCTACTTCCAGACACTTTGTTTCATTTAATTCTCATCATAACCCTGCAGTGGATGTATGTATCACACTATGTTTTCAGTTAACTGCTACATCCCCAAGACATTCAATAATGCCCATCATTTATAGTATTTAATAAATATTGATTATGACCAGGAGTGGTGCCTCACGCCTGTAATCCCAACACTTTGGAAGGCTGAGGCAGGCAGATCACAAGGTCAGGAGTTCAAGAACAGCCTGACCAATATGGTGAAACCCTGTCTCTACTAAAAATACAAAAATTAGCTGGGCGTGGTGGTGGGCGCCTGTAGTCCCAGCTACTCGGAAGGCTGAGGCCGGAGGATCCGTTGAACTCGGGAGGCAGAGGCTGCAGTGAGCCAAGATTGCACCACTGCACTCCAGCCTGGGCGACAGAGCAAGACTCTGTCTCAAATAAATACATATATACATACATACATACATACACACATACATACATATTTCTTTATTACTGGGATATGATCAGGAAACCAAATGTGTTACATTTTTACCTTTGTATAGTGACATAGAACACACATATAGTAAAACATGTAAAACATAAATGTACAACTTAATTGATCATTACAATGCCAATATCCGTGGACCCACACCAAGAAACAGCACACGGGACCAGCGCCAGAAGCTCTCCCCTGCCTCTTCTCGTCCACACTGCTCTCGCTTCCCACCAAGACAACTCACCATCAGACTTTCACAGTAATCCCTTCATTGCTTCTCAGTACACCTTCAAAATCTAATATTTATTCCTAAACATGCTTAATAACATTATACAAATTAAACTATACAGTATGTTCTCTTTTGTGCCTCTTTTGTGATCTAATAGTTGTCATCTTAGTGACCCAGAAAGAATCAGCCTGTCAATAAATGCTGCTGGATCAGTTGTATATCCTTATTGAGAAAAAAAAAAGAAAGAAATTTGACACCTATCTCATATTATACACAAAATTAATTCCAGTAGAAAACATATCTATCTATAAAAATCAATATAATAAAACATCTAGAAGACAATATTAGAGAATATCTTCCTGACCTTGTAATAGAAAAAGATTTTTACAATAGAATAAAAAATTCAGAATCATAAAAAAGGTTCATCAGTGCTCACAAATATAATGTATCTAAAACAGGGACAGTAAGAAATTACTGGGCATAACTAGCAGGTACCATGGGATGTGCCTGGAAAGCTTCTCATGACCACCTACCACGAGCCTATCACACTTATACTAGGAGCCTCTCACCAGGGGCTTCAGTATTTGTGGTTAGGGAAAGAGAAATAAGAACAACAGTGGAATGCACCCTAAGGTACTTTGGAAGTCACAGGAGGGAAAAGGGTGGGAAAATCGGAAACATGGGCACACATGTTAATGAATGTTTGTTGTAGTTAAATTGAAGTTGAAGGAGAGGACGGAGTGAAGGACACTGGAAGTGGGGGCTCCAGGAATAGTTCTGTGATTTGGTTGGTATTTCTTGTATATAGTTCCAGTTCTTGTCAAACTTTTTGGTCACTAAATTGTTCCTTTCTATATGTTAAGGCATGTTTCACCTCCTTTCTGACTTTAGAATAAGTTGGTAGAGGGCTTCACAGAGTGACAAATGCCCATTGGCTTCTTTAGGAAGGCAATTAACTAAAATATGCACATGCTTCTATAAGAAGCACGGAGTATAACTGATGATATTCAAAGAGCAAATGCCTATTGAACATCTCCCATGTTTCAAAGAGTGTGGTAGGAGCTAAGGTTACAGGATGAAGATCTCATGAAGATCAGTATCTACCAGGAAAAAAAGACACATATACAGCATACACTCCATACATCAGGAACTTTGTGCACTATTCTCTCCTCAGTTCCTAGAAAAATGCCTGGTTCAAAATAGATAGTTATTAATAGTTGTTGAATTAATAAACAATATATTAAGTATAAATATAAAC
>NW_012120711.1:63339-68100 GCF_000951035.1 Colobus angolensis palliatus | reverse complement strand
AGAAAGAAAGAAAGAAAGAAAGAAAGAAAGAAAGAAAGAAAGAAAGAAAGAAAGAAAGAAAGAAAGAAAGAGAAAGAAAGGAAGGAAGGAAGGAAGGAAGGAAGGAAGGAAGGAAGGAAGGAAGGAAGGAAGGAAGGAAAAGAAGAGGAGAAGAGAAGAGAGAAAGAGAGAGAGAAAGGAAGAAAGGAAGGAAGGAAGGAAGGAAGGAAGGAAGGAAGGAGTATAATTTAAAAGTAACAAAATTCAAGAATAGTAGATAAAGGGTATATTCATACAGATTGGAGTATTTGGAGAAAACTTGAAAATATAGTTCATTTGCAGAAGCAAGACTTGAAGCAGAGAAGAGGAGGAAATGATTCCAAGGAACAGTAGTGTGAAAGGAACCATCAAGAACCGCATGAGTGAGAGCAGTACTGGCAGCGGGGCTGGGACAGGGAGTGGGTTGATTTAGGGAAAAGCCCAGATTGACTGAAGTGAACATCTAGATTAAAGAATAGTATAGGATAAGAGAAGATGCACAGAGAGAACTTGTTTTTATGAAAGGCCTTAGAAGCTGAGCTGAACTGAAATGTGCAAATGTAAAACAGCAAAATCATCTGTTGGTAAGGCAAGTGTCATATAGGTACAGGAGAAGCATCAAGGCTCGGGAAGTGACAGTGAGACTAGGGGACTGGTTTTACTGAGTGTCTTGTGTCCTTCCAAACTTGTGCAAAGTACTACTATCTAATGGGTAGAAAGAGAAAATGTGGAATTTTTTAAGACCTCTTTTCGTCTTTCAGAGATAGCATCCAAAGACTGAGTTCTCAAACATCCAAGTTGATTACCTATCCTGGTTCCCAGGCTCTGTGCTTTAAGATGAAGCAGGTCAGTTTTCTGGACAAAGGGACTTTATGAAAATCTCCATTACTTATCAGTTTTCTTCCTATGCAACCACTGGGTGAAGCAACATCATTTGTGTCCAGCAAATAACACTACTGCAATAGTCCCAGCATTAGTCTGGTTTTGAGACTCTGTGAAAAGGTGGAGTAGGGGCATATTATTAATTATGTCATGCAAGAAAGATATAATACCCAAAATTTGTAGAAAGAAACAGGTGATAGCTGTGTGGATTGTCAAGAACTCTCCCCTTTTCAAGTAAGATCAAGCATGCTTAACGAATGCAGAGCGTGAATCAGGATCCTTGTTCTTTTTCAGACATAGGTGGAAAGTCCCTGTCCGGGACTAAATGAAAAAAAAATTACTGTAATGCTAGGATCCCATCACTAGTAGAAAACTAAAATCTGTGGTAGGGAGACAATTGAAAGGAAAGAAGAAAGAGATTGATTAAGGGTCATCTCCTCACCTGCTGGTTATAAGAAGAACGTGCAGGGACAATGATGTAAAAGAGAATCAATAGTTCCAGGGTCTGGTTAGCCATTTTCAATTATCTCATTTAATCTTTATAACAACTCTGAAAATAACCTTTTGTACCCCTTTTGGAGGTAATGGTAGAGACGTGGGAATTATATCCTGACTTGAAAAAGATAACATTTATTCCTTTGGGGGAACATTAAAAAGTTAATACTGCTGCAATTGTGCAAATCATTCTCCAAGGTAATGCGTTTTTAGGATAAATAGGATCTGCAGATCTTGTTTCCTGAGAGTTCAAAGCCAATATAAACTTGCTATAATACACTGCAACAAGCACTGCAATTGATTCGTTTATAAAATACAGTATGAGCACAAATTTGTTGGTTTTCAAACATGAGCCAAATTGTTGAAATGGTTTACACACTGGCCGGGTGCAGTGGCTCATGACTGTAATCCCAGCACTTTGGGAGGCAGAGACAGGTAAATCACCTGAGGTCAGGAGTTCGAGACCAGCCTGGCTGACATGGAAAAACCCAGTCTTTACTAAAAATACAAAAATTAGCTTGGTGTGGTGGCACACGCCTGTAGTCCCAGCTACTTGGGAGGCTGAGGCAGGAGAATTGCTTGAACCCAGGAGGCAGAAGTTGCAGTGGGTCGAGATCTCACCACTGCACTCCAGCCTGGGTGACAAAGCAAGACTCTGTCTCAAAAATAATAATAATAATAAAATGTTTTACACACCTACATGAACCTTAAAAATTAAAGATTGAAACTCTCTCTGTGTATGAGATAGTAACACTCATTAAAAAGGGCAAGTTTGGTTAATTAAGACAGTAGAAGGCATAGAGAAAATATAATGAAACGATATGTAAGGGAAACGAAGAATGAAAGATGCAGGCAGGGAGAGGAGTACTGTCTGATGGGAGTGAAGATTCTTCCTTCAGGAATGGAAGGGGATGTACAGAGTGAAACCACTCAACCAAAACAGGGCTTGTATAGCTACAGATGGAAGGGAAATCAACCAGGAAATTATTTTGGAAACCCCAGTGTAGTTACAAGACTAGGAAGTAATGGTCAGAATGAAGAGTTTGGATTTACTGAGCACTAATATTCTCATAATCATGCTAGGAAATATCACTTGATAAAGAGAAAGATGAGTCGTTTTAGAAGGAGTACATCTCTCTTTTCAGAGGCAGTACCCACAGACAGTTCTCAAACCCAGAATCTGCCTCATCAGTCTCAGTTCAGGTTACTTCGTTTTTGGGGAAGGTATTCCAGCTTCTTGCACTACGCGTTTCAAGAAAGGAAAGCATTCCTGGAAATCCCCAACCATTCACTGGCATGTTTCTTGAACCAATACTAATAGAGAATGAGGCAGCATCACTTGTCTCCAGCAGATATATGTGCTAAGAAGGTCTAATCTAATCCCTGGTCTTGGGGAGGAGGCAGGGAAGGAGCAGAATGACTCATAAGTGGTGAGAAGAATGGCTGACGATGTAGTTTCATGGAAAGAAATAAGATACCCTATGTGGAGAGACAAGATACCATATTTTGTAGTTGTGAAGCAGAGTAAAGACTGAGACTCTTAGTATTTAGTATTGGTAGGGGAGAAGAGGTTACCTGATATTTTTCATGCCTCTGTGGGAAGTCCCTGGTCAGTTTTAAAAGGGAAGGGCATGGCTATGACGCCGGATTCTCTCTGCTAGTGATGCATGAGCACCTGTGGTGAACGAGATGGAAATTATGAAGAAGCCCATGATCCCACCTGCTGATTGTCATAGGGCAATTTGAGGGAAAGTCACAATATCATGTACTGGTTATTTTGCTCTAGCAAAGTAGTACTTCCAGGTGTATTATCTCAGTTAATCATTATTTTTGTTAACTGCTGAATGTTCAGTTCCCAGCACCAATAAATGTTTGGAAAATTAATAAATACATGAGTAGGTTACTCAGAATTAGCAATTTTAAGAGATTACTAAGAATTCATGATTTTAAAGAGTGATTTTAAGAAATTGTACTGATTTAAGAGATAATTATCAGGATTAAAATCCTGTTCTGCCTAAACTCAAAGCCCAGGAATTCAAATTATTAGTTTATTTGAGATCAGCAGGGTATCTAAAATAAAATTCCAATACCCCTCTCATACTGTAGCAGGACAAGCGGCAGACAAAACTCCTCAGACATCGAGTCAAAGAAGGAAGGGGTTTATTCGGTCGGGAGCATCGGCAAGACTTCTGTCTTAAGAGCCGAGCTCCCTGAGTGAGCAATTCCTGTCCCTTTTAAGGGCTCACAACTCTAAGGGGGTGTATGCGAGAGGGTCGTGATTGATTGAGCAAGCAGGGGGTACGTGACTGGGGGCTGCATGCACTGGTAATTAGATCAGAACAAAACAAGATAGGGATTTTCACAATGCATTTCTATACACTGTCTGTAATCTATATATAACAGAACCAATTAGGTCAGGGGTCGATCTTTAACTGCCAGGCCCATGGTGCAGCACCGGGCTGTCTGCCTGCGGATTTCATTTCTGCCTTTTAGTTTTTACTTCTTCTTTCTTTGGAGGCAGAAGTTGGGCATAAGACTATATGAGGGGTGGTCTCCTCCCTTAATACAAAGTCGTATTTTACTTTATCAGAGTTCCTTGGTGTTCAGTTAGTGAATACAGTTACATAGCAGAATGGGAATAAAAACATTGTATTCATGGTCACAAGGTCAGAATTCTGGCATCCAACCCACACCTTGGTCAAGTAATTTACTCTTTTGAGTGTCTGTTTCTTCATCACTAAAATTAAAGGGTTGAATTGCGTAATCTCTCATGTTAATACTTAAATCATTCCTGGACCACGATAAATACTAAAAAATATTTCATTTTTATTTCACTGTCATTAGTCATTTCGGTAACTGAAAATACAGTTCACACTATAAACCAAAAATAAAGTTTAAGCCCTTCAACCAACTAAATGGGCCCTCTGCTTGGCCAAGGACATTTTAAAGTAAACTTGAAACACTAGTTCAGGTCACAGTGGGAAGGGGAGGTTGGATTTGCATCATTATCCCTTCCTCCCTCTAGAATTGAGGCACATTTGACCCTCATTAACACTAGAACAAAGACCTTAAGACTGACAAAACAGACTCTTTGTAGCAATAAGATACCAACATGACAGATAGCATGCCTTGAAAGAAATCAAAGTATTTTATCACAAAATACATTTATTTGACACATTTTGAAATGGCCCTGCAAAGCTGTCTCTTGTGGGGAAAATCTACATTCTGTAGAAAATCTTCTTTCCTTTCCAGGTCTTTCCCTTGATCCAGGAGAGAATTATCTAAATTATCTAAGCATCTGGCCTTTCTTTTTTTTTTTTTTTTGAGACAGAGTCTCACTCTGTCGCCCAGGCTGGAGTGCAGTGG
>NW_012120711.1:54610-62566 GCF_000951035.1 Colobus angolensis palliatus | reverse complement strand
ACCTGTGACCTGGAAGCCCCTACTTCAAGTTGTCCCCTTTCTGGACCGAACCAATGTACATCTTACATGTATTGATTGATGTCTTATGTCTCCCTAAAATGTATAAAACCAAGCTGTAGCCCAACCACCTTGGGCACATGTCAGGATCTCCTAGAACTGTGCCAGAGATCATTGGTCACTCATATTTGGCTCAAAATAAATCTCTTCAAATATTTTACAGAGTTTGATTCTTTTTGTCAACAACTTAATGCAGGGGTTAGGGACACCAATGCCCAACACAGTCAAAAATCTTCATATAACTTTTGACTCCCTAAAAACTACCAATAGCCTACTGTTGACCAGAAGTTTTACCAATAACATAAACAGTCTAGTCATACATATTTGTATGTCATATTTATTATATTCTATATTCTTAAAATGAGCTAGAGAAAAGGAAATATTATTTAAAAAATAACAAAGAAAATACATTTACAGTACTGTACTGTGTTTATCAATACGGTAAGTTTATGTGAGCTGGTTTACAAGACAAACCATGTGTCTAAAATCGTGAAGAACCACAGCTGCAAACCTCACTCTATGGTACATATCAAAGAATTCAACTTTTTCCTGTAATGCCAGGACTTTTCTCTGCTCCTTAGGAGCACTTCCAGCATCACTAGTGGCACTTCATATGGATCCCATGGTGTTATTGAAAGTTTACAACATAACACTAAACAAGAAAAATATACGAGAACCGTAAGAGATCACTTTTTACTGCAATACACAATTTATGATGATTAGCATCAGAAGGCATTTTACGCACATACTTGCAACACTCGGACTCACCACAGCAGCAACAGAAGGTGGCTATGAAGTTATTACAGTAACATCCTATGTATTATAGTTATTCGATGCAGTTGTGACTCAATACTGTATTTTTATGTTTGTTTACATGTCTCTTCACTGTGAATGGCATTATGTATGGACTGTAAGTGCATAACTTTTCATAAGTTTTAATTTTTTATAATAGATTTGTGTATATTTTATGGTAGTAACTTATAAAAACAGACTAGTATCTTCATATGTTTCCTGAGTTCATGACATACCTATCTTTAAAAATGTTCTCAATATTTCTAGGCTACATGAGTCGTCTGTGGGTTTTTGCAAACTGTCATATATCTCCAAAAAATTTCAAATGTATTTTTTTAAAAAATCAACCCACAAGAGGACCCATGCAATTCAAACCTGTGTTGTTCAAAAATAAACTATAATGACAAAAAGGAGAAAATAATTTTCTGAAACTGACTTCAACAAAAAGAAAGATAAAATATTTTAATTCTCCTAAAGAAAAACAATTCCCTAATATGACTAAACAATGTTAACTAATAAAAACAGTCCTTTGTGGATTCTTTTTCAAGTACTCCTTAGAGGCAAGACAAGAATATTATTTGTTGAAACCATTTTGGGGGTAATTATACTCAGTGAAATTCAATCAGCCAGTATGTTGATAGCACTGTTTGCACTTAACGTAGAATTATGAAATGGGATCTTTACTCTTTGACTAAGAAATATAAGTCTCACAAATTAGGCAAGAAACATCGTAGCTTAGTTTTTCATCACTGTATACTCACGAACTTTCCAACTCACTTCCTGAAAAACTGGCCACATAGCTACAATTATTTGTCAGCACCTTGGTAACTCCATGTGGATACTTTGCTGAAAGCCTGGCATGGTCCCTGTGCTTCCAACGCACAATTTCCTAATATTCTGTGCTTGCCAATTCCTAAGTAAGGGTGAAAAAGTTGAACTCCTTGTCTTTTGTATGAACCAGCAGTTGGAAAAGCATGTCACATCTCATGCAGGAAGTTATAGACCTAAGTAGGGTTTATTGAGGCGTCCTATAGATCTCCCTAGAATATAGAAATTCCTGTCAAGGGAGGAGAGGAATAACCAAGTGATCTGCCATTATTCTTGCCGAAAAAAAAAATCAGTATTCATGTAAAAGAGGTCTACTGTATGAGTTAAGTCTTGGTCCAAAAGGAAACCTCCATATACATGCAATGTAAGTAGGGATTGGTCAATACTTTTTCAGGTGAATTCTCAAGTGCAAGAGAATATTTTAACTGCAACAGTGCCTCATTGATGTCAATACACAGCTTTCTTTCAGCGGGGCTACTGGTTGTTGGAGAAGGTACAGGACTTCCAAAATCCAAGTGAAGAAAAAGTACAATGAGTCATATTCTTTTATGTTTAAAAAAATACAAATTAACACACTACTTTTCTTATAATATTAGTAACACTTGCCCAATAAGAAAAGATTGGAAGTCTACAAAATTAATAGAGACAAATTAATCTGTCATTTGTTCATTGTGAGATAATCACTATGGGATCCACTCTCCAATGCAACAGATTTTTAAAAAATTAAAGCCTCTGAAAAGCCTCTTAAGGACAAACAGCAATACTGAGATATCTGTCCAAGAAAATATCTGAAAATTGACAAGAAAAGCAAGAGTCTGTGGTACTTGAACCAAGACTATGCCCGCCCTCTCTCCTGCATGCCAGCTCAGTGAGGTCAGTGAGGCATAGACTCCACTCTAGACTGCTATGGCCCAGAGCACATGCCTCCCTCTCCCCACAGCTCCATATCAGAGGGATTTATTTCTAGGAAGGGCAGGAATTCAGAATCCCTCATCCTGCCCCCAGCTACCTGTTGCTGAGACTATGCTCCAGACAAGTGCAGTTGAGAAGTGAGAGTACCCTTCTTCTGCCCAACTCCCACTTGTGGAATGGAGAGTCTGCCTTGGGTGTGGTATGCTAAGACTCCTGGAGCCCTAATAACCTTTTACCTGGCTCATGAGGGAATGACTCCACTCCAGGAGAGGCAAGCCAATAGGACAGCAGGCTGCTGGCCACATCCTCCACTCAGTGCTCCGTTCCTAGAATTGAGGAGTCACTCAGAGAGAAGCTTGCCACAGTTACACCCAGCTCCAGAGCCCTGACTTAGAGAGTTTGCCTGGGAGGAAATGCACTATATTAGGAATGCATTTTAGGAACATAGAATATATTTTATAACTATTCTATATGAAATAGAGTATATATCCTAATACATTCCCAAAGGAAGTGACTTCATTTGGAACAGAGCATTGAGAAAATTAAACCTAAGGGCACTCTCAGTTACAGTAGAGGTTGTGGTGAAAAGCAGTGGGGAGGAGATTTGTGCATCTAATGCAGGTACAGTTTAGACTGTAGGCTGGTTAGTTTACAGAAGAGAATTAGAGAATAAAATAGATGGGAGGAGCCCTCCTGAAGTAGAACAAATATCGAACACTAACCTCAGAAACTTTCATAGAAGGACTCACTATTTTATTGGATTACTTTGTAGAGGAATTTTGCCCCAGAGTGTTATTGAAAACAGTGATAATTAATGGACTTCAATGGCTGGGTTGGTGAGGGAAAGAGTGAAAAAGAGTCCTACAGGACCACTGTCATTTCAGGGTAACCCTGGATATACTCAAAGCTGGGCCCCCTTGAGGTAACATCAAAAGCTTAACACTGTGGGATGAGGAAACGAAGACACACTTTATTAAAAGAATCCAAACGATCATTGTTAATCACATAAACAAACAAGCAAATAAGAATAACAAGCACAGTGTGGGGGGTAGTACCCAGAGTTGCTATAATATAGTTCCTAAAATGTTCATTCTTCAACAAAAATTATGAGCTATGCAAAGAAACAAGAAAGTATGACTAATACACCAGAAAAATAGAAGGCAACAGAAATTGCTCATGAGAACAAATTTAACAGAAAAATATTTAAAGTAGCCACTATACATATGTTTAAATATACTCAATGTTTTAGTCAGGATTCTTCAGAGAAACAGAACCAAAAAGATATGTATGGTGATTGACTTGCTCAATTATGGATGCCACAAAGTGCCACAATATGCCATCTGCAAGTAAGAGACCCAGGAAAGCAGGTGGTGTAATTCAGTGAGAGTCAGAAGGGTTGCAGATCAAGAGAGCCAATGGTACAATTCCCAGTCTGAGGCCAAAGGCCTGAGAACCAGGACGTGGGCTGGAGTCATGGTGGGAGGAGGGGAAGAAGGAGCTCTGGTGTCCAGGGGTAGAAGTAGATGTATGTCCCAGCTCAAAGAGAAAGAGAATTCACACTTCCTCCACCTTTTTGTTCTATTTGGGTCCTCAATGGACTAAATGATGCCCACCCATATTAGTGAGGGATATCTTCTTTATTCAGTCTTCTGATTCAAATACTAAAATATTCTGGAAACACCCTGACAGTCACACTGAGAAACAATGTTTTACCAGATGTCTGGGCATCCCTCAGCCAACTCAAGTTGATACATAAAATTATCCATTACATTCATAGATCTTAAGGAAAGGATGACTAAAGAAGTGAAGGAAGGTGTGATGGTAATGTTGCATCAAAGAGAGAATAACAATAAGAAGAGGTGCAGCTGGGCTTCCTGGTTCGAGTACCGGCTCAGAAAGCTGTGAAACTCACTCATTTCCTGCATCAGGACTTACTTCGGTCCTGGATGAATAACACTGAAGATATACGCTTAAAATATTGCTAACACCAGGATTTGTGTATGGGTTTTCTTCCCCAAGAAAGCTATAAACAGTGAAAATTTTGCTGTTTCCCTGTGTCTTTCTTTCCCTCTCTCCCTTCCCCCTTACCCAAAACTAAAGATAAAAGGAATGTTAACTGCCCGTTTTTCTGTAACCAGCAAACCTTATCTAACTTCTCAATTCCAATTCCTTGTGAACATACTTTATAAAGTCCTGTAAGATCCTGTCTCTTTTGCCATCCCACTGCAAGGTCATAAAGTAAATAAAACCTTCCGGTTTTCCTCAAGATCTAAGACATGGCACAAAATAATTTACTGCCTTTGTTTCTCAGTCTGGTAACGTCTTCCCACCAGCACGTATTTCCTGCCTTAAAGAGTTTAAAAGGCAATCACCCAAAACCAGCAGTGGCTACTCGTTCAGGACCCCTTCCACACTGTGGAAGCTTTGTACTTTCACTCTGCTCAATAAAGCCTACAGCTTTTTCTCTCTATTGGTCCGTGTCTCTTGCCGCAGGCAGCCGCCACGACAATTCTTTGGCGTTACAACAATAGTGATAATAGTTAGTTGTCTTAGTCCATTCAGCTGCTATAATAAAATACCTTAGACTAGGTAATTTATATACAACAGAAATCTATTGCTCACAGTTCTGGAAGCTAGGAAATCCAAGATAGAAGAAACAGCAGTTTCAGTATCTGGCAAGGGCTTATCTGTTTCCTAGACAGTGCCTTCCACCTGTGTTTTTATACAATGGAAGTGGTGAATAAGCTCCCTCAGCTTCTTTTCCAGCACTAATTCCATTAATGAGGACTCTACCTTCATAACCTAATCATCTCCCAAAGACCCCACCTCTTAATACCACACACTAAAAACTGGGAATTGGGCTTCAAAATATAAATCTGGGGGCAGGGGACACAAATATTTAGACAATAGTATAATAAAAAGGAACCAAATAGAAATTATGGAGTTGAAAAGTACAATAATTGAAATAAAAATTCACTAGAGGGGGCTCAACCATAGGTTTGACCTAGCAGAAGAAAGAATTATAGAAAAAGTTTAAACTATATTTCAAAAGATTTTGGTATGTCTGTGCCATACTTCTTCCTCATTATCTCTGCCTTTTAAAATCTAAAGACATATTCAAAGTGTATTTAATTGTAACATTTCCCTTCAAAGTGTGCATTATTCTCCAAATGTGCATAATTTATCTTTTTCTAAGAAACCACCTACTACTTAACATTATAAATGGGTACTTCTTTTGTGTCCCATTAGACCATAAGCCCCTTAAGTTTAGACCCTGTTTTCCACAAGTCTGCATCTTCCACCGTGCCTAGAAAATAGCCTTGATTCAAAAACTATTTCTTGTGCCTTTAAACAAATTGAGCTGAATTCCACACAGAGGGGTGTTTCTCTACAAGTCTACACTGTCCCTACATTCTCTAGTGTTTTCATATTATACTTACTTCCAACACATTTAATTGTTCCTGGTCTCGCTCTTCTTCAGTCATAAGTTACAACTAACAAATGAACTATATAAAAACAATAACAACTGCTTACCTCATTCTCATGTGTGCTTTTTTAGGTACAAATTTCTAGGGATTAATTCAAACACAAGGACTTGCATCTGGAAATTTAGAAGCTGGAATTCTCTAATGATAGAGATTACCTTGTAATTCTTGTCTGGGAAAGACTAGCACTGTCTTTAGTCAAGATGCAAATGTATACTTCTCTCCCATTTGTCTATAAGCTCAATCACATGTAGATAAGTCAACTTATCATGTAATATAACTGGTTGCAAAAGAAGGGTACCAGGGCTTTGGAATTAGGCAGAACTTAGTTTAACTTTTACTCTGCTATATCCTGGATGTCAGACTTTGGGCAATTTTAATGGTCTCTCTGTATCTCAACTTTCTAACCCACACAATATGTTAAGCAAGTCTTATATCAACAAATAATTGGACAACATTAGAATTAAAGTTAGGTATACTATCTATAAATCTAACAAGTTATAGAGATCTGTTACATCAGGGTTTTACATTGAACTAAATAAAATTGATCAAAATTCTTTTTGATCAAAACCAGATGATTGTTGGTAATTTTAGGTAGTTTAAGCTAACATTTCATTAAAAGACATTAGAGACTGGGTGCAGTGGGCTCATGCCTGTAATCCCAGCATTTTGGGAGGCCAAGCCAGTGGATCACTTGAGGCCAGGAGTTCAGGACCAGCCTGGCCAACATAGCAAAACCTTGTCTGTACTAAAATTACAAAAATTAACTGGGCATGATGTTGTGAGTCTGTAATCCCAGCTACTCAGGTGAATGATGTAAGAAAGGCTGGAACCTGTGAGTCAGAGGTTGCAGTGAGCCGAGATTATGCCACTGCACTCCAGCCTCCAGACAGTGTGAGATTCTGTAAAAAAAAAAAAAAAAAGACATTAGAGATACCTATGTAAATGGAAAGATATACTATATTCATGAATAAAATATCCAAAAAATGAGCAAAATTTTTCTCTGAATTAATCTATAGAGCCAATGCAGTTCTATTCAAAATCCCAACATAATATTGTGGACTCACCATGTTGAGTCTAAATAATTATAGAAGAGCAATTGTTTAAGACTAGCCTACAAGACAGTTACATAGGCAATAAACAATTTGATTTCTTTACTAGTTATACATAGAAAAAAACAGCTTGGTAAGATTTTGTCCAGCTAGTCCTCACTTTATGATCAAATTTAAGTATAAATAGGAGAGTGATATTGATGCATGAATAGACATATAGACAAATGAACAAAAACAGCAGGCCCAGAACCAACTCACTCATATGTAAAATCATATTTCTGTTGGAGTTGGCATTGGAATTGACTTATGAAATAGTGCAGTAAGTCATCCTGAGATAATTTGTTATCCAGAGGGAAAACTCAATGTTGGATTCATACAACATAATATCCACAAAAATTAAATCAATTCAGACTAATCAAATGTGAACAGGAGCCACAATGAAGTATCATCTTATCCCAGTTGGAATGCCTACCCTCAAAAAGGCAAAAAAAAAAAAGCTGGCAAGGAGGAGGGTAAAAGGGAACTTTTATACACCATTGGTAGGAATGTAAATTAGTACAGCCATTATGGAAAACTGTATGGAGGTTTCCCAAAAAACTAAAAAAAGGCTATCACATCATCTAGCAATCCCATTACTGAATATTTAGCCAAAGGAAAGGTAATTTTTAAATTTTTAAAATAGAAAATTTAGAAGATTATTTTATGGGGGTCCTGGAGCAAGACGGCCGAATAGGAAGAGCTCCAGCCTCCAGCTCCCAGCACGAGCGATACAGAAAACAGGTGATTTCTGCATTTTCAACTGAGGTACAGGGTTCATCTCACTGGGGAGT
>NW_012120711.1:53606-54560 GCF_000951035.1 Colobus angolensis palliatus | reverse complement strand
TCCAGCTCCCAGCACGAGCGATACAGAAAACAGGTGATTTCTGCATTTTCAACTGAGGTACAGGGTTCATCTCACTGGGGAGTACTGGACAATCGGTGCTGGTCAGCTGGTGCAGCCTGACCAGCAAAAGCTGAAGCAGGGCAAGGCATCGCCTCACCTGGGAAGTGCAAGGGGGAAGGGAATCCCTTTCCCTAGCCAAGGGAAATTGAGACACACAACACCTGGAAAATGGGTAACTCCCACCCTAATACTACGTTTTACCAAGGGTCTTAGCAAATGGCACACCAGGATATTATATCCCACACCTGGCCAGCAGGGTCCCACACCCACGGAGCCTCCCTCATTGCTAGCACAGCAGTCTGAGATCTAACTGCAAGGCAGCAGCGAGGCTGGGGGAGGGGTGCCCACCATTGCTGAGGCTTAAGTAGGTAAACAAAGCCACTGGGAAACTCGAACTGGGTGGAGCCCACAGCAGCTCAAGGAGGCCTGCCTGTCTCTATAGACTCCACCTCTGGGGACAGGGCATAGCTAAACAAGAAGCAGCAGAAACCTCTGCAGATATAAATGACCCTGTCTGACAGCTTTGAAGAGAGCAGTGGATCTCCCAACATGGAGGTTGAGATCTGAGAACAGATAGACTGCCTGCTCAAGTGGGTCCCTGACCCCTGAGTAGCCTAACTGGGAGACATCCCCCACTAGGTGCAGACTGATACCCCACACCTCACAAGGCAGGGTACACCCCTGAGACGAAGTTTCCAAAACAAGAATCAGTCAGGTACACTCGCTGTTCAGCAATATTCTGTCTTCTGCAGCCTCTGCTGCTGATACCCAGGCAAACGGTCTGGAGTGGACCTCAAGCAATCTCCAACAGACCTTCAGCTGAGGGTCCTGACAGTTAGAAGGAAAACTAACAAACAGAAAGGACACTCACACCAAAACCCCATCAGTATGTCA
>NW_012120711.1:52697-53091 GCF_000951035.1 Colobus angolensis palliatus | reverse complement strand
ACAGACCTTCAGCTGAGGGTCCTGACAGTTAGAAGGAAAACTAACAAACAGAAAGGACACTCACACCAAAACCCCATCAGTATGTCACCATCATCAAAGACCAAAGGAAGATAAAACCACAAAGATGGGGAAAAAGCAGTGCAGAAAAGCTGGAAATTCAAAAAATCAGAGCGCATCTCCCCCTCCAAGGAACGCAGCTCATCACCAGCAACGGACCAAAGCTGGATGGAGAATGACTTTGACAAGTTGAGAGAAGAAGTCTTCAGTTGATCAAACTTCTCAGAGCTGAAGGAGGAACTACGTATCCAGCGCAAAGAAACTAAAAACCTTGAAAGAAGAATGGAAGAATGGATAACCAGAATAATCAATGCAGAGAAGGCCATAAACGAACTGA
>NW_012120711.1:51199-52029 GCF_000951035.1 Colobus angolensis palliatus | reverse complement strand
CAAAATGTAAAGACCATCGATGCTAGGAAGAAACTGTATCAACTAACGAGCAAAATAACCAGCTAATATCACAATGACAGGATCAAGTTCACACACAACAATATTAACCTTAAATGTAATTGGACTAAATGGTCCAATTAAAAGACACAGACTGGCAAATTCAATAAAGAGTCAAGACCCATCAGTTTGCTGTATTCAGGAGACCCACCTCACATGCAGAGACACAAATAGGCTCAAAGGGATGGAGGAAGATCTGCCAAGCAAATGGAGAACAAAAAAATGCAGGGGTTCCAATCCTAGTCTCTGAAAAAATAGACTTTAAACCATCAAAGATCAAAAGGGACAAAGAAGGCCATTACATAATGGTAAAGGGATCAATTCAACAGGAAGAGCTAACTATCCTAAATATATGTACCCAATACAGGAGCACCCAGATTCATAAAGCAAGTCCTTGGAGACTTACAAAGAGACTTACATTCCTATAGAATAATAATGGGAGACTTCAACACTGCACTGTCAACATTAGACAGATCAATGAGACAGAAAGTTAACAAGGATGTCCAGGAATTGAATTCAACTCGGACCTAACAGACATCAACAGAACTCTCCACCCCAAATCAACAGAATATACATTCTTCTCAGCACCACATCGCACTTATTCCAAAACTAGCCATATAGTTGGAAGTAAAGCACTCCTCAGCAAATGTAAAAGAACAGAAATTATACAAACTATCTCTCAGATCACAGTGCAATCAAACTAGAACTCAGGACTATGAAACTCAATCAAAACTGCTCAACTACATGGAAACTGAACAACCTGCTCCTGAATG
>NW_012120711.1:45218-48492 GCF_000951035.1 Colobus angolensis palliatus | reverse complement strand
GTGAAAAGATTTCCACCCTTATTAGTAATCAGATAAACACATTTCAAATCACTAGGAATTATCATTTAATTCTCAAGAGATGGGAAAAATGAAAAGTCTGACAATAATTTATTGGCAAGAAAATTCATTAGTGTGAACAATTAAACACTTCTAGTGGGGGTATAAATTCATACAACTAGTTACAGTAAAGTTGTAAACAAAAATATAGTACATAAAACTTCTAGTCTTAAGCATTTGTTCTAAACAAACATTAGGTATGTGGACAAGGAAGCATTCACAGGGATGCTAACAGAGGTGTAGGTCATAATAGTAAACAAAGAAAGAAAAACAGAAATAACCAGAATTCTATCACGGGAAAGGTTCTCAGAAGCAAAATTCCTGCACCCTTGGTTATGGATCCACAGAGGTTTAATGTGAAGAGGCATTCAGATCAAATGCTCAAAGTGGAGTAAGATATCATTGTCTTTCACAGAATCACTTAATAGACTGCAGCAG
The DNA here is from genome assembly GCF_000951035.1 of Colobus angolensis palliatus. Lineage (NCBI taxonomy): Eukaryota > Metazoa > Chordata > Mammalia > Primates > Cercopithecidae > Colobus > Colobus angolensis. The sequence goes on along the minus strand of NW_012120711.1, from coordinate 47,997 downwards.
ATCTCCCTTGACCAATCCCCTGAAACCAGTCAAATTCTTCAGTTTCCCCAAGGTGAGGACTCCCACATTAAGAAGCCCTCAGTACTGAGATAACTAGCAGATAAATGTATCCATTGCAAGGGTGGTCTTGATGCAGGGATGGCAAGCCTCAAAAATTGGGGTTTTGAGAGTGTTCTTGGCTTCACTCGGGAAAGACTCCAAGGATGCGACAGTGATGTTAAACAGCAACTTTTATTGAACCAAGCTACTCCTTGCAGAGCAGAGTCACCCCATAAGCAGTGTGTCCAGAATAGTAGTTCAGAGGCAGTTCTGCAGTTATATTTATACTCACTTCCAATTACATGCAAATTAAGGGGTGGATTATGCAGAAATGTCTAGAAATAGGGTAGAAATTTCTGCATAATTCACTCCTTAATTTATAGATGGTAACTCCAATTACCACTTCAATAACCCCAGTGGGTCATTATTGCCACGGAAAGAAGTGGTAGCCTCTGGGTGTTGCCATGGCAATGGTAAACTGACATGGCACACTGGTAGGATATCTTAGGGAGAGGTGCTTCTGCCCCATCCTTGTTTTAGTTAATTCTCAATTTGATCTGGTGTCTGAGCCCCACCTACTACTTCAGTCTTATGACCCCCAGACTCACCAGTTGATAAGAAGATGCATGAATAAAGGAGGAAATTGAGAAATGCTTCCTTTCAGTGTCCAAGTGCCAAAAAGGATTCCTAGTCTTAATTAAAATTTAGATACAAGAAATGTACTGGAAGAAAGTGATTACAGAATTTACAAGTTGACTTGGTGATGCCTCAGCAAGAGTGAGAAAGTTAAAAAAAACTACAAGACAGAAAATCCACGAGAGCTAAAAATGAGCATTTTGTGCTACCAATCTTCCTGTAAAAGTCTTAATATTCTGTGTATCTTTCTCAGCACTAGACTAGAACATGTATGCCAATGGGTAGTGAGACACATCTGTCACTGGTAAAGTTGCATACCAATTCACAAGCCTATTCTCATACCCAGTTACCACTACACATTGCTCTTGAGTCAGTAAGGGCATTTGCCACCCTGGCTCAAAATATTAGCCGTCACATTTAGTAAATTCTGTAATACAAAGCAAATTAGCACTGATTTATCAGATTTACCATTGGTGGGGTGAGGAGGAGGAGGGCGCTGGCTGACTTAGCCCAAGCCCTGAAGAGCCCTGTTCCAGAGAATAGACTCGTGCTCTTCCTCACGGCCCAGCATATGCACAGGGCTCCAGGCATTTGTGTCCAGCAGGGGGCTCTTCACACTCACTCACAGTCAGCTGGGTTCCAATCTCTGTTCAAGTGTGAGCAGTGCAGATCCAGCTCCCTGGTTAATGTAGTCCTCACTGTTCAAGCCCATTCTCTTTCAGATGTTGAGACAATGGCCCTAATTCTGTGTGACTGGCCCAGAGCTGTGCACCTACCCTCACTGTCATACCACATGATTTCAGATCTTTACTATCATGGGTTTCCTATCTACTTTTTTTCTTCATGGGAAACCTCCACAATGTAGTTTCTAATATGTTGAATTCATACTCCAGGAAGTGTCCTGTAGAATAATGTCATACTGAAAATAGCCATCACAGCCAGGAGCGCTTAACTATACTCTTTTGATACCCTTAGTTACAAAGAGTTTGCTGTCATGTTCTTCACATCTTGTGTGAAGATCGTTCGAGGGTTGACCAAAGGATATGTCACTATCTAAAATTCACATTGAGAACCTCAGAGTAACTAATAATACGTTTGATGCTTGTAGGAAAGGAAGAGCTGTTTGGTCACAGGATGTGGTTCTTAGAACAGGGCTGTGGTTGAAGGGGAAGGATGATGACATAGATCTTTGCATAAACCACATTAACATGAAACCTTGACATTATCATTACATACTTTTCTTTTTATCTAATAAGGCAAAGTAGAGAAGTCAGTGTCATTTGTCTCTGGCAGACTAAACTGTCAAGAAGGCATACCCAAAGTTGATGGTAGGAGGAGCTTCATTAGCATTAGGAATAATAGAAAATATCAAAGAATAAGTTTTGTAAGAAATATATAGACTCAACAGAAAGTAAAAAATGTACTTTACTGAAAAGAAAACAAACTATAAATGAATCATGAAGTTGGATGGAGATATAATCTATAGATTTAAAGCTACTTTTATTCAAAATCCTCATGAGATTTAAAAAATAATAAATGTCCTGAAAGTCTAGGATAAGTATACTGTCCTGTATTGTTAATCTTTTAAAGAGTAGTAGAGTGTATTATATAGCATATTATATAAAGGCATGGGCCTGAGTTAGGCAGTCTTTTTGTTTGTTGAGGTAAAATTCACATAACAAAATTAACCCATTTTAAGGTGCACAACTCAGTAGCATTTAGTGTATTCACCATGTTGTACAACCATCACTTCCATGTAGTTCAAAACATTTTCATCACCTCCAAAGGAGACCTTGTACCCATTAAGCCGTCACTCCCCATTCCCACTTCCTCCTCAGCAACCACAGTCTGATTTTAGACAGGCCTTGTTTTGCATCTAGGGTGGTGATTTCCACATCAATCTATGCAGAAGGAGCTTAGGCCCAGAATCCTGCATGGTGGGTAGGGGCTGTGGCTTGTCTTGAAGCTGGGTTTGCTTGCACAGCAAATGCTTTATCTTTATTTATGTGTGTTTGGGTTATTTAAAAAAGAATGTCTTACAAACATTATGGCTATATTGTTAATTTTCAAAGTGTTTTTGTTGTTTTACCTATGGAGAAAAGAT
>NW_012120711.1:41748-44013 GCF_000951035.1 Colobus angolensis palliatus | reverse complement strand
TACATTTATAAAAACAGGAAGGATCTTAATGACACTCAGAGGACTAGAGTTAGGTGATAGAAGAACTACTACATTTTTCTCCTCCCAACAGTCTTAATAGGGCCTGCAGGTCTAAGGTGAGTGGCCTTGAAAAATCTCTGCTCAGGGAAATTTGTATGGAACATTTTAATGTGGAGCATTGTATAGAATTTCACATATACTGTCCCTGTAGTGTCTTTTTTCCTCTCCTGCAGGTCTTCATGGTCCCATGGGATCACAGCCACAAAATTTCTCTTCTCAGTTGAGCTCTCAGGTCTACTTTTCAATCCTTTTACATAACTTTACTCATCTCTACCTCTCCCTTCCCTCCAAAGGGTTATTTTTTAGCCACTGTCATCATGGAAGTAAAATGACGACCTCACCGTACCTCACACATAAACAGAAGAAGAAAGATGTGAATCCTCCCTAAATCTGATATCTTCAACTTGAAACCCACGAACCCCGTGGTACTCAGGTGAGCAGAGATAGAAGAACACTACGCAGGTTCACACTCTTTTCCCTGAAGAAGGAAAAATTCAGAAAAAAACTCCAGTCTGTAGTTTTAGAGCAACTTTTGTGGGGGACCCTCCCAGACTGGAAATTTCTGGTCCCCCTCTTCTGGGGTTGGGAGCAAGCCCTGACTCTTCAGTGCCATGTAGCCTGGTCTCAGCTCAGGAACATTTCTTTGGTTTTTGACAAAGCTGCAAAATTGTATTAGCCATAACATGTTTGAACCTGTAAGATTTCTAAGTGAGTTTGACAGTAAAATTTTGGATTCTTCAGCTGACCATGAAGACTTCAAAGTGCATTCTCTCTTTAAGTCACCTGTAGATGAATTATGCAGGCCTTGACCAAGAGTGTTTATCTGTGCATAAATCTAATACAGTTGACTTTCCCTATCCAAGGTTCCACATCTGTGGATTCAACCTACCATGGAATTAAATCCACAGATATGGGTTATTACAGCACTTTATAGAAGAGACTGAGCATCCACAGATTTTGGTATCAGCTGGGGTCCTGGAACCAATCTCCTGGGGGTACAGAGCCACAGTCAAGTATGAGAAACAAAGAGAAGAAGAAGGGCCCATTTCTGTCCATAAGGCATCTACAGAGCAGGGCTGAATCAGCTACATTAATGTAAATTTCCACCTCAGGGCTTGCCCTGGAGAAACACTTCTAAATGAAGACAGTTGGATGTATAAGTGGCCTGATCCATGTGCAATTACTTCTTTAGAAGAACTAAGTTGTGACTTGACAAATGGTCCCTTGCCTGTGATAGGAATTGTGGCATAAATTCGCTTCTGGGCTACAGTGTAGTACAATTGCCCTCTCTCTATCGTGTCACTCTGAAGTTAGACTGCCTGGGTTTGAATTCTGGCTCCATCTCTTACTAGTGATGTAGCTTTAGTCAAGTATCCAACTCTTCCATGGTGCAATTTACTAATTGGTAAAATGGGGGAGGGAGATATAATAATACACCTACTTAATGGTATCATTCTAAAAATTAAGTCAGTTAATACTAGTATGGTAAAAGCAATTAGAAGAACAGCTGGCATGTGGTAAGTACTCAATACATATCAGGCACTATTATCATCATTACTATCAATTATTATTATCATCATCATGACTGGGAGGTAACAGGGCAATTTGTCAACATTTTCTCACCAACCTGGCTGATAAACATCCAGTATATCTGAAGAGAAAGTTTCAGAGTCAAAAGCAAAAAGAGGCCTGGCTTTCTTTATACTGGGAGGGAATAAGGAGGGGAGAAGGAATATGAGAGGAACAGGCAATTTGTCCTTTCGGTTTTATTTTAACTACCTCCAGGAAATTAACCTATTCTCACACATCTGGGAAAACAACCGAGTCCATTCCTTCACTTTAATTCTGATTTTTTCCCCCAATGTACACATCCCAGGATTTTTGGCTGACTTTAAACTGCAAACATCAGGTCATACCAGTAAGCCAAACTCATAGTTGATTTGGAGGTTCATTGTCAATTTAGTAAACAGTGCCTAGACCATAGAGTCAACTGGCACATCCTGAAACTCACTGGAGACTGCGTGGTCTCAAGAAATGAAGCATCCTCTACTTTTTCACAAGTGCAAACACATTAAGATGCTGCTATTTACAGCAGTTACTCTTTTCCTGTAGACCTGTGGCCATGAGCTGTCCTTGTTTAAGTCACTTGATAGTGATTCAAAGCACAAAGCACAGGGTAATGCCTGTTCTTTTTTTTTTTTTTTT
>NW_012120711.1:34689-36378 GCF_000951035.1 Colobus angolensis palliatus | reverse complement strand
TTCTCAGGTTGAGAAACCTCATTTTAGAGCATTTTTTAAACTTTTATTTTAAGTTCAAGGGTACATGTTCAGGTCTGTTACATAGGTAAACATGTCATAGGGGTTTGTTTTATAGATTATTTCATCACACAGGTATTAAACTTAGTAACGAATAGTAATTTTTCCTGATCCTCTCCCTCCTCCCACCTTCCACTCTTCAACAGGTCCTAGTGTGTGTGGTTTCCCTCTATATGTCCATGTAAGCATTGCCATAATTTCGCTCCCACTCATAAGTGAGAACACGTGGTATTTGGTTTTCTGTTTCTGCATTAATTTGCTTAGGATAATGGCCTCCAGCTCCATCTATGTTGCTGCAAAGAACATAATCTCATTCTTTTTTTTTTTTTTGAGACGGAGTCTCACACTGTCGCCCAGGCTGGAGTGCAGTGGCACAATCTCTGCTCACTGCAAGCTCCGCCTCCCGGGTTCACGCCATTCTCCTGCCTCAGCCTCCCGAGTAGCTGGGACTACAGGCGCCCGCCACCACACCTGGCTAATTTTTTTTTTTTTTTTTTAGTAGAGATGGGGTTTCACCATGTTAGCCAGGATGGTCTCAATCTCCTGACCTCGTGATCCACCCTCCTTGGCCTCCCAAAGTGCTGGGATTACAGGCGTGAGCCACTGCATCTGGTGGATCTCATTCTTTTTTATAGCTGCATAGTATTCCATGGTGTATATGTACCAAATTTCCTTTATCTAGTCTATCATTGACGGGTATTTAGGTTGATTTCGCATCTTTGCTATTGTGAATAGTGCTGCAATGAGCATACGTGTACACATGTCTTTATAATAGAATGATTTACATTCCTTTGGGTATATAGCCAGTAATTGGATTGCTGGGTCAAATGGTATGTCTGCCTTTGGGTCTTTGAGGTATTGCCACACTGTCTTCCACAAAGGTTGAACTAATTTACACGCCTGTCAACAGTGTATAAACATTCCTTTTTCTTCACAACCTTCCAGCATCTGTTAGTTTTTTACTTTTTAATAATAGTCATTTTGAATGGTGTGAGATGGTATCTCATTGTGGTCTTGATTTGGATTTCTCTAATGATCAGTGATGTTGAGCTGTTTTTCATATGATTGTTGGCTACATGTATGTCTTCTTTTGAGAAGTGTCCGTTCATGCCCTTTGCCCACTTTTTTATGGAGTTGTCCATTTTTTTCTTGTACATTTGTTTAAGTTTCTTATAGATGCTGGATATTAGACCTTTGTTGGATGCAGAGTTTACAAAACCTTTCTCCCATTCTGTATGTTGTCTGTTCACTCTGTTGTTAGTTTCTTTTCCTGTGCAGAAGCTCTTTAGTTTAATTAGATCCCATCTGTCAATTTTTGCTTTTGCTGCAATTACTTTTGACATCTTCGTCATGAAATTGTTTCCCATGCCTATGTCCTGAGTAGCATTGCCTAAGTTGTCTTCCAGGGTTTTTATAGTTTTGGGTTTTACATTTAAGTCTTTAATCCATCTTAAGTTAATTTTTGTATATGGTGTAAGGAAGGGTTGCAGTTTCAACCTTCTGCATATGGCTAGCCAGTTCTCCCAGCACCATTCATTGAATAGGAAATCCTTTCCCCATTGCTTGTTTTTGTCAGGCTTGTTGAAGATCAGATAGTTGTAGGTATGAGGTCTTATTTCTGGGTTCTCTATT
>NW_012120711.1:26974-34331 GCF_000951035.1 Colobus angolensis palliatus | reverse complement strand
CTCAGCCTCCCAAAGTGCTGGGATTACAGGCTTGAGCCACCACGCCAGGCCGCACTTTCTTTTAAAGTTTTTATCAAAAATTATTTGTCATTTGTTTAATGATTAATGCTAAGGAAAGATATCTGTATAGCCTGGTGGCGTGGTGTGCCCCTGTAGTCCCAGCCACTTGGAAGACTGAGGTGGGGCCTGGGAGTTTGAGGCCAGCCTGAGTAAAACAGTGAGAACCCATCTCTAAAATTAAATAGGTAAATAAAAAGATCTATACAAAGAATGTTTACAATACATACATTAGGACTGGGGAGTTCCTGGGAAGAGAATCAATCACTACTGGACATGAGGAATATCAGTCTTCAGGCAGTCAGCTCTGTAAACTGATTCAGATGATTAAGAACTTCAGTCCAAGTCAACAAGTATTTATTCATTACATACCACAGTCTCTGCAAAGTCTTCATGAAATAACCTATTCAGTTTAGCTGTAGAGTACTCTGGAGCTATGGAGAAGGTAAATCTGGACATGGAGGTAATTTTGCAAGTTTTTCAGTAGAAGATCATTACAAAGCAATCTTTCCTCTTATTATTATTATTATTTTTGAGATGAAGTCTCTCTCTGTCGCCCAAGCTGGAGTGCAGTGGTGTGATTTCGGCTCACTGCAAGCTCCATCTCCTGGGTTCACGCCATTCTCCTGCCTCAGCCTCCTGAGTAGCTGGGACTACAGGCGCCCACCACCATGACTGGCTAATTTTGTTTTTGTATTTTTAGTAGAGATGGGTTTCACCGTGTTAACTAAGATGGTCTCAATCTGCTGACCTCATGATCCACTCGTCTCGGCCCCCCAAAATGCTGGGATTACAGGCGTGAGCCACCATGCCCAGCCTCCTCATATTATTTTGTATTGTACAGTTTATTCAAGTGAGTTATTTAAAGCAACTAGTTCATACACATAGGAGTTGTTGCTGACGTAATTGGTGGAAATGATATTAAATAACAAATAACTGTTTTTATAAGTTTCTTCTGCTTCATTAATTTTATGATTGTGGGAGACCATGTGACTGGATATCAGCATACAGGACTTTGTATCAGAATATGAGCTTGGCAGTCATAAGAGATTACTTACAATTCTCCACATTTCTGTATTTTCATCTGTAAAACTCCATAAAGTTTTTTTGTAAGAATCAATTGTAGCACCTTATTCATATTGGAATTCAACAGTTCTTAGTTCAAGTCTCCTTTCAGAAAGTTTCACTGTGTTTTTAAAGCAGATTAATAAAAATAAGATCTTGACTGGTAGGTGAGTGGGTGGAATTTATTTTAAATATGAGGGCTCTCCAACGCTTGCACACCAAATTCATTTACATATAGCCAAAAGCCAGAGGATATTTATGATAAGTGGCAAAAATAGCTACAAATTCTTTGTAGCCCATTTTGTCAAGAAATGCAATCTATTAACCCACCTCTTGATGTGAGCTAGTACTATGACTTGCTTTGAATAATAGAATGTAATGGAAGTGATGTTGTGAGTTTTAAGTTTCAGCTCAAGACACCTGCTGTTTCTGTCTTGCACAGGAGAGCTTTCCAGGCCTCAGCCGGCCTGCAGGATAATGAGCCCACATGGGTGGAGACAGGCCCCCTATCCCTGCCAAACCTATTGGTGCTACAGAGATGTGAGGGACCCCACCTGAGAAAAGCTGAACCTGCCCAGTACATAAAGACCACTCAGATGGGCTGAGCACAATTTGCTGTCTTACAGAATCATGAGGAGATACTAAACCATTATTTGAAGTTATTAAGTTTTGGAGTACTTTGTTACATAGAAAAATCTGACAGATATAACAGTCTTCAAAAAAATTTTGTTTTTCAGCAATGTCTGAGTGCTTCTGTGGCTCACAGGCTCCCACATGCCTGGAGTGCTACAGGGAGAAGGTTAAATGAATGAGGAAAAATTGATAGGCTTTCCCAACCCAAAGCATGATGTTATTATCATTATCATTATTAATATTTGTCTTTATGTAGCAGCTACCACTCGGGAATAGTTGCTTATGTCAGACACTGGATTGTATTTAACTTTATAATTGTACTTATCTATCATTTCATTTTACCATATTAACTATCATCTAATAATTTTCCTTCTGTTTTATAGAAAATAACCTTAAGGCTCAGGTATTTTGAGTGACTTGCCCAAGGTGCTGCAGCTGATAAAATCAAAAGCAGCATGGAATACATATTTATCTTATCACAAAATCTATATTCTTTTGACTTCGCTACACTAGATTCTGTTATTGTTGTGAAGCACCTTTAACTACTGCAAGATAGAAGTTTTGGCCTTCAGAGTAAAACTTCACCAGTGCATAAAGTCAGACTAAAACAATTTTAAAATATACAGAGTCTTAGAGAATGTTTTAACTGTTTATTAGAACTAACATAAATTCTACCTAATTTCTTAGAGGGCTCTTAATGATGTCAACTATAATGGCACATCCTATTGCTATTTGGTTATGGAATCAATGGCATGTCAATAAGTGCTTTCTAAGAAAATTATTGGACAAAGTACTATTTTGAACTCCAAATTTTATTCCCACTATTAATCTATAAAGAGGGCCTTTTCTCTTTCTACTACACAAAGATAACAAATTAGTTTTTGTTAAAATGGTATACTGTTCTTTTGAGTTTCATTTACTTATTATTTTACGTTACATTAAAATTATGTCCTGAAGACAGAAGCAGCTGGAACAAGGTTCACTGTGTTATGGCTGGATGAAGCAGGAAGAGGAGAGAGACAAAACTAGGTTAAAGATAGAAAGGGCATCTATTATCTCTTCAATGACTTTGCCTTGCTTGGACTTTCCCTTTACCTCACAGGCTGTGAGATCTGAAACAGCACCCTCAACTTCCTATCCAAGATACAATTCTAACCCCACGTTTAACACCCTAACTTCTTAACTGGAGTTAAGATATTTAAACTGTAATGTTAATAGGTGAAATTCTGGAGTACCATTGCAAAACATTTTGTTCATTTGCCAAAATCCTAAGGAATTTCCATGAGATACATAGCAGGTAAGTCTGGATACAGGAAAAAAGATAAAAATGTGTTATTTGCTACACAGCAAGAAGGATATTGAGTGGTAAAGGGAGCACATCTCAAATGGGACCTTAAAAACCCTCTTCATTCACAATGGCAGGAGACAGAAAGAATAAAGCCACCTATAGGGTCAAATATCTCTCCTAACCATGTTAAGGTGCACTGGATTCTGAATTCACACAGAAGGAGATACTCGCCTATCACTCCTCACAAGGATCCATGGCTTGCCCCATGGCATCTCATCTTTACTACTTACCAGCTGTGTGACCCTGGAAAAAGTCCTTCAACTCTCTGGGCTTTAATGTCCTCCTTGGAAAATGAAGATGGTATTAAAATATGACAAGTATATACATGTAAAGAGTCCTAGGAACTTTTTACTCCAGGTACAGTATATGTATACTCCTCACAACTGCCTAATGAGGTATCTCAATGCCTCCAGCCAAAGATCAGCAGTAGCATACCTTTGAATAAACGAGTCAGCTTTATTGTTCATTGCAATGATGGATAAAACAACATGAGAATCGTGCAGCCCCTCAGTAAGAGATTGTTCGAACCAAAGAAGTAGAATCAGGAGAATACATACATTAAGAGAATGATGCAAGGAATTAATTTTTGCATCCACAGTGGTGGGCTAAGCAAGTCAGAGATCCACTGGGAGGTAGTTGTCAGGAAAGGCAGGCTGGAACTCTCAGCACAGGCTGACACGCTGTCCAGAGTGGAATTTCTGTTTCCTCAGAGAAACCTCAGCTCTGCTCTTAAGGCTTTTCAACAGCTTAGATTAAGCTCACCCAGTTTTTCTAGGATAAATTCTTAAAGTCAACTGATTATGAACTTCAATGACATCCACAAAATATCTTCACAGCAACATCTAGATTATTAGTGTTTGATCTGATAACTGGGGATCAGAGTCTAGCTGACACATAAAACTGACCATTAGTCAATTGTAAGGTTTGTGCTTGTTTTAGGTGATTTTGGGGAGGATTTAAGAAAGAGGGATTTTTGCTTTTAATTGAATTCTGACAGAAAGTGGAGGGTTGGGGTGGCAATGCTATGATTGGGTAGCTTCATAAATCCTACCTAGAGGGACGGAAGACTATCCTGAGGCTACAGATGTGATTGGTAAAGAAGCAGCAATCACTCCCTAGAGAGATGTACTTGGTCATTTTTGTGGTTTGGACAATATTCATGTTTTGTCTGGGTTCAGACGTGATGACTGAGCATTCTGGTGTTCTGTCTCAATTCATTCTGCTCACAAAGTACCTGCCTGCTTCTGATGTCCTATGAAATCCTTTATCTTCAACAGGAGAACCAAAACCACCTGGGAGTGCCAGGCTAGCTCCTAGCAACCCTGAGGCCTTGTTAATCGCATCCGGGCAGCTCTCAGGTGTCAGGACACTTTTTTTGTTTCACCTTTTTTTTTTTTTTTTTACAGTTTCTGCCAGTGGGAGGTAAAGCATAGTGCTGAGAATCTCAAAAGGCCGTTTAGCAAGGACAGAGTGATGCTAAATGGAAGTTCCATTAACTCATGTTTTCTATTACATACAGAAAATAGATGCATCTGAAAAAAAATAACAAGTTTCCCTCTAACGACTAACTTTAGCTCAATCTCTAGGCCCTTGCAAATAACTGGAATTTTAATATGGTAGGATAACAAATTTTAAAGGATCTGGTAGTTTAAGAAAGAAAACCATTTTTCTAAGTTGGTGCAATTCTCCTTATTCTACCCTCAAGTTTTGACTTGACATTCTTAATTTTTTTAAACAATTCTTAGAGTAATTGAGCCTGCCAAATTTTAAATATAATCAGTGTCCCTAAATTTCCTTTAAATATATTCAAGAAGCACCCAAACACAGAATGTAAACATTACTCAACGCAAAGAAAAACTGTATAAAATATCATACAGTTACTACAGACAACACTATCTGACATTATAACCTCTTTTTATTGCCCTGGCGAAAACCACCTGGATCTTTGAGAGCTTGAGAAGAACTTGCCAAACTGGATTTATACAAGTAGAAAAAGCAAAGGTATTTCTCAGCTACCACCAGCAGAGATCCCTAGGTAGGTGGGGTCAACTTAACATTTGGAGAATTCCATATGCACTATGGAAGCAAAAAGAAAAACAGCTAACCCACATGCAGAAGCTAGAGAAAGGGGAGGGGATGGGGACTGCCAGGGAGGGAAATCGACTCAGGGAAAAATTCCTGGAGGTTGGAACCCAGAAAATCCTGAAGGATGCTATTTAATTGATGACCTCGTCTATGCATGAGGCTGCTCAGAAATGCCCACCCCCCCTGGGTGACAGAGCGAGACTCCGTCTCAAAAAAAAAAAAAAAAAGAAATGCCCACCCCTGGCCAAGGCATGGTGGCTCATGCCTGTAATTCTAACACTTTGGGAGGCTGAGACAGGCAGGTCACGAGGTCAGGAGTTCGAGACCAGCCTGGCCAACATAGTGAAACTTCATCTCTACTAAAAATACAAAAATTAGCCGGGCATGGTGGCAGGTGCCTGTAATCCCAGCTACTTGGGAGGGTGAGGCAGGAGAATCACTTGAACCTGGGAGACAGAGGTTGCAGTGAGCCTAGACCATGCCATTGTACCTCAGCCTGGGTGACAGTGAGACTATGTCTCAAAGAAAATAAAAATAAAAATAAAGAAAAGAAATAAATGCCCACTCCTCTTGCCACTGGCAGACATGCACACACAAGAGAAGATTCCAATTTAGTGTCCTCCCTCTATTCATAGAACATTTCCTCAAGTCCACTCTGAATGGAGGCCGCATCACAACCAGGGGATTGCCCTGTCTCCTCCCAGGGCTCTTAATACAAACTCTTCAACTAGTAATTGAGGTGTCATCATAGGAGATTTTTCTGATTGGCCAAAACTTGACCTGGCAGGGTTTGGTTTGGGTATCTTTAGATTTCCTTGTCTCGAGGTCCTCACAATTGCTCTAGAGCTCAGAACGGCAACTGCTGAGGCTGCCTTGGGAAGAGGATGATCCTAAGCAAAGCTCTGTTGCTGGGGGCCCTCGCTCTGACCACCGTGATGAGCCCCTGTGGAGGTGAAGACATAGTGGGTGAGTGCATGAGTGAGGGATGTTCTCTGGAGCTGGAAGACAGGAAATTGAAGGAAAAGAGAGAAAACAATTTGCAGAGAAACTAGAGATTTCCTAAGGGCCCTTTCAGTATTAAGAAATTTAAAAGTTATGGCTGTTCCTCCTTCAGGAAACCAGAGCCCCAACCTACTCTTTTTGTTATCTATGCTGTTGACATTCACTAAGGACGCTATTCTGTTTATATTCTATTCAGTGACTACAGCCTGGAGGTCTCTATGTCATTCCATCATGATTTCCTCAAAAATGAGTGAGATTTCCATTGGTGGAGAATTTTTTATTATTAAAAATGTGTGAAGTGTCACTCTCAAATTTCTCTGAACAACTTTTGAAGCTTTTCGTATGTCTCCTGTAGTTGACCTTGGGGTAAATAGTTCCATCAATTATATACTGTATAGATATTAAGAAAGATGCCCTTTTCTTTCTCTCAGACTTACATTTCCACATGGAACTGGCACAGGTGGGGAGTGGGTAAAGGAGTCCAGCAGGCTGAATGCCTTCAGCAATCATTTTACCACATGGTCCTCACTTACTCTCAGCTGCCTCATATATGTCACCACACAAATAATCAAATAAAATGGTCATGTAGATAAGGTTTGTAAATAGTGAAAACATGAATGTCAATTTTTTTCCATATTTCTATTACAGGTGTAGCTTCACATTTCTTTTATTTAACAAAATAAGGAATCCTTTTATTTTAAAATTGAGAATTTATAGTAGAGAAACTTGGTAAATCAAATCATTTTATTCTCAAATTATCAACCCAAATTACCTGTTCTTCACCTCATCTAATGGAGTCCTATGAAAAGAAAAGTGGGCCAGACATGGTGGCTCATGTCTGTAATCCCAGCACTTTGGGAGGCCAAGGCAGGAGGATCATTTGAGCCCAGGAGTTCGAGACCAGCCTGGGCAACACAGCAAAACTTCATCTCTTCAAAAAATGAAAATAAAAATTAGCCAGGCGTGGTGGTGTGTGCCAGTTGTGCCACCTACCCAGAAGGCTGCAGTGGGAGGACCGCTTGAGTCCAGGAGGTCAAGGCTGCAGTGAGCCATTATGGCACCACTGCACTCTAGCCTGGGCAACAGAGAGAGACCCTGTCTCAAAAAGAAAGAGGGAAGAAAGAAAGAGAGAAAGAGAGGAAGGAAAGAATGAAGGGATGGAAGGAC
>NW_012120711.1:17046-26888 GCF_000951035.1 Colobus angolensis palliatus | reverse complement strand
GGAAGGAAGGAAGGAAGGAAGGAAGGAAGAAAGGGTGAAAAAGAAAGGAGGGAGAAAGAAAAAGGAAGGAAGGAAGCACAGATATTATTTGGTCTCTTAGTCCCCTCTGCCTTTGTCATTTATCTCTTTCCACCTCTCTTCATACATTCCTTTCTCCCTCTTCCCTTTCAGGATCCATCTCTGACTCTCTGCTCCTTTATAGATGTGGACAGTGGGTTTGTAAAACAAAAGTTGAAAAGTCAGATAGTTAAAGGGGAAGTGAACTGGAAGCTACTCTAAACTTCCACAACCTTATTAACTGTGGCTGCTACCATTCTAAATACCTGCTTCTCCACAACTCTTGGCTTCTTTGTTCCAAATTTCATTTCTTCAACCTCACACCAGAGTGCCCTGGTTAGACTCGGCTCATCCGTTAGGCACAGTGCGGCAGTGCAGGGGAGCCTCCATACTATAAAGCTACATGAGAATGTTTTAACTCCTTTAAAAGTTAGAAAAAAATGAAATTTTAGAGCCTAAGAAAATGTTTTAACTGTTAATTCAGCCTAAATTGTATTGTCTTTATACGAAATCAGTCATAAAATATGTTTTCCGTATTTTTATGGAGGAAGGGGCCCACACAAGCAAGAGTGCTTGGAGCTCATAAGTTAGAACGCAGCGCTGGTCATGGCTGATCCTGGCCTTCATATGGTTCTGCTACCTGTGTGCCTGTCCATCTTCCCCAAAATCTATGTGGTCCTCAAATATAGCAACTGTCATTCAATCACATGTTTGAGCACACAGTGAGCTAAGTTTTAAGGATTCAAAGATGAAAAGTCATGCTGTCTTTCCTGCAGAGGGTGATCAGACTAGTGATGGAAACAGTATGGCATGCAGGAAAGCAGAAGGCGATTGCTGAGCAGGGCAGTGGACTCAGCAGAGGCTGAAACTATACAAGTAACTTGGTTTCAGCTGGGCCAGCAGGGTGACATCCTCCAGCAAAACTCAGCACCCAAGACAAGTACCAGAAGAAAAGAAGGATTGCATATATTTCATATATATTTATGTTTGAACGAAGAGTCAAGGTTTATTGCAAGAATAAGGAAGCTTTGTTGGTGGCCTGTTAAGACCATCCAGGGTGGTCATACTGGATAGGGAAGAAGGTGAGCTGGAAGAGGAACAGACGAACTTGGATGGCCAGATGTTGAGATGGAGGAGTTGGAGGTCATACACATGGTCAAAAACATGTTGATGAGAGGCCTTAGCTACAAAGTTGATAACTTAAGCAGAAACCTCAAGGATGGATTTTAGGATTTCTCCAGGAAGTCCTAAAAGATAATTTCATTTCAGGGAGAAAAACAACAGACCACTACAAAGACCAGGGAACATGAAAGGATAATGTAGTTTGGTTTGCTTGGCAGATACTTGTGAAGGATGTTGGACTGTAAGGCTGTCGATATCCTCCTCACAGAACTTACTACAGTACATTGTATCTGCCCCCTTACCTACCTGACTCTTCCACTGTTCAGTTTATTCCTTAATGGTAGCCCATGCCTGACTGGTGTTTTACACATCCCCTGCTATGTCTGACACTTGTGGATGCTCAGAAAATGGGGAAGGAAGGAAAGATACGATGGTAAAAGGCTTACACATGTCTTGACAAGAATGTCCAGTTCGGCTCATTTAGCTGGAGTCGTACTACATGGCTGCTGTTCTGCTCTGGCATCCTCAGACAAGCTCACTGCCCATTAGAGGAAAAAGAGTTTAATTTACCTGAGTCCTCAAGTGAATATAAATGTTGAGTCAGAACACTGCAGACATTTAGTAACCTCCTTCAGAGGAAAAAAAAGGTGGGAGGAATGACAGAAATCCAAAACCTAGTAGAGCTTCCACTTTTCATTTCAGAAGAAATCAGTTGCTCTCCTCCAAGGATCATTACTATTAACAAAACAGAGACCTTAGAAGGAAGCATTGCTTATTTATTATATATTTTGTAATGTTATTACCATTCTTGTTATACTCTTATACCCTACAATTGTTAGCAGAAATTATTTTGAATTAATAAGATCCTGCATGTTTTTCCTTTTTTTAAAAAAAGAAAGATCTCTGTGTAGAGTGTCATGTTCTGAGCCAGTCCTGAGAGGAAAGGAAGTATACTCAATTTGTTATTAACTCATGAAAGAACTAAGTGAAAGATAACTCTTAGGAAGCAGAGGGAAGTAAAACCAATCTATCACTAAGAAAGCTAAATACTATGATAACTCATTCATTCCTTCTCTTGTTCATTTACGTTATTTAATCACAAGTTCATGATGTGCCAGGCACTCAGGAAATAGTAAAAATTGGACATGCGATATTCTGCCCTTGTGTAGCACACACTAGAGTGGGAAAGAAAGTGCACTTTTAACTGGACAACTACCAACATGAAGAGAGGAGGAAGCAGGGGCTGGAAATGTCCAGAGTGTGCCAAAGACGAAACCCGTAATATTTGAATGTCAGTTTCTTCCATCATTTTGTGTAGTAAGGTTCTTTCTTCCCCTGTTCTCCGCCTTCCTGCTTGTCATCTTCACTCATCAGCTGACCACGTTGCCTCTTACGGTGTAAACTTCTACCAGTTTTATGGTTCCTCTGGCCAGTACACCCATGAATTTGATGGAGATGAGCAGTTCTATGTTGACCTGGAGAGGAAGGAGACTGTCTGGCGGTTGCCTCTGTTCAGCAGATTTGCAGGTTTTGACCCTCAGGGTGCACTGAGAAACATCGCTGTGGGAAAACAGACCTTGAACGTGATGATTAAACGCTCCAACTCTACCGCTGCTACCAATGGTATGTGTTCACCATTCTGCCTCTCTTTACTCAATCTATCCCTTCATACCAAGTTTCATTATTTTCTTTCCAAGAGGTCCCCAGATCTTCTTATGGCAATTGGTGAAATTTTATCATCTCCCATCTCTAAAATCACATATTCCCATGGAATACAAGGGTCTTTCCTTTATGCATTCATTAAATCCTTCTAGGAGAGGTCTCATCAACCTCCTACTTTATTAAACATGCCCACAGAGAGAAGGGCACAGGAATAAAGCAGAAGCAAAGTGTCGTTGCTCCCAAGCAGAAGGTAAATAAGGCCTCTTTGACTATCAGGTGGTGAAATGCTGGTAGGAGGGCTCTTCCAGGATGTAATGCAGAAGCTCAGGGCAGAGCTATTCACACTTCACATCAGGGCTGTTTCCTCACCACAGAGGTTCCCGAGGTCACAGTGTTTTCCAAGTCTCCCGTGACACTGGGTCACCCCAACACCCTCATCTGTCTTGTGGACAACATCTTTCCTCCTGTGGTCAACATCACATGGTTGAGCAATGGGCACTCAGTCACAGAAGGTGTTTCTGAGACCAGCTTCCTCTCCAAGAGTGATCATTCCTTCTTCAAGATCAGTTACCTCACCTTCCTCCCTTCTGCTGATGAGATTTATGACTGCAGGGTGGAGCACTGGGGCCTGGACGAGCCTCTTCTGAAACACTGGGGTAAGGATGAGTTCCACCGTTTTTTGATGCTTTCTTATCTGTCAAGTTCAGAACTTCCTGCCTTTTACTCTTATATCCCAAAACTTGTTTTCCACACTTCATTAGTTTCTTTTATCTTTTTTTTTTTAAATAATAAGCAACAAAAGCAGAGTTGTATTAAAAATGAAAGTACACTCCACAGGGTGGGAGCATGCCTGCCACTTCACGGGTTTCTAATGATAGACTTCACTCTCCTCCCTAAGCCGGGGGCCTTGAGTCTTTGCAGAGCCAACCCTCCACCCATCCCATCCCACACACACACACGCATGAGCACACTCTGCTTTCTTACCTCAACAACTTCACTTCCGCAGAGCCGGAGATTCCAGCGCCCATGTCAGAGCTCACAGAGACTGTGGTCTGCGCCCTGGGGTTGTCCGTGGGCCTCGTGGGCATTGTGGTGGGGACCGTCTTGATCATCCGAGGCCTGCGTTCAGTTGGTGCTTCCAGACACCAAGGGCCCTTGTGAATCCCATGCTGGAAGGGAAGGTAAGCATTGAGATTTGTTAGAGCTGAAGCCTCAGTATGAGAGGCAGGAAAGTGGGAGGAGGCTGTGGACATGAATGGTTGAAAGTTGTAGGAGAATTGGGAAGTGGCATGATGATGACATAGGAGCGGCCTAGCACCCACCAATCTCATGTCTGTTCTGTTGCAGGTGCATCGCCATCTACAGGAGCAGAAGAATGGACTTGTTACATGACCTAGCACTATTTTCTGACCCGATTTATCATATCCCTTTTTTCCTCCAAATGTTTCTCCTCTCACCTCTTCTGTGGGACTTAAATTGCTATATCTGCTCAGAGCTCACAAATGCCTTTGAATTCTTTCCCTGACTTCCTGATTTTTTCTTTTCTCAAGTGTTACCTACTAAGAGATGCCTGGGGTAAGCCACCCAGCTACCTAATTCCTCAGTAACCTCCATCTATAATCTCCATGGAAGCAACAAATTCCCTTTATGAGACCTATGTCAAATTTTTCCATTTTTCATCCAGGGCTGACTGAAACTATGTCTAAGAATTGGGAGGCTCTTAGGTTTCAAGTCAATTTAACCTCATTTCCCAGATCATTTGTCATGTCCAGTAACACAGAAGCAACCAAGTACATTATAGCCTGATAATATGTTGATTTCTTAGCTGACATTCATATTTCTTTCTTCCTTGTGTTCCCACCCTTGGCACTGCCACCCACCCCTCAATTAAGGCAACAATGAAGTTAATAGATATCCTCTGCCTTTGGCTCAGAATTGTTACAGCAAAAATTTTAAAATCAAAAAATAAGTCTGTACTAATTTCATTATGACTTTTGAAAGTATGACAGAGAAATAGGTTAGGATAAAGGAACTTTGACTCTCAAAAATATCAATAGTGAAAATTGATTCTCAAAACTTTAAATTGTGAAGAATGATGACAGTAGAACCCTTCCTCTGCCCTCCTCATCTTGAGGGAATAAAAATTCCTTAAGCAGGAAAAGAAATGGAAGTCAGAAAAACATTAGAATAAGACAATAATGTGGGTATCTGAAAAGGAACAAGTACTTATTCCTCACATAGGGT
The DNA here is from genome assembly GCF_000951035.1 of Colobus angolensis palliatus. Lineage (NCBI taxonomy): Eukaryota > Metazoa > Chordata > Mammalia > Primates > Cercopithecidae > Colobus > Colobus angolensis. The sequence continues at coordinate 21,803 of NW_012120711.1, read as the reverse complement.
TAATGACAATGGGAAAAGGGATGGGAGTAGAAGCCGCAGACATATCTAGGAGCCCTAGTATATCTGCCTCACCTCCTGAATGAAGCTTTGCTAGATAATCATGTAGCTTTCCCTGTGCCACCCTGGCATGAAGGAGACAGTATAGTAGATATGGCTGCAGGATGTTTCTAGTAAACATGCCGATAAAAAACAATGCCAATATCTTCAGAAATCCTCAGCCCTTTCCCCTCACCCCTTCTGGCTAAGGAAAGCACTAGCTTATGAGAGGAACCCTAGGAGGAACAACACAGTTGAGACAATGTAGCAGCAGCTGTGGGTGCTGTGTCCCCCACTGGGTTGGCTGTCTCCTGGTAGAAGCTCTTACAGAGGAAATGGGTCAGCAGTGATCTCATGGCTCTAAACAGCTATGAAATCTGTGAAGATATTTCTAACCGTGCTACCTGCATCAGTGAGTTTAAATTTTAATTGGAGAAAAAAAACAAAACATTAATGCAGTAATTGATACAGTATAGTTTGGTGCAAAGAACCCTAAATCCAAATCCAGGACTCAGTACTTTGAAGCTAGTATTTTAAACTTTATAAATGGGTAAAGTATCTAACATTTCTGGCCTTATTTTTCTCATCCACAATGTAGGAATAATAATAATTTCCTCACAGAGTTATTGATGGAATTTGAATAATCTTGATATATAGTTAATGCCTTACACATAGTATATAAATACACAAGAAAACATTGTAGTTATATTAATAATTAATTTATTTAAAATAATGGATCACATTATATGAAAAGTACTTTTTTTTTTCTCAGCCCCTTAATGATTTAGGAGATTCAAATGTAGAGCTATGGGTGAATTTCTTTTCATATGATCATTGGAGGATATTTTTTTCTCCAGAATGAGAGAGACTGAGATCGATTACTAACAGAACTCTTAGGATGAGAAATTGTAGTATTTGACTTTGGTTTTCAACTCTCTAGGAAGGGATATATTCCCTCCTTACAGCCCATAAGTGTTTATTCAAGGTATTTCATATGCGACAGATGTTAATGCATGTTTATTTTGGGGAGGAGGTGAAGAAAGTTCAAGGGGAAAATGATTTAAAATGCTGACTGGGAATCAGTAAGCACAGGGAGTCGGAACCAGTGATGATCATGAAAATGTCCATCACAGAAGACAAAGGATTTTTAGGGCAATGAATCTACTCTATTTGATACCACAATGATGAAAAATGTCATTATGCATTTGCCCAAATCCACAGAATGTACAACACCAAGAGTGAGACTTAATGTAAACTGTGGACTTTGGGTGATAATGATGTGCCTATGTAAGTTCATAAATTATAGCAAATGTACCACTCTGGTGGGAAACATTGCTAATGGGGGAGGCTATGCATGTGTGGGAGCAGAGTGTATCTGGCAGCAGTCCCTAGCCTTTTTTGGCACCAGAGACCAGTTTTATGGAAGACAATTTTTCCACAGATAGCAGGATGGAATGTGGGTATGATTTGGGGATGAAACTGTGAAACTGTTCCACCTCAGATCAACATGCATTAGTTAGAGTCTCAAAAGAAACATGCAACTTGGGTCTCTTGCATGCACAGTTAACAGTAGGGTTCGCGCTCCTATGAGAATCTAATGCCACCACTGATCTGACAGAAGGCAGGGCTCGGTTGGTAATGCTGGCTCACCCACTGTGTGGCTGTTTCTAACAGGCCACTAACTGGTACCGGTCCATGGCCAGGGTGTTGGGGACCTCTGGGGTATCTCTGTACCTTCTGCTTAGTTTTTCTGTGAATCTACAACTGCTTCAAAATAAAGTCTATTTTTAAAAAGGAAAAGAAAAGGTAACTAATTATGATCCCAAATATATAAAATAAAAATTTTAGTATGAAAAATAGTCACATTAAAATGCACAAATGTGCTAAGAAATTTATAGCAATAGGGTTTCAAAGAAATTGCATATAAATTTCAATGATTCATGAGGCAAGAACCCAGTATTTTGGGGTTGTGTGCTTTTGTGTGTATGTGTATGTGTGTGTGTGTAATATAAGGGTTATACTGAATGGCATAATGATCAGAATCGTGCAGAAATCTACAAATGCTGTGCAACTCAGGCTTCTTCCTCATGAAGTATTGTGGAAAGCTTTTAATAAAATGATAGTTGCATTTTATTAAAAGTATGTATTCAAAAAATTAGTATGTAATGTTAAAATAGCAGAATTAAAATTAATTCTAAAAAATAAGAGTAAATATTTATTTTTATCAGCTAAAAAAAAGAGTAATTATTGACATTACTGTAAATAGGGTTACCAATCCACCTGCATGATTTTAAATCATGCGATTCTTAAAAAATTATTTGAGTTATTTGAATTATTTCAGATTACATACATAAAGTATGATTTCATTAATATTTAATATCACACTGTTTAAAATTTACAAAATTAGTGGGTCACAGAGGCTCGTGCCTGTGATCTTAGCACTTCGGAGGCCAATGGGGGAGGATTGCTTGAAGCCAGGAGTTCAACAGCTGCCTGGGCAACAAAGCAAGACTCCGTCTCCACAACATAAAAATAAATTAGTTGGCCCGATGTGGTTGCTCATGCCTGTAATCCCAGCACTTTGGGAGGCTGAGGTGGGTGGATCACCTGAGGTTGGGAGTTTGAGACCAACCTGATCAACATGGAGAAACCCCATCTCTACTAAAAATTTAAAAAAAAAAAAAAATTAGCTCTCAAAAATAAATAAATTAATTAATTAATTAGCTCATGGTGGCGCTCCTGTCCCAGCTACTCTGGAGGCTGATGTGAGAGGAGTGCTTGAGCCCGGGAGTTCAAGGCTTCAATGGGCTAGGATTGTGCCACTGCGCTCACCCCAGCCCAGGCAACAGGGCAAGACCCCATCTCTAAAAATACATAATAAATAAAATTTACAAAATTCTAAAAATCACATGAAATATTTCAGGCTTGTACTTACCACATACAAACTAGGGATTTGAAGAATTAAACATTTTATTACAAATGAAGCACTTCATGCACAGGTTGGCATATAGTAAGTAGTCAATAGGTGTTAATAACTGGTGTTATTGTTATTTTCTGGAGTCCAACTAACAAATCCCATGGTGAATGACACCACAGGGATGCAACCAACAAGATCCAGAATATGGGAACTTCTAGATAAACAACTCCATTTCTTCAGCAACAATTCAAAGAGAGAGAGAGAAGAGAAGCTATACATTTTTAAAAGGCTGGAGAAATATATGAACCAAATTTACATGAGGCAATCAGAAAAGTTGACACTGACCGTATTAAGGTATTCTCTAATTTTAGTGTGGTAATGGCATTGCTGTTATGTTTCTAAAAGTCATGATGCTTTAGATTTTCATAATAAAATAATCATGAATGAAATATGATTATCTGAAAGTATCTTCAAAACAGCCCAGTGTGCAAGTATGATTGATTGGGTGGGTTTACAAAATTGCCCATGAATTGAGCATAGTTAAAGCTGGGCTGTTAAAACATGATATTTGGCCAGGCACGGTGGCGCACGCCTGTAATCCCAGCAGTTTGGGAGGCCCGGGCAGGCGGATCGCCTGAGGTCAGGAGTTTGAGACCAGCCTGGCCAACATGGCGAAACCCCGTCTTTACTAAAAACACAAACAATTAGCTGGGCATGGTGGTGGGTGCCTATAATCCCAGCTACTTGGGAGGCTGAGGCAGGAGAATTGCTTGAACCCTGGAGGTGGAGGTTGCAGTGAGCTGAGATTGCACCACTGCACTCCAGCCCAGGCAACAGAGTGAGACTGCGCGACAAGAGTGAAACTTTGTCTCAAAAAACAAAACAAAACAAAACAAAACCATTATGTAAGATGGTTCATGAATTGAAGCAGTTTTAGAAACTGGAATATCAGTCAGTCACAAAAAGTCTTCAGACTAATCCCCAGGGAGTTCTGAAGCTGTTAAGAGCCCTTTGGAGTTGGCCCAAATTAGGGAAAGGGTTTAGGACCTTTATACCCCCACACTGACCAGTCATTATAGGTGGGTTCTTCCTGGGAAGTGGAGTAAAATTCGATGAGGAAGCTTTCATCACCTAAGGGAATTCCGGGGGATGACTGACAGCTGAGGGCAGTCAGCCAGCAACATTCCCAGCAATGAGAGAATAAAATCTTCAGTCCCAAAGAGGGGAGTTTAGGTAGAACAGAACAGCATCCACAACAGAAATGGTGTCTAGTTCCTGGGAATACATATATATTCACGTGGAAGAAAACAAACAAGAGTGTGTGTGTGTGTGTGTGTGTGTGTGTTTTGAGATGGAGTCTCACTCTGTCATCCAGGCTGGAGTGCAATGGTATGGTCTCGGCTCACTGCAACGTCTGCCTCCTGGGTTCAAGTGATTCTCCCACCTCAGCCTTCCGAGTAGCTGGGACTACAGGCATGTGCCACCATGCCCGGTTAATTTTTGTATTTTTAGTAGACACAGAGTTTCACCATGTTGGCCAGACTGGTTTTGAACTCCCGACTTCGTGATCCACCCTCGTTGGCCTCCCAAAGTGCTGGGATTACAGGTGTGAGCCACTGCACCTGGAGCACCTGGCCCAAATAAATGTTTTTTAACATTCATCATCTATTTAAAAATTTAAAATAGAACTACCACATGATCCAGCAATTCCACTCCTGGGTACATCGACAAAGAAAATGAAATCGCCTGTAATCCCAGCACTTTGGGAGGCCGAGACGGGCGGATCACGTGGTCAGGAGATCAA
>NW_012120711.1:7316-16846 GCF_000951035.1 Colobus angolensis palliatus | reverse complement strand
AAAAAAAAAAAAAAGAAAATGAAATCAGTGTATCAAAGAGCTATCTACCCTCCAATGTTCATTGCAGCACTACTCACAATGGCCAAGAGATGGAATCAACCTAAGTGTCCATCAGCAGATGAGTGGAAAAAGAAACTGTGGTCTATATATGCAATGGAATACTATTTAGCCTTGTAAAAGAAGGAAATTTTTTACATTATGTACGACATGGATGAACCTGGGGGACATTATGTTAAGTGAAATAAGCCAGGCACAGAAAGACAAATACTGCAAGACCTCACTGACATGTGGAATCGAAAAAAGTCAAAATCATGGCAAGTGGGGGAGTGGGAGTAGTAGGGAGGGAGGAATGAGAAGATGTTGGTCAAAAGGTACAAAGAAGGGCATGGTGGGGTAGCTCATGCCTGTAATCCCACCACTTTGGGAAGCTGAGGTAGGTGGATTCGTTGAGCCTGGGAGTTCAAGACCAGCTGGGCAGCATGGTGAAACCCTGTATTTTTTGTATTTTTTGGCTTAACTCAATAAGGAGACTTAATTCCACAGTTATTCAAGTGACTCAGGTTATGGAGTTTCCAGCATCTCATATACCATCATGCATCATGTACAAAAAATACAAAAATTAGCCAGGCATGATGGCACATGCCAGTAGTCCCAGCTACTCCAGAGACTGAGGTAGGAGGATGGATTGAGCCTGAGAAGTCAAGGTTGCAGTGAGCTGTGATCATACCACTGCACTCCAGCCAGAACTAGCCTTTGTCTCAGAAAAAAAGTACAAAGTTTCAGTTAAGTGGAGGAATAAGTACTGGAGACCGATTGTACAGCATGGTGACTACGGTTCATAACAATGTATAGTCGTCCTTTGGCATCCATGAGGAATTGGTTCCAGGACCCTCCCTGTATACCAAAATCTGAGAATGCTCAAGTTTCTTCTAAAAAAATGGCTTAGTTTTTGCATATAACCTAAGCCTATCCTCCCATATACTTTAAATCATCTCTAGATTACTTATAATACCCAGTGCAATGTAAATGCTATGTAAATAGTTGTTATGCTGTATTATTTTTGAATTGGAATTATTTTTACTGTTATATTTCATTTTTTTCTAAATATTTTCAATCCACAGTTGAATGAATCAGAGGATGTGGAACCCACAGATACAGAGGGCCCAACTGTATTGTATGTTTGAAAATTGCTAAGAGAGTAGACTGTAAATATTCATAGCACAAAAAAAGTGAAGTGATGGATATGTTAATTAGCTTGGTTTAACACATGTATCAAAAAGTCATGCAGTACCCTGTAAATACATTTATTTGTCAATTAAAAATAATTAATGAATTTAAAATTCTTTTGAAGTGTAACGTTCTTAACTTTTTCTTGTTCAAACAAAGTTTTCTGTTTTTTTACTTTTTTGTTTTTAAGAATCATCTCTTAACTTCCATTAACTCAATTCGTTCACCTTTTTAACTTAAGAACTCTCTTCCTTAAGTTAAACATTTCATAGGCCAGGTGTGGTGGCTCACGCCTGTAATCCCAGCACTTTGGGAGGCCGAGGCAGGCGGATCATGAGGTCAGGAGATCGAGACCATCTGGCTAACATGGTGAACACCTGGCTAACACCGTCTCTACTAAAAAATATAAAAAATCAGCCGGGCATGGTGGCAGGCGCCTGTAGTCCCAGCTACTCAGGAGGCTGAGGCAGGAGAATGGCGTGAACCTGGGAGGCGGAGCTTGCAGTGAGCCAAGACTGTGCCACTGCACTCCAGCCTGGGCAACAGAGCGAGACTGTCTCAAAAAAAAAAAACAAAAAAAACCAACAACAACAACCAAAAAGACATTTCATGATAATCAGGAAGGGCAAGGTTATGTTGTAATATCTTAACCCACAGTAAAAAGTAGATCTCAGTGGCTTCACTCAATAAGGAGACTTAATTCCACAGTTATTCAATAGACTCAGGTTATGGAGTTTCCAGCATCTCATATACCATCATGCACCTACTTGCAAGTTCCATTGGCTACTGTTAGTCAAATGACCCTAACCTAACAGCAGAAAAGACTGGGAAATGTGCAGGAGCTTTGGAATATTGGCGAGGACCACTGTCTCCAAAAGATATACTGTTAATATCCGTAAGGTAAGGAAAAATGTTCAAGACTGGTAGGTTGTTCTCTAGAACACCTACATACTTTCCTCCGAGTTATATGCTGTCTAAGACTCAGTTCTTCGTGTTAGCAAACTTATTTTTACAGGATGTACTTGTTCTTTTAAATTATCCATGAAATATTATACTATCCAATGAAATCTGGGTGCAAAAAAATATAGTTGTTTCTATGAAACTGTCAATGCAAGAAAGAGAAGATTTTGACCCTCTCATTAATAAAGAATCTTCCAGCATGTGTTCAGTGTGACAATGCTGAACTGTAAGAATGTCCTAGAATATGATCTACCACCCATCCCGATTATAGGGTTTATGCTTCAACTAGAAAAATCAGATCTCGATGTCTCCCTAAACTTTGAGTCTTGTGCAATCCCAGCCCTGCCTCTTCCCTTTGCAGGGTCAAAAGCCAGGAGCTACACATAGAGACTGAGGACACTCTGGACAACCCAGCACATGCCTTCCCCGTTTCCCCAAAAGCATCACACCCTTTTGATCCCTGTGGTGAATGACAATGCACACTCTGAGGAAGAGGATAAAATTGGCACAAGACTTTTGACTCCCTTCAGCATTTTGCTTGGGGAAAATTCAGACCATAACCCTGGGGAGCAGAATCTCAAGTGTCGGTGCCTCTTTGTGCGCCAGTGTCCCCGTCTGAGGACCTGCATGACAGCCTGGAGTACAGGAGATGAGGGTCCCAAGGAGACCTAGTTCTCCATTCTGACCTCATCCATAAGAAGGAAGAACTTGCCAAAGACTCCTAAAGCCCAGTGTGTGGGTGAGGGAGAAAGGAAGATGGGATGTCTGCTTTCAGAGTTATGGCCTTCCATAACCTCGCAGAAGCTCCCAGACTGTCTTCATGACAAAACTCAGATACTGAGATGTAGACCAGCTTCAGGGCTGGGCCCACATCAAAGGGACCACAGTGTGTAGTGACCTCCCTCATAACCGGGAAGAGAGTGCCATCAGGAATCAACGGGTTACTGTGTCGATGACAAAGGGAGCTCAGACAAGGAGTGGAATGACTGTGAACAGGTACTCCTAATGAGGGACCCTAGAACCAGAGGGAGCTCTGCCATTTGTCCTGTGGGCTCCACAAGAAACAAACTGCCCCTTACACCCCTCCACTGTGAGGACGCTCTGGAGGCTGAGGTGCTCCACATGGCTGGTGTAGACATCTGCACACTGGAAGTCATTTCCAGGACCACAAGGATCTGGAAAATCCAGTCTTCCTTCTTAATAAGAGGGATGAGCACGCTGGCTGTCAGCCTCCCATGCGCAGGATGGTGTGTGTGAGAGGTGTGCATGTTACCCAGGCTTGGCCAATCAGAATCTTTCCTAAAGTTGTTAAAACTCTGGTAGACATTCTAGAAACATGTATAATGGAGACAGACAAACAGACACACACACACACACAGAGTGAGAGATGAGATAAGATGTGAAGTGATAAGGAAGAGAAATACAGAAAAATAGATGAAAAAAGAAACACGGAGATAGAAAAACTGCAGATAAATAGTGACAATGGATTAGAAAAATAGAAAGAAAGGCAACAATGTAGTGAAAGACACAAGGGGGTAGAGACAAAGATGCAGAGAGACACGCAGAAAGAACTATACAGAGACAAAGGGGCACAGAGAAAGAGAGACAGATTCACAGATAGAGATAAAACAGAAAGAGAGAGATGAAGATCTCATTGTGCATCTGGAACTAGTCACTTCTGAAATCAGCTTGACTCTAGACTTCCTTTGTACCATGAACAAAATATATTTGGGTTTCTATCATTTAGAATCAAAAATAGTACTCTTATTGCTGGTGATGCTTTCTTAAAAGTAAAAATTATTACTGATCGATGTGACTTGCCAGAATGTTTGAAACACCAGTGACCCGGAGTCACCATATCTGTCCCCAAACAATTCCACCTTGCTTACTTACACAGCACTCACCAAACCAGAAGAGAAGCTGGGATATTCTCAGGCCACTGCACTGAACATCAATATGAAAGAACCATGAATGATGTGACAACTGAGTTGATTTTCTACCTCCTCTGCCCACCCTGACTTCACACCCCAAATTCTTTCAGTGTCTTTTCAAGGTACAACCCTCCTGGCCATAGGTTGGCTGGGTCAACTCAAGGTATGCTCCTTCATTCTGCAGTGATTTCCTGCCTCTGCTCAATTAAGGAAGTTCAGAATACAGATAACTTAGGATCATGTTTAATTATGTAATAAAGCTCTAAAGTCAGGTAACAGTTTTCATGTGCTTGTCTTGAACAGTCTGAGGAGAGAATAGAAACAGAAACCCCTTGGGGCCTCAGTAGACGCAGCTGGCCACGCACAGGCAGACGCTCTGGGTCAGTGTAGGAAGCAGAGTCACAGCCAGTGCCTTGCGGTGGGGATGAAACGAGATGACCTGGTGGCTGTGTGACAGCCACTGTAGGACTCTGATCTCAGGGGGACAGGCTGACACAGGCAGCTGGGAATTCTGGGCAGGGACAAGCAGGCATTACAGAAGAGTGATAACCAATCCCAGTTAAAATAGTCTCAGGAGTCAGTGCAGGAGCCCTGGAGAAGAGAGAAGAGGGATGATCAGCACAGGGTACACTGGTGGGCCTGCTATCTCCCCCACCCCTCAGGGGCCCCCTGCAGTTTCAGACAGAGAAAGCTGAGGACCAGGGTGTATTGTCATCACCTCCCCCAATATCTGTGCAAAGGTGAAATCAGCTCACAAGGACATAGAACTTCAGCTTGATGCAGATGTGTAGGAAGTAGGGGAACAGCTGTTACTCTTCTGGGGAATATGAAGGGTTCAATCTTTTTAGGAAATTGGATGGTACCTCATCCCTACCACTAGCAGCCTCTACCAGTCACTGGAAAATGCCTACAGGCAGTATCCACAAAAACATGGAACAAAGTGGGCATCATCCTAGTGTCTAACATTTAAGCTGTGGTTCTGGCTCCACATTTCACAAGAATATGTCACCAAAATTAAGGCTTGGTTCTGGGGAACAACCTATGGAGATTCCCAGAAACTGGCAAACTTCGCCCCTAAATCTTCATTCTCATAGCAGCAAATATACCATAAACAGAGACCATTATGATCAGGTACAGTCAGCTCATGCTCTTCCCTCTTACACCTGCACCCTCCCCACACTGGATCACGGCTGAAATATTAACTGCTGGTGGAGGCCCTTGAGGTCTTACAAAAGGAGGTTATGCAGAGAAAGGTCTCATTACACAAATAGCCACTCTCTCACCCCAAAATAAAATGACACATGTGACTTAATTAGAGTTATATTCTCTTCCCACCCATGTTCTTCAAGGCCTTAAGCACCCTAATTTAAAATCCCCTAGAACAAAGGAAATTGTCACTAGAAGGCAGGGAGGCCGAGGCTCTGACCCTCTTAATGGAGGAAGCTTTTGGAAAGGAGCCAGTGAGACAATGATGAACGGTAAGGACGCCCTGGAATAAGCTCTATCAGTCAGCTCTGTGATAGGGCTGCCTTTCAACCGGTAAAATGAGATTCCAATGCCTCCTCCAATCTTGTCCTGTCTCCTCCCACCTCCAGCTCAGCCTTCTTCCTCTCAGGGTCACGAGGAAAGAGCTACATCTAGAGACAAGTCCTCTTTGAACAGAGGTTCTGGGTCACAGCCCATCTTCCCCTTTTCCCCTGAGGTTCCTCACCTTTCTGACTCCTGTAATGGATGATAAGGCCCAGCCCAAGGAAGATCAGTCCCAGCACGACGCCTCCAACGCCACTCAGCATCTTGCTCTGGGCAGATTCAGACTGAGCTCCTAAGAAATACAGCCTGAGTGTCAGTGTTTGTCCCCATACCCCATAGCATCCCTACTGAGGAGCTGAAGTCCAGTCTGAGATGCAGGAGGTGAAGGCGTCAAAAGAACCTAGTTCTCCATTCAGACCACCCCAAAGGGAGGGAAAGGCCAGACAATAGGTCCTTGGATACAGTGATTAAGTGAGAGAGTGGCGAAGCAGAGCTCCACTCCTCAGGAACTCATCCATAACCTTAAACCCTAAGATCCCAGTCGCCAGCCCTAATAATCAATCCCTCTGAGCTATCAGGACTGGGATCCAGAGCAACAGTAAGTAGAGTAATTTCCCTAGCATCTGGAAGGGTGATGAGATCAGGATTCTTCTGATGCACTTGCCGTGGAGCTAGAGGTGCTCTAGTCTCCTGTGATTCCCAGCTCAGTAGTGATAGCAGGGATAAGAGATGGGAAGGGATGGGTCAGAAGGGGCTCTTTGTCTTCTGGGGCCCATAGTAACAGAAACTCAATATCTCCTTACGCCACTCCACAGTGATGGGGCTCTGGAGGCTGGGGTGCTCCACGTGGCAGGTGTAGACATCTCCCCGCTGGGGAGTCATTTCCAGCATCACCAGGATCTGGAAGGTCCAGTCGCCGTTCCTAATAAGGGGGGTGGACACAATGCCGGCTGTCTCCTCCTGATCGTTCCGAAACCACCGGACTTTGATCTGGCCTGGATAGAAATCTGTCACCGAGCAGACCAGCAGGTTGTGGTGATTGAGGGCCTCTGTCCTGGACAGGGAGATGGTCACTGTGGGCTCCACTGAGGGCAGTAACAGACAGGAAAAGACATAGGAGTGAGATGTGAGATCACACAGCACGTCTGCCATGAGGAAGGGTCCCTCCTTGGAACCAGAGTGGAAAGATACCTGGAGTCCAAGTCTTGAATTAAGACTCATTCAACAAATATACATATGACAATCACTGAGAATCCAAAAATAAACAACAGACCCTGGTTCCTGCCTTTACAGAATGTGCAATCTAGTAACAGACACCAAAAAACAAAAAAGAATGTTATTTCAAAAGTTTGTAATATTTGAAAAAAAAGTAGGCAGGCCTTCAAAACAAGTAACACTGATTAAACATCATGTTTGCCCATAACTCAATTCCTTTATCTTCTCAGATTGTTGCTCATAGTATTAAAAAAATTACACACATTTCCCTGCCTCTTCACACATCTCATCCTTTACCTTTCAGTCCACTTTACTGCATTTCCTTTATTCTCTTAGTGTGAAACTATAGTACATATTTAATGTATTGTTCTCTCATTTTCTTTTTTTCCTTAATTTATTTTTAACACACAAGTGAGTTTAATTACTAGCTCTCTACCCTACTCCATTCCCTTGCTATTGAGAATTACTGTCTTGTCCTGAAATCAGACATTATCATGTATGTTCTCCATAGAAAATATTCTGAGATCCTTGCAGAGGTCTGCCTAGGTTAATAAGCCTGTAACGTGAGCATATAAACGTAGTTGAGATTTGCTGAGGTCAGCAGGTTGCACCCCAATTAAATGGCATTCATAAGCCATCATCCGGAAGGAACCACGGTTTCTGCTTGGACTTGAACTTTTCTTTGGTTCTCCTTCCTAGAGTCCCACTGAAATCACAGTCAGCTATGTGGCCTTATAAGATATGTTCATCTTACCCATATTGGTGGTAAAAACAGAGGGCACAAATTTATGAGAAAAGATGATAAAATAAATTTTATGGAAATATAACTGAAATAGCAAAAATATAAGTACTTGCTGGCACTAGGATGTGAGTCAAAAGAAGGCAAAGGAGTACAAAGTAAACTAAAAGTTTTGTGAACCTGCACAGATAACACTGTGGTCAGACTAGGGACTGATTAATCATAAATTTTCAATGCCTTGAAAGTCTCATTTTGTCCCATTAACAGGGAGATCAAACAGGAATAGACTCATTGCTACTTCTGGTCAAAACTGGCTTTAACAAGGCTTTATGTCCGTTTGACCTACAGATGTGTAGTGAAGAACATAAAGAATGTTGTGTACTTTTGGAGCTTAAGGTCTTGGTAAGTAATTGTGGGCTGCTTACTTAAAGTGCTTATCATGTACTAATATTAGGATATAAAGTGGTGATGCTAATCTCTAATGCACAGGCAACTGTAAGGTTAAATGACATAACATATATGGTATTTGATAAGGCAACTGTCTAGAAATAAGTGCTCACTAAATGGGTAAATTGATTTTCAGCATGTTTATTCCTGAAGTGGATAGTGATGGGGGGAAGGGAGAACCTAGTCCAAAAGCAACCTGAAACTATTTTTATCCAATAATTTAGTGGCTTCAATCTATTTATTCCCAAACTTCTGCTCTTTGCATTGTGCCAATTGTTCAGCTTTTCTAAGAAATTAAAACTGCCTTACAAACATCACTCGTGTTGTTTTTATTTTTAGCAAACACTTTTTTCTCAGACTTTTTATTCACAAACTATTAAGATTCAAGTCAGTAAGAGTTTACTTTAAAGAATTAAGCAAAATGATAGAAAATAATTAATAAAAGTCCATTTTTAAGGTTCTGTTTACCTCTGGTTTTTCTTGAACCTAAGTGGACTGGCAGCTGAGTACCTGTATTCATTAATTTAACAGAAGATCATTGAGCTCATACCACATGCCAGTTGATGTGCCAGGTACCAGGCATCCAATGATTAAAACAGCCTCACCTCAAAGAGCTCCGCCATGAATGAGAGCCATTTAAGAAAACAGAATTACGATGCAATAATTTGAAGCCAAAAGTCAAAATATCTTATTTCACAACTGTAATTGCTGGATGCCCTGCGCGCGGTTGTGGAGCAGCCCTAACTCCACCAGGCCAAGCCCGAAGCTTCCTGCTGCATGAGCTGCGCACCTGGGCCTTGCTGGGTGTGGCAGTGCTAGCGGGGCAGGGGGGCAGGGGAAGAGGGCGGAAACTGGGGACAAGAGAACTGCTTAGCCAAGGTAAGGCACGAAGAGGCAAACGCATAAGGCACGAGGCAAGAACGTGCAGAGCAGAGGATGAGGCCCACGAATGTGGAGGCTGGCGCCCAACTAGGCAGCTTGACCAACTCTGCCTGTCCCCTTGCTCTGCCCTGAGTACCTGCCCCTCCAATGCACCAGCCCCCAGCATCCCCACTGCCGCCTCCTGTTCCTTGAGGTGGAACGAACAAGGCTTAGGTTCCAGAGGCCGCGTTCCCTTCAACCCTCCCGGCGCAGGGACTCGGGGCCCCTGCCAAGGGTGGGTCTCGCAGAGGGGCGACGACGCTCACCTCGCCGCTGCAACGTCGTGCGGAGCTCCAACTGGTAGTTGTGTATGCACACCGTGTCCACCTCCGCCCGGGTGCTCTCCAGGATGTCCTTCTGGCTGTTCCAGTACTCGGCGGCAGGCCGCCCCAGCGGCGTCACGGCCCGGTACTCCCCCACGTCGCTGTCGAAGCGCGCGTACTCCTCTCGGTTATAAATGTGTCTGGTCACAAGACGCACGCGCTCCGTCCCGTTGGTGAAGTAGCACATACCCTTAAACTGGACCACGAAATCCTCTGCGGGGAATCACCGGTCGATCA
>NW_012120711.1:5027-6616 GCF_000951035.1 Colobus angolensis palliatus | reverse complement strand
AGAGAATTTACGTCAAGTATTGTTCTGTGTCTGAAGTGAGTGGTTTCACAATATGTGTTATTTCCCTTCTTTACATCCTCCTTTCTGCTAAATTTAGTCCACCACCAACTCGGGTCTCTGAATCCCACTCAAGTCACCATTTGCCCATAGATCAGTGAAACTTGAAGATCCCCTGTCTGTGGTCAGCCAGGCAGCTTCCCTCAGTACCAAGATTTTGTCTCCACAAACGCTCCACTGGGTCAGGAATACAGACAACTTTTCCTCAAATACGGAGACTACAGACACCATTGCTGCCTTACATTTCCCAGTGCAGGATCTCATAATATTTAGGCCAGGCGAAGTCTTGGAGCACGCTGAAATGACAAATCCTGCTGTGTCTTTGGAGAAATTCATATCTTCAAAAATAACCCCATGCTCACTTTGTCCTATCACTGGTAGTAAATGTACACTTTTTCTCCTCTTTCCTCCTCTCTCCTCCTCTTCCAGGCTTAAGCCTGTAGGATGGGGATTGGACTGTGCTCACCTCGTCACTAAAAGATAAATGGAAATGCAACATTGTTCTTTTTCCCCAAAGAGAGGAAATGTCGATAAAAGATGTGTCTGAGATCTTAGAAATCACCATCCCCCTACCCTAGCCCAAGGAGAGCCTGTTCCCAGAGTGGCCTCTGTCCTGCACTTACCGGGAGAGTCTCTGCCCCCAGCCACTGGAGCGCTCAGCACCGCCAGCATCAAGGTCACAGTTGCCCCCCAAAGGCCTCCGGGGATCCGCAAAGCCTTCATCCAAGGCATAATTGAGACGAAGGGAAAAGTAGTGGTAGTCAACACAGCTCGGACCTGATGGATCTGCTGTACCTGGCAGAAAGAATAAAAACCTGTGGACATTTCTGTGCGTGGTAGGATTGGATGGTCCCTTGGAAAAGAACCAATCAGCACTGGAGCTGAAGGGCCTCATCTGTCTCTGGGCAGATATTTTTTGTGTGAAGGTTCTCAATCCAGTGCCTGACACTGTGAAGTCTTCAAACTGCACTGGATGAACATTTGAGGCGAAAATTTCCTCTCAATTATAGAAGAGCTGAAGAATGAATGCCTCAGGGATTTGGAGAAGCAAAAGAAAAATGCGATTCAACAGTAAACATCTCTGTAATATTGATTAAAAACCAGTTATTGTACTTGGGATTTTTAATAAAGCAAATTAAGTGGGGATCATATTTCAGGGGAGAGAAAATTGCTGTAATAGAAATTTTTACTGCTGTTGTCTTAGACACGCTGAGGAGCTTTAAGTTTGGTGAGAAGAGCAAAGTTCTTAGAAGGAAATAATAGTGAGTTGCAGTTCCACCACTAATGTGCTTTAGGAGAGTCAGCAAATTACTGAATTTATTTTCGTCCCAGGCTTCTCTTTGTAAAATGTGGTCATGTTTCATGCATGTTACATCTAGATCTTCACATATACAAATTTAATATTAATTTGTCTTGTTTAATATTACAAAAGGCTCCTCAACTGTTATGTGTAACTATCAGGTTAATATGTGGAACAAGAAAACAAGCCAAAAAAAAAATTTACACCCACCCCTGCTGGTACATGATTCTTC
>NW_012120711.1:0-667 GCF_000951035.1 Colobus angolensis palliatus | reverse complement strand
TTAGACTCACAGATTCTATGTTCCAGCCCTAAACAACAAGTATACATATGTAACAAACCTGCACGTTATGCACATGTACCCTAGAACTTAAAGTATAATAAAAAAAAGAAAAAAAAAGAAAAAAGAAAAATCAATTAAGTTGACATTTCTCTTTTAAGTTCTTCAGCTGTTTAAATCCTCCCCGAACCATGAAATAGGTGCATCTAATATCAGTAAAGGCACAATACGCAAACTTTTACAGTATTCAGACACAGTCATGTTTATTTTTGAAGAGACAGAGCAAAAGTTGTAGAGAAACATTTCTTAGGTTCTGAATAGTATTAATAATGGAGAAAATGTTTAGACTCACAGATTCTACTGTGCCAGCCCTAAACATCAAATCCCAAATGGCAGAAGTATCAATGTGTTTTTTTCAATTCTATTTTTTTTATTTAACAGTTCCTTATGGACATATCCACATCACGTGTTTTTATAAATAAACTTATAACTAATCAAGCTCCTCTTGCCAGTGACTAGGGACAGTACTAATGGTTATAAAGCAATTAGAACAATGTCTGGCAAACATTACTTCTGACCTCAACCAAGACAGTAAATATCTCCATCTCTCTTCTTCTCTCCCTTTCTCTCTTTCTCTTCCCGAAATTTTAGGTTCTGCTTTTAAAGTAGA
>NW_012120710.1:9468299-9484999 GCF_000951035.1 Colobus angolensis palliatus | reverse complement strand
ACCATTAAACGAGACTTGATCAGGCTATTTGTCTTGTCTCCATTTCTCGTGTTTTCTTGTCTCCTCCATTCCCACTCCCCCTTCCAGGGTCCGTTCGACTGTCCTGCAGGACGGGACAGGAAAAATGTGCCAGGCCTAATTAATTTTTTAAATGATACACATTTTGACAAAATCTGATAAAATCCATGAATGCCAAAGATAAAAAAAAAAAACCTCATACTTCCAGGCAAACTTTGTCCCTCTCTCTCTCACACACACAGACACACAAACAGATTAATTTACACAGGAAAGAAAATGACAACGAATTTCTCACCTGCAAGTGTGGAAGACAGGGAAAAATACATTTATGTGCTTTCCAGGGGAAAAGAGTAAGATCCAGGAATTTTTTACCAGCCTAGATATCATCCCTTTGGAGGGACAAGTGAATAAATTTATATGATCACAAAATATATTACCTGTGTGTCTTTTCTGAGAAAACAAAGAAGCAAAGAGAAAATTAATTCAGGACAAATATCTCAAGTTAGTAAAAGATTGAGTATACAAGAAACAATGGTAAACAAACAAACAAAAAAGATAAGTTTTTAAAAACTGAAAAAAAAGCTGTTAAAACTTCATAATAATGCAATTTTTCAAGTATAAAATAAGTGTCACTAAGAATCATTTTAAAAAATACATAATTCCAGGAAGAGCAATAATTGAGAATTAAAACTTCAAAAATTCCTAAAAGGGTTAAAGAAGAAGAAATTTTGAAATAAAAGTTTATTTGAAGATGGGGAGAAGGAGAGAGGAAGTAGTGAAATAAAATGTGAAAATTATTGCTGTATTTTAGTTCTAAAATGTCAAGATCTGAATTTTGAAATTGGTATTGGGAGTGGGAACAGAGAGGGGAGAGACTGTGGATGTTGGAAGGAGCAGGGCAGAATTGGGCCTTCATCTTAGCCTAAAAAAGTAAAGAATGCATCTGCTTTTCAAGCATATAGAGAACAGTTACAAATATTGTCCATATATTAGGCCATAAATAAAATCTCAACAAATTCATGAAGGAAAATACCATACAAAACATATTTGCTAACAGCAACAATAAAACAGGCCTTAAAAAGAATTGAATAGGTTTTATGTTAAATATATACACTTCAAAATGTGAAAGCACTCCTTTAAATAACTCTTGGTTTAAAGAGGATATCAAAATCAAAGTTTCAAACTGTAATAAAAATAATGACAAAGAAAATTGCTTATCAAATAGTATATGGAACAGCTCAATGTTGTATCCGAAGAAGGAAATGAAGAATAATTGCAGCTTAAAAGAATGTATTAAAACTAAGAAAGGTTGAAAACAAAATAGTTAAGATTATAACTCTAGAATTAAAAATGTAATAATAAATCCAGAGAAATTCAAAGGAATGAAGCAATAAACGTAAACATAAATTAATTAAATATAAAACAAAACTAAATATGTAGCAGTAAAACCAAAAACATATATTGGGGGGAGAAACAATAAAATGGCCAATATTTGACAACTTAGAGAAAAAGAGAAAAGATACAAATATAACTGCCTTCTCCAAGACATTAAGAAGGTGAGCCGTTGGTAAGGTGAGCCCTCATATCCTTGAAGAGTCTCTGGTAGCTATTATTTGTAGGCCAGGATGGGAAAAGCTGCCATCTAACCAAGCTCCATGAATTCAATGAGGATGATGAGATGCCAGGGTGGCAGTAAGAAAGTGACAGCCCCTAATTGTCAGAGACAAAGCAGCTGTGGTTACCGTCATGTAGGCAGAACCAAAGTAGTCATCGGAATGCTTGGACCTGCAGAGATCTTTGGTGTCAGTTAACTGATCACAGTGCCCTCAAGACTGAAATAGATGGGCAGTGTACTAAAGGCTTCCTTGATTTGTGAAAGTGGAAAAGCTCTAAATCTAATAAAAGAAGTCGGACTTGAATCACAACAGAGAATTGTTGCCCCTCAACCAATTTCTAATCCCAGAGCCCCTTGAATGAAGGGAAGGCTAGTATTCTCTTGAGGAGGGACCCTGTTGTCCTGTAAAAAAATGTATAGGATAAATCGTACCTCTAGACTCCCGAAGAAATGTTGTCTCATTTAGCAAGGAGATTGTACACGAGGAAGGAACATAATTATAATTTCAGGATTCCTGGAAGCTTGATATAACACACTTAGGATTCAGTTGGATAAATATTGCCAGGGTTTATGTTGTAATTCTTTTGGAGTATATAACGTCTCCTCACAGGTCGCTATATCTCATCCTCCAGTGGATGGTGGGTCTCAAGTCCGGTCACAGGTCTAAAAGCAATGAGAGAGAGTGTGAGGAGGTCCTAAAGGGCATCATCATTTTCCTGCAAATTAACTACCTCAAAGGAATCCATTGCACAGGCAAGAGAAGGCTAAACTACCTCAGTCAAGGGAGACATGTTGCTCCACCCCACCCTAATGTCCCGCAAAGTTTCAATCCATTACAGGTTCGAATCTTATTTAAATATCATCAGCTCAAAAGTCCCAAATCCCATCATCCAAATCAAGTACCAGTGAAACCTGAGTATAATCTGCCTTGGGGAAAAATTCCCCTCCTTCTGTAGACCTGTGAAACTAGAAAACAAGTTATCTGCTCACAAAGTATGATGGTGGGACAGGCATAGGATAACAGTTATAGATATTCCACACACACCCAAAAAGAAAATGGAAGAAAGTAAAAAGGTCTCTGGTCCCAAGCAATTTCAAAGTGCAACTGAGAAAACTCTATTAGGTACAAAGGCTTGAAGATAATCCTCTTGAACACATGGCTCTGCCCTCTGGACCCAAGACTCTGCCTTCTGGGCCCAAGGCTGTACTTTCATCAGCCTTCCTTTTTCTTGAAAGAAGAGAAGGGCGTGTTTGCAGCTGAGTAGTTGTATCAGCCTGTTTCCTGCCTGTAGAATTTTGGGGGATTGACAGATTTCTTTCATTTCATCCAATGTTTATTCCTTACAGTCCAAGCTAGCACTGTTTCTGCTGAAATAAGAGTCTTAAAACCTTTGCAGGTCTCCTGTATATGTCATGGGAATTTATGCCATTAAGCAAGAGGCTCCTCCAAATATATTTCCTGAATAATCACATTTCTATTCATGATTTCTGCGGAAATGGCCGAGGAGATCTATGAATCACATGCTTAATCTCTTCAAAGAGTCCTCTGTGTAAATGAAAATCCTTATCTTTTGATTCTTCCAAAACACTAGAAAAACATTGTCCAGCCATATCCTTGGCTTTCTTCTTAGCGTGTGGCAGTGAATCTCTAACTCTTAAAATATTTTGCAACCCAGATAGCCTGAGAATTTCCCAAATTATCAAGTCCTGTTTACTTTTTGCTTAACAGTTCTTTCCTTAATTTATCTCTTTCTTCTCTCATTTTACTATAATTGGCAAGAAGAAACCAAGCCGTACCTTCATTACTTTGCTTGGATACCTTCTCTTTTAAATATTCAAGCTCATTACTTACAAGGATTGTTTGCCACACAACTGATGGACACAATTCATGTAAGCTTTTTGTCATTATGTAACAAGAATCTTCTGTCCTCTAGTTTCCAAAAACATGTTCCTCATTTCTTTCTGAGCCTTTACCAGACAAGTCTTTAATGTTCAATTTCTACCAAAAATTGGTTGATAACAATCTAGGTATTCCCTAAGACAATATAGGGCTTCTCCACCATGTTCCTCACTTCCTTTTCAGCTCTCACTGGCAGAGACTTTAACACACATATTTCTACCAATAGTTTGTTCAAAGCAATCTATGCTTTTTCTATCATGCTTCTCAAAATTCTTTCAGCCTGTGACCATTACCCAATTCCAAAGCAACTTTTACATTTTTATGTATTTGTTAAGCAGTATCCTACTCCTGGTACCAAAATCTGTATTAGTTTCCTGTGGCTGCTGTAACAGATTACTACAACTTGAGGGCTTAAACAACACACATTCTCTTACAGTTCTGGAGGTCAGACGTCCAAAATCAGTTATACTGGGCCAAAACAAAGTATCTTCAGGGTCATGCTTACTCTGAAGACTCAAGTGGAGAATCTGTTTCCTTGTCTTTTCCAGCCTCGAGAGCTTCAACCTTTGCCTTTCTTGGCCCATGGCCCCATCAGCCATCTTCAAAGCTAGCAGTGCAACATCTTGCCTCAATATCGCATTGCCTTGCATCTGTGTAATCAAATCTCCTTCTTCCTCTCTCTTTTAAAGAAACTTGTGGTTACGTTTAGAGCCCACTGAAATAATTAAGGATAATCTCCTCATCTCAAGATCTTTAAGTCACATCTGCAAAGGCCCATTTGCCTTATAAGATAACATTCACAGGTTCCAAAGACTGAGATATAGCTATCTTTGTGGGCCATTATTCAGCCTACCACATTGGATGCTAGACATCGTGAATCTTGCCTTGTTGGGTGCTAGTGTGAATCTTACCTTGCTGGGTGCTTTCAAAAGTGTAAAAATCTTACACTTTAAAAAATATTTTGGGGCTTTGTTCTTGAATTCATTAAGTTACATGGAAACAGTTTGAATCTTTCAAAGCTTTTTTTCAAACTTTATTAGGTGGGAATTAGAATAATCTTTAGCCAATGGCTAATTTGGTTCCAATAACTTTCTGAATTTTCTATACAATTCCCTATGAATTATGAGGTTTCCTACTCTGGCTGGTGAGAACGTGATGCATTTCCGGCCCTTGGTAAGTACCGGGGATTGTTGCCTCTGCCCCTTTCAGATGAAATTCTGTCTGCAGTCTCAGATAGTCTCTTCACACTTATGAGATTATCAGTACCCAACAGACCTCTGGAAATCTCTTAACGGCTCTCCCTTCTTTTGTACTCTACCCCAGGATCTCGAGCTGATTATTCTCTAAAGACACTTAACTTTCTCTACTCCACTCATGGAGACCGTCAGCCTCTGCTGGGTGCCCCCTTCCTGCACTGTGGCCTGGAAACTCTCTCCTGGCAGTAGAATGGGCAATCACACAGCTCTTCTATGCTTATCATGTCTCAGTGAATATTGTCCTGCATTGCCTGATATCCAATGCCTGAAAACCATTGTTCCATATGTTTTATTCAGTTTTCCAGTTGTTTTAAGTATAAAGGAAGAGCAGGTCCTTGTTACTCCACCTTTCCCAGAAGCAGAAGTTCATAAAATTTATGTGAAAATACAAAGGAGCCAGGAGAGCAAAATAATTTTGAAAAAGAATATATGTTGAGGACTCACACTACTGCCTAGTTTCAAATCTTAAAACAATAGTAATCAAGATAATCTGGCATTTATATAAGGAAAGAGTGTATAAAGCACTGAAACAGTATAAAGGGTTCAGAAATAGACCTCATATATATTTGATCAATTGTATTTTTGTAACAAGAAAAGGGAAAGGAATCATCTTTCCAACTGGAAGAGTCAGACATCCATACGTAAACACAATGAACATTTACCCTTACATCATATGCAGAAATTAACTTGAAATAAATAATATACATAAACTTAAAAGTTAATATTATAACACTTCTAAATGCCATAGAAGAACACTTTCATAATGTTGGGCTAGGCAAGGAGTTTTCAGATAAGTTATAAAAATACAAACCATTTCTACAGTTGATTAATTGGATGTCATCCAATTAAAGACTTCCGCTTTTTGAAAGACCCCTGTTTAAAAAAAATAAAATGGCAGACTGGGAGAAAATGCTTGTAAAATACATATCTGAGTAAGAAATTGTATCCAGGCTATATAAAGAAATCTCATCACTCAATATTAAGAAACATATATGCCTAATTTTAAAATGAGCAAGAGATTTGAACAGACACTTCATGAAAAAATGGTTTAAGGCAGCCAGGCGCGGTGGCTCATGCCTGAAATCCCAGCACTTTGGGAGGCCAAGGCAGGTGGATCACCTGAGCTCGGGAGTTCGTGACCAGCCTGACCAACATGGAAAAACCTCGTCTCTACTAAAAATACAAAATTAGCTGGGCATGGTAGCACATGCCTATGATCCCCCCTACTCCAGAGGCTGAGGCAGGAGAATCTCTTGAACCTGGGAGGCGGAGGTTGCAGTGAGCTGAGATCACATCATTGCCCTTCAGCCTGGGCAACAAGAGCGAATCTCCGTCTCCAAAAAAAAAAAAAAAATTGTTTAAGGCTGTCGTAAGCACATAAAAATATGCTTAACATCATTTTCACTAGGGAAATGCAAATTAAACTGTAATTAAATACCACGACACACCTACTAAAAGAGCTAAAAGTAAACCCTGAAAATACCAAGTGCTGAAAAGAATGTGGTGTTATTGGAACCCTCACACCTTGCTTGTGAGAATGCAAAATGTTTCTGCCACCTTTGAAATGTTTCACAGTTTCTTTTAAAGTTAAATATACACTTAACATATTACCCACCAGTCCCAGTTTCAGTAATTTTCCAAGAGAATAAAAATCATATATCCACACGAAGACTTTACAGAGAGGTTTACAGCAGCATTATAAATGATAGTCCCATGTTGGAAACACTCAAATGTTCTTTAACTGATAAATGGATAAACAAATTGTGATACACCTATACAATAGAATACTACTGAACAATGAAAAGAATAAACTATTGATGCATTTAACAATGTGAATACATTTAAAAAGCATTATGCTAAAAGAATGAGTCCAGACACTAAAGGCTACATACGGTATGATTCCATTTATATGATATTCTGGAAAAGCAAATCTACAGAGACCAGCAGTCAGATCAGGAGCTAGGGCTGGGAGAAGGGGACTGATTGTAAAGCAGCATGAAAGAATGTCCTGGGGTGATGAAAATATACTGTATTTTAATTATGTGTTAAAAGTCATTGAAATACATACTTTGAATGTGTGAATGTTTCCATATGTAAATTACATGTCAGTAAAACTGCTTTTAAAACATATCTAGTCACAGAAAAACACATATATGTTATGAGCCCATTTATGTGAAGAAAAGTTTTCAAATTTAAAATATCTATGTATTCACAGAAAGTCCTAGCAAAATATACACCAAGTTATCTCTGGAAAGGGAAGTGAGATGGGGAGCCACCAAAGCTTGGATTCTGTAGAACAGGGGTCCCCAACTGCTAGGCCACAGATCAGTACTGATTTGTGGCCTATTAGGAACTGGGTGGCACCACACGAGGTAAGGGGCAGGCCAGCAAGCATTACCACCTGAGCTCCACTTCCTGTCAGATCAGCTGCAGCGTTAGGTTCTCATAGGAGCATGAACCCTATTGTGAACTGCGCATGCAAGGGATCTAGGGTGCACACTCCTTAGGAGAATCTAATGCCTGATGATCTGAGGTACAGCAGTGTCCCAAAACCATCCCCACCCTCACCCCACCTCCATCCATGGAAAAATTGTCTTCCGTGAAACCGGTCCCTGATGCCAAAAAGTTTGCGGAACCACCTCTCTAGAAACAGAGTCTGACACAGAATTTGGCAAGTAGGGCATGTTTTTAAGCATCTGGACTTGTATAAGAGGAGGGGAAGAAACAAGATTCTCTAAAGGATGAAGTTGAAGGGCAATGCAGTCACAATCGAGCATCACCCAATCCCATGGAGAGTTCTGGAGAGTATACGGCTGTTTAGAAGTGTCCCATGCCGGGCCCAAATGACGGGGCATTTTATTAATAGTTCCCCAGTGGATCAGTGAGAATGGTGGTGAGAACACTACTGCTTCCACTTCTTTGTTTCTGGACCTACATATTCTTTTTATTGGGGCCATATAGGATAGTATGATACCTCATAGAGTACCACCTCCAAGCTGATGCTTAAACTGCATCTTTGGTAGACCAAAACTCTCCTAGGCCAAAAGTTTCTGAGTGGTGCCATCTCTGATGCAGCCAGTAAGTCTCATAGGCACGGGTTTACTTCTGTGCCTTCTCTTCTGACAAGCGGGTCCTGTGATCTGATGCCATGTTATCCTACTGAGATCCCATCCTAGTGGGTCAGATATTTCATGAACCCTCAGATAGTCTTTCTAGTTGAAACTTGTGGGCAGGAAAGGCAAATCCATGGCCAGAATACTTGGCTTTTTCTGTTAGAGCAAATCTCTGGCTTTTCCAAGATAGAAAGTGATCAGTGTACTTACTTACCACCAAATGGCCGAGTGGTCTCCTTAAGGAAGAGTAACGTATTGGAGGCTCGGTGTTGTTTTCTCTGGCTGGAGGTTTGGGCATTCAATGGCAGCAGTAGCCAATTTAATCTTGGTAAACAGGCAGCCATGCCATTGGACCCACCATGCATAGCTTTCATCTTTCCCACTGTGACCACTCCAAGCAAGCCCATCTGCAAGCCCTCGTGTGGCCAATGACCAAGGCTAGTTGAAGTCAAATGGCCAAGAAATTTTGTCTACAAAATTGTTCTTTGCCTTTTCCATGACAGATGCTCTCTGATGGGCATTTGCATTTGATATAAAGATCTTAACACTTTGTGCCCACTCCCATGTGGCCAACATCTTTTCATTACCACTGCCCACGAGTTTGTATATATTCTAACATTGAGCTACTTTTCTTCCCATACAAAGTGAATAACCAGATACACTGCCTGAAACTCCTTCCTCACTGTCTTCCAATGCCTCTCCCCAGTGATGTTGCGGTCCTATTACTGCCTCTTTTCAGCATGTTCCTATATACTGAGCTGAGCCATCTGTAAACCTCTGTAAGCTGGTTGTAAGGGATCTATCTCCTAGATGGCCATAGGGATAAGCTGAGGGAGAAGCACTGGTGGAACAGTAGCAAATAGCATGGGGGTCTGGGCTACCTGCTCATGCAGTTTGCTTGTATCCTTAGTCCAGCTCATGCTTGATCATACATGTACCTCTTTCCTCTTACAATGGATTGCTACTGAGCCTGTCTTTCCTTACACTCTAGTTGCTCTGACAGAACCCACTTCCAAAAGCATAGTTATTTGGTGTCTCATGGACAGATGCTCCATCTCTACCAGAACCCAATAGATCAACAGGAGATATTTTTCAAAAGGCATATAATTCTCTGCTATTAAGCCATAGCCTAGCTCTAGAACCCTAAAGGCTGAAAGAGAATCTTTTCCCACCACTCATATCTAATATCATAGGGTATGCTGGATCATTTGTGCTGCTTACATTGCAACAAGGGCCTGCTGCTGAGCTCTTTCTTGCTCTGGACCCCACTCAGTGATGGCATCCTTCTGTAGTACCTAATATATGGACTGGAGCAGTAGCCCCACATGTAGAATATGCTGCCTCCTGATCCCAAAGAGGTCTCTAGGCATTGGATTTCCTTCTTTATGGTGGAAAGTGCAAGATGCAATCATTGTCTTTCCCTCTCAAGGGATGTCTTAGTATACTCCTAAAATATTTTAAAATATGATAAAAGTTTGAATCTTTGTAGCATTTATCTTTCACCATCAGACGCATAGGTGTCTTGCCAAGACCTCCAGTACACTAACCACTTTTTGTTCATCTAACCTTCTTAGCGTAATGTCTTTAATATAGTGGATCAGTATGTTATTCTAGGGGGAATAGCCACAAGTTCCAGGTTTCTTCTGACTATATTATGACAGACTACAATATTATAGAATGCATTAGATTTTTAAAACACCTCAGGTAAAACTATAAATAGATTTATATATTATTGCCCATTCCATGTGAATGTTAACTGATTCTAATCCTTTTTTCCTTTTTGGAGTGGAAAAGAATGGGCTTACCGACTCAGTGGCTACATTCCATGCACCTGAGATCATGTTAATGTACATTTGGCACAGCAGCTGCAAATGGGGCTACTACCCGAGTTTGCAGTCGTCCGCTGGAATCCTCTAGGACTTATCTGCTATCTTTTGTGGCCAGACTTGTACATTAAATGGATGAGTATTAGTGTATGTGTTCATTTCCTATTGCTCCTGTAACTAATTACCACACACCTGGTGTCTTAAATGACAGAAATTTATTATTTTACAGTTTTGGAAGTTGGACTCTGAAATGGGTCTCACTGGGTTAAAATTAAGATTAGCATTCCTTCTGGAGACTCTAGGGGAGAAACCATTTCCTTGCCTTTTTCAGCTTCTAGAGGCTGCCAACAGTCCCCTGGCTCATGGTCTCCTTCCGTCTTCAAAGCCATGGAAGTAACTAGCAATGGTCAAGTCTACCTCGTGTTGCATCAGTCTGCTACACTCTATTCTGTTTCTTCTACATTTAATGGATCTTTGTGATACATTGGTCTTACATGGGCAATCCAAAATAATCTCCTTATTTTAAAGTTGGCTGATAGTCACAAGCTATGATCTGAATGTGTCCCTCAAAATTCACATGTTGAAACTTAACCACCAATGTGATAGTATTAAGAAGTTGAACCTTTAGCAGGTGATTAAGTCATGAGGATGTAGTCCCCATGAATAAGATTAGCAGCCTCAAAGTTGAAGGGAGCACCCTAGGTGCTCTTCTATCTCTTCTGTCATGTGAAGACATAGCATTTGTCACTTTTTGTCCCCTTCTGCCATGTGATGATGCAGCAAGAAGATGCCATCTTGGAAGCAGACAGCAGCCCTCACCAGACTCCAAATCTGCTGGTGCCTTAATCTTGGACTTCCCAGCCACTAGAACTATGAGAAATACATTTTTTTATTTATAAATTACCCTGTTTGTGGCATTTTGTTATGCCAGCACAAACAGACTGAGACACAGCTTTAATTCCATCTGCAACCTTAATTCTCCCCTGCTCTCTAACATAACATATTATGGCTCCAGAGATTAGGACTATTCTAATAGTAGGTGTTCAGTAGGACTATTATTCTACCTACCACAACTCCTCTCTCCCAAGAGTACAATTACTTGAGTAAATGGCTACGTTTCTTTGGAGGATTAGGAGACTTATTACTAGGCTAATTGTCATGGTGTTGCAGGGGCCTTCTTCCTGTGAACCCAGCCTCCTCTTCAGCCAACGTGCTCCAGGCCTAATAACTGGTTTAGGTCTGTCTGGATTTGGACAAAGTATTATGGCTTTTTATTGTGGTAATTGCTCTCAGCCTGCTGGTCATTCATTCTCAATTTTTTATGATGGTACAAACTGAGTACCCAGTTGGCTCTCATCTATTTTGCCCCTAGGGCACCTGTTCAATTAACCATCTACATAACCCTCTTTAGGTCAGGTCCCCTTGGCTGTCATTCCAACCCTGTGGCTCA
Organism: Colobus angolensis palliatus; assembly: GCF_000951035.1. NCBI lineage: Eukaryota > Metazoa > Chordata > Mammalia > Primates > Cercopithecidae > Colobus > Colobus angolensis. The sequence goes on along the minus strand of NW_012120710.1, from coordinate 9,473,821 downwards.
TTACAATAATTGCATCCACCTGGCTTCCAGCAGTTAAGTGCTGCCACCTGGCCCCTATTGTTTTGGGTTCCTGTCAGCCTAGTTCTATAATAGTCTCTCTGCCCATCAGGCCTGGTTTACAGAGGAGAGACACCACTGAAAGATTTTAGTGTTGTTGGTGTCCTCTCACCAGCATGTCCTCCATGGCCTTGGTCGGCGATGGTGGGGGGAGGGTGTCCTCCAGGTGTGCCTGAGGAACATGAGCCTGTAGAGGGTATTCTGTCCTCATATCGTATATCCACTTTCTCACTCCCATTTCCTTGGGTCTTCACATTCCTTCCTCCACTGTCTCCCACAACAATCTGGCATTTCAAGTTCATATCTTTTGTGGGTGGGCCATCACTTTTTCTACACTTCCAGAAGCCATCCTAGTAGCAAGTCCATATCATCCCTTAGGGACTTTGCCCCATTAAACTCTATGTCTCAGGTGCGTACTCTCAAATCAATAAACTCCCCACTATTCAATCTTGTGTTTCTATCTGCTGATTCAGTACCCTCAGATCCAATGCCATGAGCAGCAACTCCTGCAAGTATATGCTGGTCAGATTTACAGCTCTTTTGGGGTATTGTCTCTCTCCTCCCTTATCAGGCCCAACTGTGGGTGACTTAATTCAAGATATAGACCTGATGACCAGGAAGGGATGTGAAAGCAGACCCCAAGGGAACATGTTTTCTGGCCTCAGAGAGGGCTCTAAATTGTCTTTTGGCAAATGAGAAGCACTCACTTTGAAAGTGATGGGGTAAGTTAATTCTGCAAGACAAGAGGATTCAGAGGATTAGGGGATTCAAAATCCTGGGTTATATCTATTCAGAAATCCCCATCTCAAGGCCCTGACCTTGGCATGACAGGTCTACCTTGATTGGCATTCTCAGGAACTCAGCTCCTTATCTCCCTGGACCAGGTCCACAGCTTTCTCTGGGCAACCACCGCTGGAGATGAGAGCCTCCATCAGAGGACCCTCTGGCTCTCATACTTGGCTTCCAACTGCCTGTAAATTGCCTGCAGCTTTTCCTTATCTTTTTCTATAACAGTTGTTCTAGAACTTTAACATGAGAATCACATGAAAGTATTTATTTAAATGTAGCTTGCTAGGCCCCGTCTTCATAGTTTCATATTCTGCAGGTCTATGGTCGGGCTCCAGAATTTGTGTTTTTCACAAGTTCCCAGTAGCTGCTGTGCTTTGAAAAGCATTAATCTAGGTTGTCAATGGCTTTTAGCAGTAGCCATCCAATACCATTGCCCTTACAGTTACCATTTCTCTTGTATTTCTCAAACGCCTGATAAATCACACTATCTAGTATATTCCCTTCCATTCCATATACCATTCCCATTCACCATCAATGAGAGTTTTAACAATTGTAACTTGTGCCAAGGACTTCACCTACAGCCAGTGATGGGATCTTCACCAGTTGGCCAGCGAGTTATCCATCTTCAAAGCCCTATCATATTGCTTGATTTCTCCTACCACTGCTGTCACCAACCCTCCTAAATTGGGTTCTCTTTTTTGTTTCTTTTTTTTTCACCCAGGCTGTAGTGCAGTGGTGCAATCTTGGCTCACTGCAACCTCTGCCTCCTGGGTTCAAGTGATTCTCCTGCTTCCGCCTCCCGAGTAGCTAGAATTACAGGTGTGCACCACCACACCCGGCTAATTTCTTTTTCGTATTTTTATTGGAGATGGGGTTTCCTCATGTTGGCCTGGCTGGTCTCAAACTCCTGACCTCAGGTGATCCACCTGCCTTGGCCTCCCGAGATGCTGGGATTACAGACATCAGCGATGCTAAGCCTGAGTTTGGTAGGCACGATGTATTTTAAGAATCCTTTCAGGAGGAGAAAACAGGACTGGGCAGAGAAGTTAAAGCATGACGGGGACCCAACAAAGCGTGGGTCAATGCAATGGCAACTTCTGCAGCATACTGATGTCCAGAAGTGACCTACACTGTGCAGACACAGTGGGGCCCTTATACTCCCACCTCAAGTTACTAAATGTGAGTCACCCTGGGAGGGCTTTCCCTTGGGTGAGGCTGCTATCTGCCACTAAGACAAATGCTAAAACTGAAGGTTGCTTGCTGACTACTTGGGTAACAAGCTCTTCCTTAAAGAGGGATCTGGGTGGCACATCTCTGCCTGACCACTAGGAAATTAAAGGAAGCATGAAGGGACTGTAAGCTTTTATTCTGTGTACTACTGTATTTAAACTTTTACAGTAAATATATATTCATGTAAAACTTGAATTATTTAAAATAGTTTTTAGAATAATGGAAGTATATATAAAGACATTTTCTTTGAGCCAAGGAATAACAGAGTCTTTAGATTTAACCCCAAGCAGGAATAATGGAAAAGGACACACTTAAGAATATTCAGATAAGATTTCCCATCTCCAGGAAAAAGTCTACCACTTTTTTTAAAAAGCCCTAAATGATCAAGACTCAGATGGATTTATACTTTTTATCTCTATTGTGGGATGCAAAAGACAATGGAATAATTTCTACAACATTATAAAAGAAAGGAATTTTAAACCTAAAATTTCATAAAAGGCAAATTGTCATTAAAACATGAAAACAAATGAGAACTTTTTTGCTCAACTAAGTATTCAGAAACTTTACTGCTTAATTCAATCTTTCTGAAAAACTGTAAGATAATCCTACAAATAAATTATCTAAAATACAGAAGATATGAAAGATAGAAATAATATTGAGCAAAAAAACCAGTAAATTTACTGATACATACAAATACATATAGTACATATATATAATGATTAATATGAGTAAATATGAGTAAAACTTAATAAAGAAGTATTTAAATATCATTATAATAAAATAAGCATAATATGAAAACCTCAAAAATGGAATTTAAATTCAAAAAGATTTCAACAAAACATGGGATTTTAGGGGACTAAAAATACACCAAAGGTTATGTCTTATTGTAGAGGAGGTTACAGGCACTTTGCTCTCAGAGAAGGCTCTCATCAGTGATGACCTCATTCTTGATCCAATCTCTAGGACCAGACAAGTGAGCTGCCCTGACCAGCCAGCTTGACTCACCTGCCCATCTCTGTGATGTTGGAGGTATTGGACTGAGAGCACCACATGTAATGAAGGAAGAATTTTCCTAAAGAATCTAAAGAAGAGGCACCAGGATCCAGGAACCCCAGATCTAGAAGTCCTGCAGACCAGTACAAATGATACTTTCCAAGTCACTAAAGGCAGAGTAAATAAGCAAAAGAAACCAAATCTGCAAATACTAGAAAAGGTGATGGGAAAAAAAAATGAACATAATAAATGAAAAGCATGTTTAAAATGGCAAGAAGAAAATTAAAATATTAGTAGTCACAAATAAATACAAAGGGATAAGGGCTCATTTTAAGGAATGGGACTTATCTATATCCTATTTACAAGAGATGCATCTCATTCAAAATGACACCAAAAGGCTGAAAATGAAGAAGTAATTATATCAAGAGATTTCTGCCAAGAAAAAAATAAAAGTGACAATAATAAAGATACAACATAGAATTCAAAGGGATAAAGTGTTAACTAAACACATGAAGTATTTTATGTTGATAAAAAGTTACAACCAATCAAAAAGATGTATGCATCCAAATTGTGGATCAAACAACATAACATCAAAATGTATAAAGCAAAAAGTGTGAATATTAAGTGTCAACTTGATTGAAGAAAAAAAAAAGTGTGAGTAATAAAAAGAGTAATTGACACAAACTACATCCTACTGAGTGATTTCAACATACCTCCCCTAGATATGACTAGATCAAGCAGAAAAAAATGTGAAATATATTTATTAGCTGTAATAAAGGTATGAGCACCTAAAATGTATGTGAATCCAGAATCCTTGATGTGAGATTCACAATAAAATTTCACGTAGTTTTTAAAAATTAAGGACCTCAACTGAAAAACTATTTCAGAGTTGCATAAATGTATAGTTACTATTTTATATTCATAATTATGCAGAAGTCTAAATAGAAAAAGAATCCATTAGGCTTTAATTATTTTTGTTTCATCCCTCCTTCATACTGATTTTAGGTAATATTATAACAGGTACTTATTTAGTTGTGCCTGGAGATGGATGGTGGATTAGGTACAGAGATAGATACATGGGTACATGGATAGATGATCTACAGATAGGTTTGAGAATTAATCCTCAGATAATTTTTTATCCCTATATATCTGCTCCATCTAAGACTATCTTACAAAAAGTTTATGAGCCAGTACCAACCAATATAAACATTTTATGTGTATTTTGACAAGAAGCATCTTTCAAAAAATTAAAATTTTTGAACCTCTAAATTAAAATAATGTTTTAAAGAAAGATGAGCCAAAACTGATTCTTTGAGCCTTAAGGACTTCGTTTTGGGACCACACAAATCAACAAATATAGCAATAAAGCTGAAGAAAACTTCTTGATCATGAAAGTAGTCATGCTGTCACCACAGAGAGTATCAACACCATCAGCATTCATGCTGTTCTCTCGGACTCACAGGACCGTGTGTGGTTTATTTTCATTTTTATTGATTTAATTTAATTTAATTTAATTTTGAGACCAGGTCTCACTCTGCCACCCAGGCTGGGGTGTGGTGGCATGACAAGGAGTCACTGTAGCCTTGAACTCCCGAGCTCAAGCAATCCTCCCACCTCAGCCTCCCGAGTAGCTGGGACTACAGGCGCACACTGCTACACCCGTTTAATTTTTGTATTTTTTTGTTGAGACAGGGTTTTGCCATGTTGCCCAGGCTGGTCTTAAACTCCTGGGCTCAAGTGGTCTGCCCCCTTCAGCCTCCCAAAGTGTTGGGATTACAGGCATGAACCGTTGCACCTGGCCCATGTATGATATATTAGGTTGGTGCAAAAGTAATTTGGTGCAACAGGAATTTACTTTTGCACCAACCTAACGTACACAACACAATATGTGCTGTGGAGAAAAAATTATACATTTAAATGTATCATGTAGAACTGATACCATTCGTAGGACTTACAACATAGATATAAAATCCTCTTACAGAGAAATAAGTAGAAGATATTTTAAAACCATGTAACATGTAAGTGCTATTAATATCATGAGTGGTGTGAATTCACCGACAAATGAGAATGAATTGAAATATGGCTTCATACTTTTTGTGGCAGTCTGATCAAGGTTACCTTTATATAGACCTCAACAGTTTACTCTGTCAACGTGGTAGTGCACTTCCAGTCTAAACTTCTGCCACATTGCATTCCCTCTCTCAGACCGTTAAAGTCATCCTGCAGCTCAGCAACAAAACATGGAATGATACAGAAGCAATAGTGCACCTTCAGAAGGTTGCCAATAGAAATAGGAGGAGTTTGATACAGTGAGGGACAAGTGACTTGCCTCAGCTAGGCGAGTCAGTGGACCAGTGAAAGGGAGTTCTGTGAGGAGTAATAACAGCGTACAGGGGCCAGGCACAGTGGCTCACACCTGTAATCCCAGCACTTTGGGAGGCGAAGGCAAGGGC
>NW_012120710.1:9395900-9466864 GCF_000951035.1 Colobus angolensis palliatus | reverse complement strand
AAAAAAAAAAAAAAAAAGAACAACTTCATGTAGACCCCTGGTTTCGATCAAGGAAAGATAACTTTTTAGAATTGGAATGAACTATAGTATGCATATATCTTAAGCCTCCAAAATTGCCTTGATCTCATAACACTATTTAGAAAGGTAATATATTTATGGCACATGTGCAGCACTGTGCACACTCAGATGAAAATAAAGAGTAAAAATTTTAAAATCTCAGAATAATTACTGCTAGATGTGGTCAAAAAGAGACTCTTTAACACAGAACCTAAAAATAAGATATTAAGTAATTTTATTTTCTAAAGGCTGAAATGAACAAAATAACAAAAATAAGTGTTGAAATTATCAAAGTAGGTATATATAACCCAGACAAGCAATCACTAATACATGACACACATCAACATAATGATTATTTGATAAATTCTACATCTACATAAACTGTGCAAGGTCAACATCATGTGCCCAGGCTTCCAGTGAGCATTACTGTATTATCTTTTAAGGGATATTATTTCTAAACAACAGATTATCTCACAATAATAGGAATAATTTTTAAGTGTTTTTAGTGGTCTTCTTCCACGTATAAACCAAAAATAAAATTCTAAGCCCCCCTGACCATTTGAATGGACCCCTCCTCTCATCCAAGGGCATTCCAAAGTTAACCTGAAAAACTAGTTTAGGCCATGATGGGTAGGGGGTGAGGCAGACCTGCCTCATTATATCCTCCTCCATTTTGAAATTCAGGAAAAGCTGACCAGCATTAACATCAACACAGACTCTAAGACTGATAGAACACACACTTTAAATCTGATAAGAAACATTTACAATCTACTCTCTCTGAAGCCTGTTACCTGGAGGCTTCATCTGCATGATAACACCTTGGTCTCCACAATGCTTTATCTTAACCCAGACACTCCCTTCTATTGATTCTAAGTCCTTAGACAATAACTTAACTCTTTCAACCAATTGTCAATCAGGAAATCTTTGAATCTAGCTATGACTTTGGAAGCCTTCCCATTTCCAGTTGTCTTGCCTTTCTGGATTGAACCCAATGTACATCTTAACATGTATTGATTGATGTCTTATGTCTCCCTAAAATGTATAAAGCCAAGTTGTAGGGCAACCACCTTGGGCACATGTTCTCAGGATCTCCTGAGGGCTGTGTCATGGCCAGGGCCACTCATATTTGGCTCAGAATAAATCTCTTCAAATATTTTACAGAGTTTGAGTATTTACGCGACATGTTTTCTTAAATATGCACTAGAGAAAACAAATTTGCTAGTACTATTTTTCATTTTTCTTTTTTGAGACAGAGTCTCACTCTGTCACCCAGGCTGGAGTGCAGTGGCACGATCTTGGCTCACTGCAACCTCCACCTCCCAGGTTCAAGCGATTATCATGCCTCAGCATCCTGAGTAGCTGGGACTACAGGCACATGCCAACACATCTAACTAATCGTTGTGTTTTTAGTAGAGATGGGGTTTCACCATGTTGGCCAGGCTGGTCTCCAACACCTGACCTCAGGTGATCCACTCACCTCAGTCTCCCAAAGTGCTGGGATTACAGGCGTGAGCCATTGAGCCCAGCTGAGTACTGATATTTTTCATAAACTACTTCTCTAGATCTTGCAGACAACAATTTACAGAATGTTTTTATCATTTTTCATAACTTTTTTTCACCGAAGGAGAAACAAACACGGAGAAGTTCAGTGAGTCATCTCAGATTTAGATGTTTTGTCAGTAGCAATATAAGGAATGGAAATCAAGAAAAAAAAAAACACTTCAGCCCTCTTTTCCTACTCATGCTGAGAAAGCCTACAAATGTGGAAGTTCACTTAAATGAATATGCCTTTAGTTTTGGTGTGCTTCATCATAGAGAGTAACTTTTTAGGAAACCCTTTGCTTCCTCAATGTGGACTTCCTGTTTCAGTCAAGATGACATGCTATTTTCTTTGGAAAAGGTCATACTACTGGACAAAGAAAATAAATGATCCATTTCTGTTTATAATACACTTAACAACACATCAACTTTTGTAAATTAGGTATTAAGGCCATGTAGCACATATGCATGCGGTTATGTGATGATATTTTCTTCAAAATGTATTGTGCCAACAGAGTAGGAGATGATATTCACAAAACATACACCTGAAAAAGACCCATAACTAGAATTTTTTAAAACAAACTCCTAAAATCTATTTTAAAAGATAGACAATCTAATAGAAGAATGAGTAAAAGACAAGTTCTTCACAAAATAGGATATTCAAATAGCCAATAAACATACAAAACAAGTTGAACTTTATTAGTCACCATAGAAATGCAAATTGAAACCACATTGTGATACCACGATGTGAACAGCCATCACAATGGCTAAAATGAAAATGACTGACAATACCAAATATTGATGAGGATGTGGAACAAACAACTCCTGATGATAGGAGTGTAAATTAGTACAAACGCTAGAATTCACCAGCCTGAATTTTTTTCCTTGGAGAGACTTTTCGTTATGGATTCAACTTCTGAAACAGATATTAAGAGTCCAGATTTTCTGCTTCTTCTTGTGCCCAGTACTGGTGATTTGTATCTTCAAAAGATTATCCAGGCCATCTAAATTTTATGGCACAAATTTTGCTGTGTTATCAAAATACTTTTCATTTCTAACATGATTTCCTCTTTAACTCGTGGATTATTTAGAAATGTGTTATTTAATTTACCAAGATTTGGTGATATCTTAGATATCTTATGCTATTAATTTCTAGTATAGTTCCATTCTGATCAGCAAACAGACTGTATATGATTTCTATCCTTTGCAATTTATTGAAATTATTTTATGAGCAACATATTGTCTATATTGGTGATTTTCCATATGCACTTGTAAAGTATGTATATTTCACAGTTATTGCCTGTAAGTTCATATCTTGTAATTGTAGGAACCAGTTTGTTTGCCTTCTCTCAGGGACCACGTTACTGTACTGCCTATTGACCAGTGTTTAACAACAGCTATTTCATGTATTCTGTTGATTTTTTAAGCTCTTTACAGTGGAAGAAAAAGTCTGGTAACAATTACTCCACTAAGCCCAAAAATGAAAGTCAATATTATCCTTTATAAAGGAAAACTTTCAGTGTTAAAAATTAATATAAATAAAATCTTCTGGAAGAATTCAAAGAAGTTTCACCAATAGTTCTTTGGGTTTTAAATATTTAATTTTTGTTCTGTTGCTTGCTTTTATTGCTAAGTTACTTATCTGTATTTTTATAATAATTTAGAACCCACTGCTGCCTTTTTTTGGTCTGAAATGCCTCCATTTATTTCATGTCCATTCATCTTAAAATCCTCTGGGTAGAATTAAACCATTTTTTAACACTATAGCATTGATTTTCAGAGATAGGTTCATGATCATCTCTTGGTAAATTGCCACTGGGGATGTTGGTTTTTATTCATCTTAGAACAACAAAGAGTTGTAAAAGGCCTTTCGGAATATCTGTAAGAATCCTCTAACTTTACTCATAAGAAAATTATGTTCTATGAAAGTTCAATAACTTATCTCAAATTATCTAGCTAGTGGTTGGCAAGATTAAAACCAGGAGCCAAATTTTTCCACCAAAATTCAGTTTTTGTCTTTTGTTAGTTTGTGTATTTGTTTTACTTTATCACAGTCTTCCTCTTCAGAAACAGAATTTGTGTAATAGCCTTTCCCATTCACTTTATTTGCCTTCTCTAATTTTTTTAGAACAGTAAAAACAAAATTGCTTTCTCCAATTTTATTATTTCCAAGTTTTCACATCTTTTTACTGTTTCTAAAGTCCTTTTTGTGTTTAATATGTCAAAGAAGGAAGGCTTACGCCAGCTTAATCATTATACTCCTCCTGCTGGAAACAAGAATAACAACAGGCAATAAATAAGGCATTCAGCCAACTCATTAGACAGAAAGGGCTGCGCTGGACACTCAAGTGGCAAAGTGGTAGGCACAAAAGAAATTGGGGAGAGAAGACTGTGCATAAAAAACATTTAGGGCACAATCTGGATCTCTTCATCTTTAAGACGAGAAATCTCTTTGCTGCTCTACTGCAGCAAGTATAAGAGATGTGACTCTGAGACAAAAATACTTGTTGAATATTATCAAATATGAGCAACCTGTGTAGCACTTGTTGAAGATAGAACTTAACCTAGAGATATCATCAAAATTTTATCATACTACAAAACAACATATCAAGAAAACGAGTGAGTCTATAGTGCTGACTGCTACATCGCAGCAGGTAATATCTAACGACATCTTCATTGAAGGTTCCTTCTGAATCAGGACCTTGCTCTAGTCCTGATATTTCCTACTCTGCAGTTTACAAGCACACTCAGTTTCTTTTACTTGGTGCTTTTACTTGGTCTGCATCTGTGTGGATTTTTTTCTTAACTCTGCAGATCGCCTAAGCTATTTTCAAGTCACATATAAGAAGAAAACAGATTCTGTAAGAATTCAAAATGCACTAATTTCTGTTATGTTACTGATTCGTTTTTTAAAAATCAACAACTAGCAGAGAATGATTAAAGGCCTCTCAACATAACAATTCTTCATCATGTTGGATGCAACCTTGTTTTTAATAAGACTTAAAAATCGTGCTCACTAGTTTACAAGGTCATGTGGAAAAGAATAAATATTTCATTAAGCCTCCCAGAATTACTTATTGACTGTGTTTTCCTTCTTCTCCTTATAACGTGGTATTGCTAATAAAATAAATCAAATGTTACATATCCATTTATATGGCCCAGATTTACTTAGCTCACCCTGAAGGCAAAGATATAGCCCCTTGTTTTATGTGGTTACCATCTAACTAGACTTTACTGAGTGCAGGTGGAGGGGGAAGAAGAACAATTTCAGAATAGCAGATAATGTTATTGAACACTTACGGCAAGCTAGGCAGTGTGCTAAACACTTCTACTTTATCTTATTTAATCCTCAGAACAAGCCTATGAGTTAGATATTATTATTATCCTTATTTCTTCAATGAGAAAACCAAGCTTGGAGAGGGTAAATAATCCACCTAATATAACAAAGCTGGTAAGTGGTAGAGGCCTAAATCCAACCCTATTAATCTGTGCTTTCAACCAGTCTGTTCCTAGCTCCCATGCTTTTAGCAAAACTTCACTGCACTCTGCTTTGTGTAATGACAGACTTGTGTTAGGTCATCTAGGTGGTGGGAAGTCTCTAGACAACTTTGAAGACCCAAGATAGGTTTTTAGCCAGATAAGCTAGGAAACAGATAAAATGGCCCGATGGATAACAAACAGGGTTATCCTCATGTTCAATTTCCTGCGTGTTGGTTGCTAGTCACACATTTCTCTGATACAAAAGATGTATTTGAATGCAAACAGTAGAGAGTGATGGTATTTAAAAGAAATCATTGCATGTTTCTAGCTAACAAAAATGGTAAACTATTTCAAAATGTCAATATTTCATTTTAATTACAAATTACTTAGAATGAGAATTACAATACATCACAGTGTCAAAACACTTGAAAAAACTAACCTAAAGATTTGCTAAGTATCATATAAACAATTACAGTATTTTGATGTCAGGAGTCATCCGTTCTAATCCCTGTTTTACCAATAAATAAATGAATGACCCTGTGTGAGTCACTTATTTGTAATATGAGGAGGATAATAACAACAGTACCAAACTCGTGAGCTGACGTTTTGACTAAACAAGGTACTCAATGTGAAGTGCCTCATACCTGGAGACAGCTGGCTATTGTGACATAGCCAGGTCACTGTTCCATGTTAACAGTTCTTCTGCAAACCAAGATGTGGAAAACTTAGATGGGACTTCTGCGTGGAACTAATCTCACTAGATTTCCAAGTACTAGGGTTAAAGGTATGGTGTGTGCCTGGTTTGTTATCTTCAACAGTGAAGATGCTTTTAGCTCCTCTACCATGATTTGTCTGTTTTACTCTCCTTAGTTAGAAGGCCATGGAACTGAAAAATGGTAAATGATAAATATTCAGTAGATACAATCTTACTGCAAAGAAAGAAAGAAGACGTTTGCTTCCAAGTAAGTGACATTGGCCAGAAAAATCACTCCATTCATTAATTCTGAAGGAAAATCAGTATAAAATTTGGAAAAACAGTGATTGTGATGGAGTTTGGGTTTTGAAGTCAAAGAAGTTGTTATTGGAGTCTTGGTTCTACCACTTATACATTTGTAACTTTTGGATAAGTTACATAAACTCTGTTTCCTCAAGTATTAAATGTGACTAATAACACAACCATTTCTAGGTATTTGTGGGGGATTGTTTCCAGGATGTCCAGCAGATACAAAAATTCCAGGATGCTTAAGTCTGTTATCTAAAATGGCATAGTATTTGCATATAACCAATGCACATCCCCCTGCATACTTTAAATAATCTCTAGATTACTTATAATACCTAATGTAATGTAAATCCTATGTAAATAGTTGTATTGTTTTTTATTTGTGTTATTTTTTGTTGTGTTTTTTTTAATGTTCCATCCGTGGTTGGTCGAATTCGTGGATGCGAAACTCACAAACACAACTGTACTTACTTTGCAGGGACAGTTGTAAGGAATAGAGAAGATGTTTTAAATGGGCCTGAAACAATGCCTCAGATATAACAGGAACTAAATAATTGTGGGCAAAGCTCTGTATAATATATACTTTTTCATATTATGGTGCTCTTTTTGCCAATGATATTGGTGACAGCAATAGTTGTAATAATCTGATTTACAGTCTCTAATTCAGAAAGTCCCACACCATGGAATAATCTTGATGAGCATGCATGAAGATGGTACAAATTAGGCTTGTATGAAAACTTCACAGACAAAGATAATGTATTTTACCCAGCGTTATTATAAGCTAACCTCTTTATTCTTAGCTATACAGCTGGAGAATATATCCGTTACCGACAGAATTGGCTACTGAAAGGAAGTTTCTTTTTTTTTTTTTTTTTGAGGCGGAGTCTAGCTCTGTCGCCCAGGCTGGAGTGCAGTGGCCGGATCTCAGCTCACTGCAAGCTCCGCCTCCCGGGTTTACGCCATTCTCCTGCCTCAGCCTCCCGAGTAGCTGGGACTACAGGCGCCCGCCACCTCGCCCAGCTAGTTTTTTGTATCTCGGCCTCCCAAAGTGCTGGGATTACAGGCTTGAGCCACCGCGCCCAGCCGGAAGTTTTTAAGTTAAATTCACCCCATCTCTGTTATTCAAATCCTAATTGTAGCGGCTCTGCCTTATTTGGTTAGTCTCAGAACACATGTGTCTTGTCTTTGCCATCTGACTTCTTGTTGCATCATTGTTCTTTCTTTAGCAAAGTAAGATGGTCTGCCTCCAAGTTTAATATAACTGAATGAACTTGTAGCTATCAAGTAAGCACAGTGAAAATATACCCAAGGCCTTTTGGGACTGTCTGGCACTGGTCATTAAATAACCATCCCGCAGCTCACAGTGCCCAGAAATAGCACTTTGTATCCTATTACCCGAAGGGATTAAAAGAAAACTATATATATATATCAGAATACAGTTCTGAGTTCCACAGAAAGAAGTTTCCTGTAGTTTTAAATGACCTAAAACTCTCTCAAACAAAATTGAAGGAGATCAAAGTTTTGGCCCAGCGACTTTGAATATCAGATGAAATGCCCCAGTTGGCTTAGCTTGATTATGCTTCTTTAGCCTGATTGTTTTTCTCTATCACCTTGTGCCATTAATGGAGAAATTAATCTTTGAAGTTCTAATAGTTCAGCATTTTCAATTATTCATTTAGCTAAGGAATTTTTTTTAAGAACAGCTCAGTGTTCTCAGTTACGATAAGCCTACCGGCAGACACTGATACCCAACCTGGACTGCCACCCCTACAAAAGCATCTTTTCCATAGAAAGTTTTCTGAGGATTTAAAAAATTCATTCTACTACTTATTTTCTTTCTTAAAGTCCGAACTCATAATCAGCTTAAAGCATAAAAATTGTTTAATAAGCATTTTTAACAATTTTTTCCTAAAGAGCATTTTCAGAAGGGAGAAAGGTAGAAATGAGAGGAATGTGAGATTCAAAAAAAATACTACAGTCTTTTTAGGACTGGTTTTATAAGAACTGTGATCTAAAATCATCTATACTAACCCTTGGCTTCTAATTTTTTACCTGGCTAGACTTTAGGAATATATCAAGCTTTTCTAGTTTAAAAGCAAAACAAAAAACTCTCTTGTTCCCAGAATTTCCTTGCCTGTTCCAGTGTGATCCTTCTTTGTTTTTACTGAGTAATTTCTTCTGTTTCTTGTCATTCTGCCTTGATGAGAAGGCAAGAAGGTCCTGTGAACTCACTGGCGCTCTGTTGTGTTAGCACTCTTGACATAACAGCCTGTCAATGTGTAAGAAGACATTACTTTTGCTAGTCTGGTGACTCCAACAAAATTTTGTTGACTTTGGCAAGACTGGGGTGTTTTTTGTTTTTCTCTCCAGTAAACTGTATGCTCAGTCTTCATTTTAAGGAGTTGGGCAGTTGCTAAATGAAGACAAGGAGATCGCAGCTTCCACTAAGCTGTTTTTTACTCATTCAACATTTGTATTGCTTCTAAGCAATATTACACTAAAAGATCATTCAGGAAAATGGCATAGTCTGATTTTAAAGGTCTTTATTTTTGTGAACAATCATGGATTGAAGGTGTTTTATTACTTCTTCAGAATATATTTAGAAAATATATTCTCTGTTAACTAGATATGTTATGAATTTTCCCTTAAAAATTTCCATTTTTGCAAACTTGTCCAATTTCCCATATACTTGAAATAATGTAAAGGTAATTTTTAAGTTATAATTCATGTGAGTACAATGTATAGTGCCAAGGAATTCTGTCTTCAGAAGTGTGTGTTAATCCCAGGTCTCGGAATAAATGAATTGCTAAAAATTTTCTTTCCCCATGGTGTAGTTTTAGAGTTGCATTAATAATGTTTAAAATGCCACTTCTCATTCAGTTCCACATCAAATGTCACCAATCCACACAGGCCTTCCCTAGTCATCCTTTCTGGAGTATCCCCATATCATTACTCTCTATTACACCCCAGTTCCTTCCTGCATAGCACTCATCATGATGCATAATATTATAATGTGTTTATTGAATGTCTTAACCTACTAGAGTGTAAATTCCTGAGAGCAAATGACTTATTATCTTCATCATTTCTGTATCCCGAGGGCCTCACGTTGAGTTAAATAAATGAGAAAATGCACTAAAATTTCCTGCTACCTGTTCAATCCCTTTGGATGTCCCTCCTCTCTTCCAGATCTCTCTTCATCCAAAATACAGCCAATGTGCTTCCTTTACTTCTCCCAAGAATTTACCATTTTGTTGTTGTTTGGGCATGTTTTTCCCCCAATTACCCAATTAATACATGCTCATTTTAGAGAATTTGGAAAGAAAATCTAAGTCATGTTAAAAGATAATTAAAATCACTAGGGATGACCAATCATCCACTTGTCCAAGACTTGAAAGAATTTCCAGGTCATGGAACTTTGAATGCTAAAACCAGAAAAGTCCAGGAAAAAGCCACGATGAGTTAGTTACTCTGCACTTCACCTTTCACTCAATAGTTACTATTAATAATTTACTCTCTTCTCACCTGTTATTTTATGCATATTATATGTAATTGGATTTTATCTTGTAGACAATTTTGAGTTCAGCTCTTTCCAATTATTTTTATGCCATAAACATTTCCCCAAATGATTAAAATTCTTTCCCTTTTTTTGGTAAACATTCTTTCTTAATATCATTTTTAAAACTGCTTAAAAGTCCACATTTTACTTCAGAGATAGTTGTAATATAAGACTTAAGACAAAAGACTTGGGAGCCAGGTTGCCTGGATTCAAGTTCCAACTCTTCCTTGGGCATTTTCCTTATTCTCTTGGTCCCTTAGTTTCCTAATCTCTAATATAGGGATCAAGAAAGTGCATGCCCTAGGGTGTCATGACAATTAAAGGCATTTATATTTGAGTGTTATTAGCAGTAATTATCTCTCTATTTTCCTGGAAAGATTGTCACATACTATTATAGAATATTCATAACATACCTAGGTCTTTGTCAGACCCTGCTTCCTCCCTCTTTTATCTGTCAGAGGCATTTCTCCCAAATGAACCTTTGTATTCCTAACTCCACCTCGGCATCTGCTTCCCAGAGGACCGAACCGATATGGAAACTCTGCTAATTTGAAAGGGGGAAAGAGACATTTCATTATTCTACTTGCACTTCTTTGATTACAGATGTGGTCTAATGTTTATTTAATATCTTTATTAGGCTCTGAAATTCCCTCCTTTGTGATGTTCTTTGCCCATTTTTCCTGCTGGGATATTACTGTTTTATTAGTCTGTTTGTATAAGCTCTTTATATAGAAAAGATATTAGCTATTTATGTCATAATTTTTTGATGTATAGAAGTTTTACATTATTATATAGTCAAATGCTGATAAATTACTTTATAATTCTTACTTTTGCTCTCATGTGAAGAAGCCCATTCTCTTTCAGAGATCAGAGTCACTTTAGTCTCTATTTGTTAAGAGTTTACATTTAGTCCATCTAGAATAAATTTCCACACACGTTGTGAAATGAAAATGAAAGTGATTATTTTCTGAATAACCACATCTCTCCAGACCATTTAGTGGACAATCTTGCCCTTTTTGATTAATTTGTCATGTCTTCCAATAACATTTATTAAAATTTTATATAAGATGGGTTCTTTTCCTGTTATATTACTTTATTTGTCTTTTGCTGTACTCTGTACTTGCCAAATTACTGTAGTTTTATTATCAGTTTTAATATCTGCTGAGTCTCAATCAATAAACTTCTTAGGCTTCTGTGTTTTTTCCAAAGTGCAGTTATAGCACTTTAGATGGTTTCTATACAGAGGTCACTTTCTACTTCTACTCTCCTATGATTGGGAAATTTGTTATTCCTGAGGCTTGTGGTGATGATGATAATAATATGGAGAACTCTCATAATCCTGCTCCATAAAGGAGGAGAAACTCATTTGTGAAACAGGGCTGTTTAAAACACAATATAAATGTGATTAGAATGAACTCTTTAGCTGGTGTAGGTGCCTGTCAGTTTCATCCTATTTTCAAGTTAAGAGTCTGAGGTCCAGAATGTGACAGTGACATCCCAAGGCATACATGAAGCAAAGTTTCATAATGAAGATGTGACCAATAGCATCATCTATTCTTGGATGAAGGAAGTGGTCAATAAATATAAACAGAGAAGTGAGTAGAAAGAGAAGATTATGGACAAAACTTGTTTAGTCACTTCTATTGCCTCCACCAGCATTTTTTCGACAATCCTGGCCAAACTGAGTTTAGAAGGAGAGAGAAAAGGGGAATGACAGGGAGAGCAGTAGACAGAAGATGCCAGCCAGCAGCTGCTGCCGGAGTCTTACTCGGTCATCTCCAGGATGAATACTACCAAGGAAAAACAAAAAACAAACCCCAAAAAGCAGGTATAAACACTTAAAGGACTACAGAATTCCTTTGTAGTAACAATCATGTGCTAGGTAAACTGCAACTGTGAGAATGTGTTTTACTTGCCACAATTTCATTTAGGGTATAATTAACTCTTTATGTTATCTTAGGTATCTGTTGCCAGTGGATTTCTCTTGACCTCTATGGCAGGAGAGAAAAGACAAATGTTATTTTTTTTCCTCCTTATTTTTTTCACCAAATATTTTGGTGCCTTTTAAGTGGGTGTTTTATAAGCATGTACCTTTCATTCACTCAGATGGATAAATAGGAAAAGGGCAAACAACTCTTTCATGGTCAATAGAGCAAACAAGAATAGGATCACACATGCAGCTGAGGCTTGTAAAGTGAAATAGACTCTATTTGAAGATTCTGTGTTATTAGTCAGCATTCTCCAGAGAAACAAAAACAATGGGATATAATAGAGACATAAGATGAGATTTAATATGGGAATTGGCTCACATGATTCTGGAGGCCATTCTCAAATTGCTATAAAGAAATACCTGAGATTGGGTCATTTATAAGAAAAAAAGGTTTAATTGGCTCACAGTTCTGCAGGCTGTACAGGAAGCATGGTGCTGACATCTGCTCAGCTTTTGACGAGGCCTCAGGAAACTTAAAATCATGGCAGAAGGTGAAGGGGAGCAGGCACATCACATGGCAAAAGCAGGAGGAAGAGATGGGGAGAGGTGCCACACACTTCTAAATAACCAGATCTTGTGAGAACTCACTCATTATTGCAAGGATAGCATCAGAAGGGTGGTGCTAACCCATTTATGAGAAATCAGTCCCCATGATCCAATCATATCCCACCAGACCCCACCTCCAGCATTGGGGATTACATTTCCACATGAGATTTGGGCAGGTACACACTTTCAAACTGTATCAGAGGCTGAGAGATGCCATCATCTGCTGTCTGCAAGCTGTAGAACCAGGAAAGCCGGTATAATTCCGTCCAAGTCAACCAGGAGCTCCAGAGTTTTAGGGCAACATAGGACGGATGTGTCAGTTTAAGAAGAGAGATCCAATTTGCCCCTCCCCACCTTTTTGTCCTATTCAGGCCTTCAATGGATTGGATGATGCTGACCCACACTGGAAATGGTGATCTTTTTTACTCCATTCATTTATTCAAATGCTAATCTCTTCTGGAAACATCCTCACAGACACACCCAGACATAATGTTTTACCAGCTATAGATGCATCCCTTCACCCGGTGAAGTTGACATATAAAATTAACTGTCCATACTATGGGAAGAAAATTTTTCTTTTAACCAGTAACTTTTTACCCTATCTGAAGCAGCTACAATTTTAAAAGACGAAGGTGAAGATAGTTCTTAGGAGGAAATAGATGCTCCTGTGCTCTGCTTAGGGGCCTGCCAGCATCCCCTAAGGCTGTTAAGAGTTGGCAAGCTGGGGCTGTGCTATGAAGCCATATTCTGAAATAGTCCCTTCAGCGCAGCAGTTAAACTCCAGACTGGATAAGGAATTTGAAGGGTCTTCTGTGTGGATAGTAAAAGGTAATCTGACTTTGAAAAACACCTTGGAGGTGCACATTTTTATAACATTGGAAAACTAGATCAAGTCCTAGGAATAATGAGGCATCACCTCCCTCTGACTAGATGCTGCAGTGCAGGGCAAAGACTAAATTACCCAAAACCAACAATTATCACAAATATTACCTAGAAAAGGGAAGGCATAGTGGTCCTAGGTAAAGATGTTGGTTTTGAAGATGTAAATTATGGCATCATAGAAGATGTATATCAGCATGATAATTCAAAGTATGGATCTAATTGTCAAACAAATTCAGATCTGAATCTTTTTTTTTTTTTTGAGACAGAGTCTCACTCAGTCGCCCAGGCTGGAGTGCAGTGGTGCGATCTCGGCTCACAGCAAGCTCTGCCTCCTGGGTTCATGCCATTCTCCTGCCTCAGCCTCCTGAGTAGCTGGGACTACAGGAGCGCGACACCACACCCAGCTAACTTTTGTATTTTTAGTAGAGACGGGGTTTCACCGTGTTTGCCAGAATGGTCTAGATCTCCTGACCTCGTGATCCACACATCTCGGCCTCCAAAAGTGCTGGGATTACAGGCATGAGCCACTGCACCTGGCCCAGATCTGAATCTGTTACCTTAAGGCTCTGGAACAACGAGTTTCTTCATCTGTGAAGTAGAAGTATTATTTCTTACCTCACAGACTTGTAGAAATTAAATGATATAGGTAAGTGAGGTACTTCGCCTAGAACCTGGCGTATAAAAAGCACTCAATAAATGGTCGCTATTATCATTATTATTATTTATCATCATCACCCTAGAACAGAAGGAGCTGGGTAGGTTTTCCAGTCCATCCTCCCACTTCTAATCTGTATCACATTTAAATACTTACATAAAACAAATGAGTCCCTTTCCTGTTTTTAAGAATACTTTAGGAAAAGAAAGTACACAATTTCCTACAGGAATTCTCTCTTATTCATAAATGTTTTCTAGTTTTTCCAAAAACCTCTCATGTTGCAACTTAAACCTATTTCTTCTTGACTAACTTTACTGAAGATGTAAAAGACTTTCACATCCTCTTTAGTAAGCTTCTAAAGACTGTACTTGAAGAAAATTCTGACAGTACTTCTTTCTTTCTCTTTCTTCTATGCCCCACCCCAAACAGAGCTAACTTCTTCATTGCTTTCACTTCTCTGAGAGGAAATAATAATCTTACTAATGTTGGATTATAGTTCACAGGATGAAAAAAATTACAAGTCTTGAACACTAGGCAATGATTTTCTTGTAATATATCAAGGAATGGGTCGTACCAAGAAGAATGATGGCAAAGCTGAGTAATTGAGTCAAGTAAATACACCTGTTCCAAATGGGAGAAAATGGCCAAAATGAAGGCACTACAGGCCCCATCCAAGTATAAAATCCAGTGGGGCAGTCAAATCTTAAAGCTCCAAAATGATTTCCTTTGACTCCATGTCGTACATCTAGGTCATGCTGATGCAAAGGGTGGGTTCCCATGGCCTTGGGCAGCTCTGCCTCTGTGGCTTTGCAGGGTATAGCCCCACTCCTGGCTGCTTTCAAGTTCTGGCACTGAGTGTCTGCAGCTTTTCCAGGTGCACGATGTAAGCTGTCAGTGGGTCTATCATTCTGCAGGCTGGAGAATGGTGGTCCTCTTCTCACAGCTCCACTAAGAAGTGCCCCTTTGGGGACTCTGTGTGGGGGCTTCAACTCCACATTTCCTTTCCATACTGACCTAGTAGAGGTTCTCCATGAGGGTTCCACCCCTGCAGCAGACTTCTGCCTGGACATCAAGGTGTTTCTATACATTCTCTGAAATCTAAGCAGAGGCTCCAAACCTCAATTCTTGACTTCTGTGCACCCCTGCAGGCCCAACACCATTTAGAAGATGCCAAGGCTTGGGACTTGCACCCTCTGAAGCAATGGCCTGAGCTCTACATTGGCCCCTTTTGGCCATGACTGGGATGCAGGGCAACAAGTCCTGAGACTGCACAAAGCATCAAGGCCCTGGGCCTTGCCCACAAAACCATTTTTTTCTCCTAGGCCTCTGGGGCTATGATGGGATAGGCTGCCTTGAAGACCTTTGACATGCCCTGGAGATATTTCCCCATTGTTTTATGGTTTAACATTTGGCTAATCATTACTTATGCAAATTTCTGCAGCCAGATTGAATTTCTTCTCAGAAAATGGATTTTTCTTTTCTATTGCATCATCAGGCTGCAAATTGTCTGAACTTTTATGCCCTTTTAAACATAAGTTACAATTCCAAACCCATATATTTGTGGATACATAAACCTGAATGCTTTTAATAGCACTCAAGTCTGTCAGATGTGGTGGCTCATGCCTGTAAATCCAGTACTTTGGGAGACCAAGGCAGGCAGATGACCTGAGGTCAGGAGTTCGAGACCAGCCTGACCAACATGGAGAAACCCCATCTATACTAAAAATACAAAATTAGCTGGTCGTGGTGGCAGGCATCTGTAATCCCAGCTACTCAGGAGGCTCAGGCAGGAGAATCGCTTGAACCCAGGAGGCAGAGGTTGCAGTGAGCCGAGATTGCACCATTGCACTCCAGCTTGGGAAGCAAGAGTGAATCTCTGTCTCCAAAAAAAAAAAAAATAGCACTCAAGTGACTGCTTGAACGTTTTGCTGCTTAGAAATTTCTTCTGCCAGATGCCCTAAATCATCTCTCTCAAGTTAAAACTTCCACAAATCCCCATAGCAGGGGAAAAATGCCCTTAGCTAAAACATAGCAAGAGTCACCTTTATTCCAGTTCCCAACAAGTTCTTCATCTCCATCTGAGATCACCTCAACCTGGACCTCATTGTCCATATCAGCATTTTGGTCAAAGTCATTCAACAAATCTCTAGGAAGTTCCAAACTTTCTCATATTTTTTTGTCCTCTTCTGAGCTCTCCAAACTGTTCCAGCCTCTGCCTGTTACTCAGTTGCAAAATCACTTTTACATTTTCAGGTAAATTTATTGCAGCACCCACTCCCGGTACCAATTTACTGTATTAGTCTTTTTTCACACTGCTAATAAAAACATATCTGAGACTGGATAATTTTTGAAGGAAAGAAGTTTAATGCAGTCACTGTTCCACATGGCTGGGGAAGCCTCACAATCATGGCAGAAGGCAAAGGAGAAGCAAAGCCACATCTTACATGGTGGCAGGAGAGAGAGCTTGTCCAGGGGAACTCCCATTAATAAAACCATCAGATCTTGTGAGACTTTTTCCCTACTGTGAGAAAAGTATGGGATAAACCACCCTCATGATTCAGTTGTCTCTACCTGGTCCACTCCTGACACATGAGGATTATTACAATTCAAGGTGAGATCTGGGTGGGGACACAGCCAAACCATATCAGAGTGATGGGGTCCTGGGCAGAGCCAAGTCCAGCAGGTTCTAATAAAGAGCTTGATTTGCTCAAGGGGTCAATGTCTCAGTCAGTTGGGCTACTATTCGCCTTAGGGTGAATAATTTTAAAATAATAGAAATTTATTTTTATAACTGGAGGCTGGGAAGTCCAGAATCTAGATGCCAAGAGATTTAGGATCTGGTAAAGACTTATTCTGTGCTCCAAGATGACATCTGCTTCCTACATCCTCACTTGAAGGAAGGGCAAAAGGGCCAAACAGGCTCCTTCAAGCCCTTTTATGTGGGCACTAATCCCATTCATGGTTGTGGAGCCCTCATGACCTAATCACCTCCTAAAGGTCCCATCTCTTAATATTATTGCATTGGGGATTCATTGCACATGAATTTTGGAAGTACACAAACATTTAAACCACAGCATTCAGTATTGTGGAACAATCACACCTCTTCCTCCTGATTAAATTAAAATCACAGAAACAGAATATAAAAGGAATAATTTTAATACAAAAAAAGCAAAAAGGAAGGGCTCCATTGGTGAATAATAGATTATGCCAAATTTCTGGAAGACTGAGAGCTGATAGAGAAGTGTCTGTTGGTGAAGTAAAAAGGAAGAAACCTCATTCTAGAGGGAGAGAAAAAGGGTGTGTGTGTGTGTGTGTGTGTGTGTGTGTGTGTAAGTATTAAGGACAGGGGCAGGACATTTGCATCTAAGGACAAAAACAATCTGAAGAATGCAGGAGAGGCACAGGACACAGATATACCAGGTACAACAAATAATGACATTAAGCAGTAAAAACAAAGGGATTATTTAGTATATATTCAGAAGAGTTCACCTCTCTAGGCCTCTTGAAAAATTCTTAGCATTTACCTTAAAGAAAAGTGTTCTTTTCTAAAGAAATGGAATAAGATCAGTCTAGGAGATCCAACACCAATTAATAGGAGTTTCAGGAAGGAAACACAGAAAAAGTGGAGATAAAGACATTTTCAAATAAATACATTTCCTAGAGACGAAGAACAATGTCTTTATGTTAAGATATTCCCAACTCCTCAGCACAATGCAATGAAAAAATACCTATATCCATACAGATAACTGTCAATGTGAAGAATAAAAAGACACTGAAATCTTCCCTAAAAAACAAACAACATAGCAATGTTATCAAATAGCATTCCAGTTCTCTACGATAATATGAGTTGCCAGAAAACAGTGGAATGGTATTTTTAAGGTTCTAAAGGAAAACGATTTTGAACCTGGAATTCTGTACCCACCTAAACTATCAATCAAATATGGTATAAACTAGACTGATTCTCATATACAACAACTTAGAAACTTTACCTTTCATATACCATGTCTTAGGAAACTTCTTAAAGATGTGTTCCAGTAAAATTTGCAAACAAATCAAGAAGGTGAAGGGAGACCCCAGGATGACAGCTGTGTATCAAGCCTTGAAAGCAGTTCAGATTGGAGAAGATGGATGGATGGTCTTAGCTGATGAGAAAAGGAAATACTCAATAACATATCTGAAATTCTGTAGATTATGAAAATAATAATCAGGACTATACTAAAGGCAAATAGTGAAACAAAGAGGGAACTTTTAAAAATTCATGGGGAAAAAAGCTACACAAGGAAAAGCATAATCATATTTTAATATTGTGTCCATGTGTAATGCTTATAAATTCACAGTGTTAGTATTTTACTGCTTTTCAACTTTTTTTTTTTTTTTTTTTTTTGAGATGGAGTTTTGCTCTTATCACCCAGGCTGGAGTGCAATGGTGCAATCTCAGCTCACTGCAACCTCCACCTCCTGGATTCAAGCTGTTCTCATGCCTTGGCCTCCCAAATAGCTGGGCTTACAGACTTGCACCACCACACCCTGCTAATTTTTGTACTTTTAGTAGAGATGGTGTTTCCCCATGTTGGCCAGGCTGGTCTCGAACTCCTAATCTCAGATGATCCACCCATCTTGGCCTCCCAAAGTGCTGGGATTACTGGTGTGAGCCACTACACCCAGCCCTGCTTTTCAACTTTTAAACTCAACCTATAGGCAATGTATGTAATACTATATTTTGGTTACAGAATAAATTACAAAATGTTATCAACTTTGGAGAGGCAAAGGAGAAAGTATAGAGGTTAGAAGTTAGGAAGAAGAAGGAGTGGAGAAGAACTGAATGGAAGGATAGAGGCATTAACATCCTATCTTACAAGCTGGGCAATCAAGGATAATACCTATCATTGATAAAATGATAAATGAAGCTGTGATAATAACTCTTAGAGTTACCAGGGAAGTAGTGGATGACATCACTGAATGGATAACTTACTTCTCATTTATTATAGAGGATGAAAATTTAGATAATGTCTTATCAGGGGAATCACCCCCAATATTTCAATGTAGGTTCTTTCTATTTTCTGTAGGTATCAGCCAGCTGAGAAATAAAGAGAAACAGTACAAAGAGAGGAATTTTACAGCTGGGTTGCCAGGGGTGACATCACATATCAGTAGGACTGTGATGCCCACCTGAGCCTCAAACCAGCAAGTTTTTTATCAAGAGTTTCAAAAGAGGAGGGAGTGTAATAACAGAGAGTAGGTACAAAGATCACATGCTTCAAAGGGCAAACAGCAGAACAAAGATCACAAGGCAAAGGGCAAGAGAAGAACTACTGATAAGGGTCTATGGTCAACAGTGCATGTATTGTGTTGATAAACATCTTAAACAACAGAAAACATGGTCTGAGAGCAGAGAAATGGTCTGACCACAAATTCACCAGGGTGGAGTTTTTTCCCACCCTAATAAGCCTGAGGGTACTGCAGGAGACCAGGGCATATCTCAGTCCTTATCTCAACTGCATAAGATGGACATTCCCAGAGCAGCCGTTTATAGACCTCTCCCCAGGAATGCCTTCCTTTCCCAGCGTATTAATATTAATATTCCTTGCTAGGAAAAGAATTTCGTGATATCTTCCCTACTTGCACATCCACGTGTAGGCTCTCTGAAAGAAGAAAAATATGGCTCTTTTTGCCCGATCCCGCAGGCAGTCAGACCTTATGGTTGTCTTCCCTTGTTCCCTTAAAATCACTGTTATTCTGTTCTTTCTCAAGGTGCACTGATTTCACATTGTTCAAACACACGTTTTACAATCAATCTGTACAGTTAACACAATTATGACAGTGGTCCTGAGGTGATGTACATCCTCAGCTTACGAAGATAACAAGATTAAGAGATTAAAGTAAGGCAGGTGTAAGAAATTACAAAAGTATTATATGGGAACTGACAGATGTCCATATTAAAATGAAATCTTCACAATTTATATTCCTCTGCCATGGCTCCAGCCAGTGCCTCCATTCGGGGTCTCTGACTTCCTGCAGCAATGTCTCAAATTAATAAATCAAGCAATGATAGAAGAAGCATATTTAATAACACAGAAGTAATACCAAAAATGTGTTATAAGGGATTGACTCTACAGAATGAGGTGAAGGTAGAATCAATAGGGTGAAGAGTATTAGGTAAATAAAAATTTTATGTAGGGAGATAGAAATAGATAGAAAGATAAACAGCAAAATATTTGATAGAATGAACTTATTTTTTAAGTCATAGTCAACATAAAGTCTATAAGGTCAAGTTAATTGGAAAGATAGGAAGTCATAGAAACAAGGGCAATATCTTGAGGGCAGTTGTTACTACAGGATCTCTAGCTCTCCTCTAAGGTATTTGATCTACTCCTCCCACAGTGCAAGATTTTCTGGTTCTAAAGAACTATCAAGCAGATAATGTAATCAATTATCTAAATTATTTACATCAGTATAAGAACTTTTTTTAAAAAAATAGGCTAATTTTAATAGCAGTTTTAAGTTCACACCAAAATTGAGCTGGAAGTTATAGAGATTTCCCATATACTCCTTGTTCCCACAAATACATATCCTTCCCATTATCAACACCCTACTCCAGAGCACTGTATTTGTTACAATTGATGAATCTACATTGTTACATCTTTGTCATCCAAAGTCCATAATTAACATTAGGGTTCACTCTGGGTGTTACATATTCTGTGAGTTTGTACAAATTTATGATTATATGTATACATCACTATAGTATCATACAGAGTAGTTTCACTGCCCTAAAAATTCTTTGTGTTCCACCTATTCATCCCTTTTTCCCTCGAGCCCTAGAAACCACTGATGTTTTTCCTGTCTCCACAGTTTTGTCTTTTCCAAAGTGTTGTGTAGTTAAAATCATACAGTATATAGCCTTTTCAGTACGCAGCTTCTCTTTCACTTAGAAATGTGCATTTTGTGTTTTCTCAATGTGTTTTCATGGCACAATAGCTCATTACTTTTTAGTGTGGAATAATATTCCATTGCTTGGATCTACCACCATTTATTTGTCCATTCACCTACTGGAGGATATCTGGATTGCTTCCAAGTTTTGGCAACAAATACATCTACTGTAAACATCTGTGTGCAGGTTTTTGTGTGGACGTAAGTTTTCAGCTCCTTTGGGTAAGTACCAAAGAGTGTGATTGCTAGATCATACAGTAAAATATATTTAGTTGCCGGGCGCGGTGGCTCAAGCCTGTAATCCCAGCACTTTGGGAGGCCGAGGCGGGTGGATCACAAGGTCAGGAGATCGAGACCATCCTGGCTTACATGGTGAAACCCCGTCTCTACTAAAAATACAAAAAATTAGCCGGGCATGGTGGCGGGCACCTGTAGTCCCAGATACTCGGAGGCTGAGGCGGGAGAATGGCATGAACCCAGGAGGTGGAGCTTGCAGTGAGCCGAGATCGCACCACTGCACTCCAGCCTGGGCGACACAGCAAGACTCCGTTTCAAAAAATATATATATATATATATATTTAGTTTTGTAAGAAACCACCAAGCTGTTTTACAAAGTGACTGTATCACTTTGCACTCTTACCAGCAGTGAGAGAGAGTTCCTGTTGCTCCACATCCTTGCCAGCATTTGGTGTTGTCAGTGTTCTGGATTGTGGCCATTCTAATAGGTGTGTAGTAGCACATAACAACTTTTAGTATCCATAATGAAGTCAGGACTACATCATGCAGCTGAATATTCAAAACATTAGAATAAACCTGATTGGATCAGGAAAGGAGAAAAGAATTGAGATGACTGCCCCTGAACTGAGGCCCTTTTTGGTCCTCCTCCAGGATTCAGGACCAGGATGCTGTGGGGTGTTCCCAAAGACCTTAGTCTCTCTAGTGAAATGAATAGGTCATTGGGCTTTGGTGTCTCAGATTAGAAATTATAGGCTACAAGTTTGTGGACTAGCAAGTTTGGAGTGTGTCTCCATGACAATATAATGAATTTATACAACAATAAGGAGCTAAATGTCAGACAGACCTGGATGCAAACACCGGCTCCACTCTTAACTAGAACCATGAATAGCATTCGACCTTCCTAACATTGGTTTCTTTGTAGAATGGGAATCATTATACCCACACAATTAGATATTGTTTAGAACAGTGTTTGATAAATTGCTACTGTGGCTGCTAAACACGAAGTACATCATGAAATTCTGAAAAAATAATTACAAATCAAAATACACATTTAAACAAAAAATTACGATGAGATACCACTTTATACCTGCTGGGATGGCTATAATCAAAAAGACCATATCAACTTTGGGCAAGGATGTGGGGAAATTGAAACCCTCATTTAATATTTGTGAGACTATAAGATGGAGAAGCTACTTTGGAAAACAGGATGGCAATTCCTCAAAAAGTTAAACATAGAGCTATCATATGACCTAGTAAGTCCACTCCTGGAATATACCAAAGAGAAATGGAAACACAGGCTCACACAAGAACTGATACACAAATAATCATAGCAACATTATTTGTAATAGCCTAGGACTGGATATGACCTAAGTTCCATCAACTGATGAACAAACAAATAAATGTAGTAAACACACACAATGGAATATTATTAGGCAATAAAAAGATGGAAAGTACTGATGCATGTTGCAATGTGATGGAGCTTAAAAACTTTCTACTGAATCAAAGAAGCCAGACACAAAAGGTCACGGATAGTATGATTTCATTTCTGTGAAATGTTCATGATAGGCAAATCCATAGAGACAGAAAGTAGATTAGTGGTTGTCAGGGGCTGGGAAAAAGAGGAAATGGTGAGTGACTGCTAATGGATACAAAGTTCTTTTTAGGGTGATATAAATGTTCTGGAATGAGATAGCAGTGATGACTGAACAACTGTGAATCTATCAAAAACCACTGAATTGTGTACTTTAAAAGAGTGAATTGTATGACACATGAATTACATCTCAATAAAGCTGTTATAACATACATTTAACTTTAAAAATAAAATAAGTCATACTAATATTATGTATGTGAGGTGTGATGAAAAACAGATACGATTAAGGAAGGAAACAAGGAGAAAGGAAGGACTGCAGAATTAATCATGTTTACTTGTTACAACTCCAAAAGGCTTAGAAATTATTGTTTTAATTTGTATCATTAGGAGAAGCTAGGATTATATTGATAAGTGGCATGCAAAGGTTTCCAACAAAATCAGAACTTACTTTTTTTTAAGTTATAATAATATTTTATTTAAATGGTACAGAAGAAATTATGTATACTTAAAAATGATTAAAAATTCATGTTAGGAAATGCTAAAAACCCAATAATTTACTGAATGATGAAATCTAAAGTGATGAGAAAACACAAAATACTTTCATTTGGTCCTCTCACCTAACAAAACTATTATAAACATGAGATTATAGTAATTACTGAAGTTGGGTTAAAGGCACAAGACAACACAATTCCTTTATACACATCCAGCCATTTTATACAAGAAACCGTTATACCTTAAATGGAAGAGTGAACAATTTGTTTAAAATAATGAGAGTGCATTATGCACCTATAATGAAACCACTTTCTCCAAAGATTTAAACAGATTAACATTGCAAAGTGGTATTTCTATATAACACTGATTTCAACAATGGATATACAAAGTCACAATTTTTCCCAAGAAACCATTCACTTTATGGTTTCAAAAACACATTGTAGCTTTTCTGTTACTGATCTGCCTTGTTTTCAACTAGTTGCATGTTTATTCATCCACTTCAAATTTACATGTCCAGTCTGGCATGGTGGCATGGGCCTGTACTCCCAACTACTTCAGAGGCTGAGGCAGGAGGATCAGTTGATCCCAGGAGTTCAAAGCCAGTCTGGGCAACAGAGAAAGGCCCTGTGTCTTCAGAAATCATTCAAGGAGTGAGATAAACATTACAACCCCCATATACCAGGTAAACAACAATAACGGAGTGAAAAATGACCACATATGCCCTAAAGAAATATTGACGCAAACTCCTGATGTAATAAAGGCAGCAGTTGTAATGGGTACCTGAAACAGTATCATGGAATTGGAGAACTTACTTTTTTAATGAAAGAAAAGCTAGCTTGAAAGAAATGTTTTTGAGGTTTTCTTTTGTTTTTCTCCTTTTTGTTTGGTTCAGGTTTGAAGTTTAGATTGGCTTGGCTTAAATTCGGGTGGGTAAAAAAAATATTGTTTTTGGAGGAATTAATATTTATCAAATTTTCCCTTCTTTCATGTAAACCCCAATGAATGATATGAAATTTGAAGAAATAGGAGAGAGCAAGAGCCATAGAATGGAGTCAGAAAAACACTGCTCTTCTTTAAAATAGAGAGGCTAATTTTAAAATCTTGAGCTTGGGACCTGGAATGCAAAACATCTCAACTTAGCACTTTGAATGCTTTCTCCTCCCAAGCCGGTCGTATTCCTTTCTCTATCTTCATGTTAAGGCTGGGTGGAAGGTTCATCAATTCCTGGGTATGGTCCAAAATAGACTTAGATTTGTATCTATGAGAACCAATGATCTTAGCAGTACGTGGCTTACATCCAATTCTCAGAACTTAATGCTTACCATTGTAACATTATGATAATAAAACACTGGCAGATATAAAGACATGCCATTTATTTTAGTCATATCGAATCTCTTAGAATAAATTATTTCTTTTTTAGAAAAAATCTTTAAGAGTAAAATTTACATAAATCAAAGGTATACCTGTTACAATTTTAAATGAACATCCATCTACCCCCAATGCTTTAAGTATTAGAGAGTAGACTTGAAGTCCGTCTAAGACTCCTTCCAGCTTTACATAAGGTCTCATTACTATGTTGCTTTGGATCCTCTTGTTCTCTGTTTTCTTCATAAAATGATGCTCACAGAGGTTAGGTAAACTGGCCAAGGTAACACAGTAATGGCTGTACTATATTTCAACTCCAGCTTTTTAAATCCATGCTTAATACTTTTTCTCAACACCTCCCAGTTGCCTCACATGATTTCAGATTCTTCTTTGGGACTCCTTGAATTCACCCTATGTAGCATTTCCCTTGGCAAGAGAAAAAAACAATTAAAATGTGCTTTCTTAATAGGCAAAGCAGGAGATGTATAGTTCTTCAAATAACTTAAAAAGGGAAGTCCATATTTATTAAGTGAAAAGACCAAGTGCAATCATGTTAGCTTGAAAGGGGAATAAGTGATTACATGATATAATTGGACTGCTGGACAGGAACAGATACGGGACTTTTCCATGAGTTATTTATTTTGGTCTTTTATTTAAAGCAGCCCTTATTTTTAGATTGTTTGATTAACAGACAAATTAGAAACTCAGCAAATTTTTTAGTGGACAATTTTAGTTTTCCAAAAATGTCCTTGTATTTCCGCTACCCTCTTTAAAAATGAAACCTATCCCTCTTCAGGACACTGGTCCTAAGACAGAGCATCTAGAAGTACCCAAATACCTCCAAATAGATCAGAACCAATTCAACTATTTCTAGAAAAAAACAAAGTCTGTGCTTCATATTGGATGTCAGCAATACGTTCTCCCTGCTCTTCTAGATTACTTATTTTCTATTTATCAAAATTCGTCAGCTAAGTTCGTTATTTTCTATCCATCAAAATCAATTAACCAGCTACCTTGGAACCTATCACCCAGAATATTCCTTCTTTTCCTAGCCATTGTCTGTGTTCATAAATCATATTGTGAAGCAAATGAGAATGAATTAGGAGGGAAAAAATGGGAAATAGGGTTTTAGGAGAGACGAGATTTCTCTAAGTTGGCCAGGCTGGTCTCAAACTCCTGACCTCAAGTGATCTGCCCATGTCAGCCTCCCAAAGTGCTGGGATTAGAGGCATAAGCCACACCACCCAGCAATATTTTAATTTTTTTGTAGAAATGGGGTCTTACTGTGTTGCCCAGGATGGTGTTGAACTCCTGGACTCAAGCAATCTTCCTGTCTCAGTCTCCCAAAGTGCTGGGATTGCAGGCATCAATCACTGCACCTGGCCCAGTCAGTGGGTTTGTTGTTGTTGTTGTTGCTTGTGTTTTGAGACAGAGTCTCATTCTGTTGCCCAGGCTGGAGTACAGAAGTGAGATCTTGACTCACTGCAACCTCCACCTCCCGGGTTCAAGCAATTCTCCTGCCTCAACCTCCCGAGTAGCTGGGACTACTGGTGTGCACCACCACGCCCAGCTAACTTCGTTATTTTTAATAGAGATGGGGTTTCACCACATTGGCCAGGGTGGTCTCAAACTCCTGACCTCAAGTGATCCACCCGCCTCAGCCTCCCAAAGTGCTGGGATTATAGACATGAGCCGCTGCTCATGTGGTTTTAACAATGCCTTGTACATTAACTTTGACTGGCAAGACAAGAATTGAGCTCACAGAGAAATTAATGCTTAGATGGGACCTGAATAGGGTGAGAAAGAAAGGCAAAGAAGCCCACTAAAAGTCAGACTTGGTGATTGCGTAGGAACTTGAACATGAAAAGTCAGAGTAAATGGGAAAGGCCTCAGCCAGACCACCACAGATTCCTGGGACCAAAAGCAAGAATGGTATATGGCCTCACTTTCTGATGGTTCATTGCCATTTCACCTCCCACCACCTACACCCCCATTTTTTGAGATAAGAATGTACATTTGACCCTTGAACAACACAGGTTTGAACTGTGTGTATCTACTTAAAGGCAAATTTTCTCCTGCCTCTGCTGCTACCCCTGAGACAGCAAGACCAACCCCTCCTCTTCCTTCTTCTTCTCAGCCTACTCATCATGAAGATGATGAGGAAGAAGACCTTTATGATGATCCACTTTCACTAAACAAACAGTAAATATATTTTCTCTTCCTTATGATTTTCTTTTCTCTAGCTTACTTTATTGTTAAAATACAGTATACAATGCCTATAACATACAAAATGTGTTCTAAATGACTTTATGTTATCAGTAAGGCTTCAGGTCAATAGTAGGCTATTAGTAGTTAGGTTTTGGGGGAGTCAAAAATTATATGTGGATTTTTGACTGTGCATGGGGTCAGCTTCGCTAACCCTTCATTATTCAAGGGTCATCTGTACAATATATACATATTTAGGATTTCTCTTACCTTCAGTAGGTTTGGCTGTGGTCCCAGTGAACTATGTCTGCTGCTGAATACAGGGGTTGAGGATAGGACCTAGTCTAAGCCAATCTATGTGTTACATCCCTTGATCACAATAATTAGGCCAATCAGTACCAATAATCCTAAGATCTAGGACCTCTCTTTGGGTTTTTCAAGGAAGAGTACCATCCTTTCTGTTGGACTTAGAGACATGGGGTAAGCTGGAGCTATGAATGGAGTCAATGCATTAGAACAGAGCTCAAAAATGAAGACAAACCGAAGGTGAGTTCTGATAGCATTGTTTGAGCCTCAAATCCTGCCCTAAATAAAGTCCCTGGATTTTTCAGTTCATGGGTCAATGAATTCCCCTTCTTTAATGAAACCAGTTTAAGTTGGGTCTTTCATCACTAGCAATAGAAAGAGTGCAAACTGATATACATTTCATTTACACAAATGACTTTGTGTAATGTTTTCATATTTTCAGCCATTTCTATTGGGAGATAACTTGCAGAATCTGTTGAAGTAGACATTGTTAGATATATATCTAGGACAAATGGAAGTAATAATGTACTTTGTAATATATGAAGCTATGAAACATTACTTTGTTGCACCAGAGCATTATTACAATCGGAACTCCTTCACAGACACATCATTGACCACCATTGGGACCACAAGTGAATTTGACCAATCTGAGGTCAGCAATGTCCAGACTGTCACATGCAGAGAGCTGTTTATTCATGTTAGCAATCAGAATTTAGTAATTAAACTGAGTAGTAGATGACGTTTCACTTTATAAGCAATGTAAGTCAATTTAGAAGGGAATTGCCAGAGATTAGGGACTAATAATAAAATAATAAGGTTATGCTAAAAAAAAGTTTGAGTGGAAAAAAAATGGCATTTGATTTAGGTCATGAAAAAAACATAGTCTTCTATTGTCTTCATATTTGACTTTCTGTTTTAAGTCTTGATCGTTTTAATGACACTACTGATGGATGGGAAGGGAAAGGAATATTTATTTCTAAGTGTCTGTTATCAGTTAGGAAGGTTTCTGCAGCACAAACTCAACTAAAACTGACTCAAAGGTCTGGGCTGGTGGCTCATGCCTATAATCCCAGCACTTTGGGAGGCCAAGGTGGGTGGATCACTTGAGGTCAGGAGTTTGAGACCAGCCTGGCCAACATGGTGAAATCCCGTTTCTGCTGAAAACAACAACAACAGCAACAACAAAAATTAGCCTGGCGTGGTGGTGGGCGCCTATAATCCCAGCTACTCAGGAGGCTGTGGCAGGAGAATTGCTTGAATCCGGGAGGCAGAGGTTCCAGTGAGCCGAGATTGCACCGCTGCAATCCGGCCTGGACAGCAAAAGCAAAGGTCCAGCTCGGGGAAAAAAAAAACAAAAACCAAAACAACTGGTTCAGAGAATAAGGGAGTTTATTGAATCACATAACTAGAAAGACTAGAGAGCAAACTTTAGGGTTACTTTGGGCCAAAGGTTTATAATATTATCATCAGGGTCATTGTTCCTTTTTTTTAAATGTTCAGTTCCCTTGGTTGTGCTCTCCTTGCACTGGCTTTTTATTTAGGCTGGCTTTCCATAGCAAGGTGGCTACCCACAGCTCCTAAGGCTAAATGCTTTCTCATTTGCACTGGGGGCAAGAAGGGGTTCCTTTTCCTTCCAACCATAAAACCAAATTCTTAAGCTTCCCACTGACTGAACTTTCTCACCTCTGAAAAAAATTAATATGGCTAAGGAAGTCACAGTAATTTTAGACCTGGGAAATGAGCCCATCTAAACCAACAACCACCAGGCCCAGACTAGTGAGAATCCACCTCTAGAGTTAGGAGAGAACAGTCACACGGTTTCTACCCAAAGTAAGAGTGTGAAACGGATGTTGTGTGTGCAACCACAATGTTTTTTACTCTTATGTACCAGACTGAAGCTAAACAACAGGATGAATTTGCTGAGCACTTTCCTTGGCTGCCAATCCATACAGAGTTTTCACTGGAAAAGTACCTTGATGAAGAAAGTTATTCAGGGATAGCTCATGTGAGGGTTGTGCTCCCTAAGCATTGCATAATTCCAGCCTAATTTTCCTGTAGGCATAAATGGAAACTAGGGAGGGATGGATTCTCATAGCACATGCATCTACTATGATTTTTGCCAATTTTCACTTTAATACTTGTTTTATTTTTTTCAAGATTATTTCTAATATTTCATAGCACGCTTTCTTCAAAATGTACAGCCCAGTGTGTCAGGGTGTTTGGTCTTATTTTAGCATGTCTAGCTTCTATTCCAAAGATACTGATTTTCAGGACCATTTTCTTAGCAGCATCATTTGGACCATCTTCAAACGAATGCTTAGATGGTATTACTACTGGATACTAAAAATACTTCAAATTGTAATAACAGTGATTTTTTAAATGAAGGCAAAAATAGTTACAGTTACAAAGTGTACAATTTTGGTGCCCTGGGTCATTTACCCTAAGCCCATTTCTGATCTCCCGTGACAGTGGACAGTATGACATAATAAAAAACACACATTTGATCTCTGTCTCCAGTTCCTGTCACAGAGCTCTTGAAAGTAATTTTCTGAACAACAGTTTTGTTAAGTGCATATCTTTTCTCTAATATTTGGTCCTTGACCTTGCTTTCTAACACAGAGCTCCAAATACCTTGGAATTTTTGTGTTTTGTTCTAATGAGGCAAACATTGGTGGGCTCCTGGGTGGAGGCTGGTCATCAGAAAGACCAAACCAGAATTAGAAGCTTTAATCTTTCAGCCCCAGCCCCCATCCTCTGGGCAGGAAACAGGGGCTAGAAACTGAGTTAATAATCAATCATCCCTACACAATAAAGCCGGCATTAAAATCTCTAAACTACAGGATTTGGGGAGCTTCAGGGTAGGTGACCATCTGGAGGTCCTGGGAGGGTGGTGTGACTGCAGTGGGCATAGAAGCTCCGTACCCCTTCTCCATCCGTTGCCCTATGCATCCCTTCCATCTGATTGTTCCTGAGTTTTGTCTTGTATAATCAACCAGTAATCTAGTAAGTAAATTTTTTTCCTGCGTTGTGTGCGCTAGTCTAGCAAATGATTCACCTAGGGAGGGGGTTGTGGAGAGCCTGATTTATAGTTGGCTGGTCCGAACCATGAGTGACAACCTGGACTTGGGATTGGCATCTGAATTGGGAGCAGTTTTGTGGGATTAAATCCTTGACCTGTGGAATCTGATGCTAACTCTGATTAGTGTCCAAATTGTAGGAGATGATGCTAACTCTGATGAGTGTACGAATTGAATTGAATTCTAGGATACCTGGTTGCTGTCTGTAGAGAATTGCAGAATTACTTGGTGTGGGAAAACTTTACACACAGGCACACACACACACACATACACACACACAGAGTATCAGAAGTAAAGTACTGAGGGTGCAAATAAAGAGAAAAACAGTGAGTTTTTTCTATACAGACAGTCCCACATCAAACATTACCATGAGTCTTTTCATTTTTTGCCCTGGAGCCTTCTTTGAAATCTGAAGCCACAGGTACCTACTTGGCCCATAGGCAAACGAAGCCAGGAATCATAGTAGGTGTTCAATCAATACATGCTGAATGATTGAATAGTAGAATATAACAGATTGCCATTAAACTGCCTTGTCAGTAGATGAGCACACTAAGGGGCACATATATCTGGAATCTGAATTACTTGGGACCTAGCAGCACTGTCCAGTAGAGCTTTCTGCATATCAGTGCTGTCTAATAAAATAGCCACTATCCACAGGTGGCTATTTAGCCCTTGAAATGTAGCTGGTATGAGTAGCTGGTAAATAACCAATTTTTAAATTGAATTTTGTTTTAATTAATTTACAGTTAAATTTAAAGAGCCAAGTGTGTCTAATGGCTACCATTTTAGATAGCATAGGATGGGAGATGCCAACTGCTGTCACAAAAGTCCTCTTACTCCTTGCCACACTTAGCCTAAAAAGTATGTATTTAGTAACAGTTTGTGGGTACACAAAATAATTAGCCTACCTGGGAAACCCGCATGGCTTGGAGCAGCCCCGAAACTACACTGCAAGCCTTTTTTTCTTCTCAAAGTCAAGGTCTAGCAAAAACGGGCAGGTGGAATCAAGAAGTTGTTCCTTGCGTGGAGCTCCTTGGCTTGTGTTTATGATGAGGTTTGAGCACAGACTTTCACTGCTGTGTTTCTCTGTGTTGGCGCAGACAGGTAGAGGAGAATGTGACTTAGAAATGCATGTGACAGTTTAAATCCAGCCCATTCAGATTCATTTACATTTAAATAAGAAAAAAAGTGCTGCTTTTAAACAACCATTCATGTCTAGGAAAACATCTTTGAATCCTCTAATTTATTATTTGAAAAAGTCCCTTTCACTAGGAAGAAAAGGAAATATATGTTTTATGTAATTGTCAGTGTGCAGGTTGCAAAGACTGAACCTCTAGTTTCAAAGAAGTTTCTAAACTTGGTAAGCCCCCCTTCCCATTAGTAATAATAAAAAATGCTTTGTGTGCACACACCTAGTTTAACAGCTAGGTCACAGGCGGGCCTCAGGTGCTCAGGGGTTCTATTCTCAGCTCTTTCACAGACTCAGCCTTTGACCTCAGGAAAGCTGGGTTAGATTTAGACCAAAGGCTCCACAGTGCACAGTTGGAATGTGTGCATCCTACAAGTTTTGCTCCTTTTCTGGAAACTCACAGCAGCACTTTTGATTCTGCTTTGATGGAATGGGTCATGGTACAGCCATACACCATCTTGACCAGTTCCCCAGGCTTTTCAGGGACTACCTTCCCCTTTCTTCTCTTCCACATTCCTCTCTCTCCCCATGCTACTTTTCCATGATGACTGTGGCATCATTTTAGATCTTGGGGTTAGAAATAAATGCAGGCAGGTGAGCCTCATATATAGTCTTATTACTTAAACCTGCTTGAAGCAGTTGAGCACATTGGTGGTTGGTTGGTTTGTCTGAAGCAGAGGATTTGATCCCTGCACAACTGCAGTTGCCCCAAGAGCACAATGACACTTTATGTTCCAGACCCAAATCGTCAGTTTCACTGCACTCCCACAGTCCCTCAGACCTAGATTCCAACTTGCATCTGTGTATCAAGGCTTCCTCTCCTGGGACCCCTTGTGGATGAAATCTGCTGTAGGTTCCAAGCTTGCAGGTTTAGTTGTTACGGCTCTTTAGTGGTCCTAGGGAACTGAAAAAAAAAAAAAAAAAAAGCCAAGGCCAGTGTGGCTGACAGCTACTGGGGAGATTCTGCCATCCTTCTGCAGTCCAAGAACAACACGATGCCTCAAGCTGATTTCCAACGGCACATTTTTTAAATTTAGATTTTATGACTATGGCTTTTACTCTGGGTGAAATGAGTTGCTACTGGAGGATTTTGAGCAGAGGAATGACAAATTAGACTTAACTTTTAAAGTCTCCCTCTGGCTGCTGAATTTGGATCTCTGAATATTACTCACTCTTGCATTTTCCATTGCTGTGTTCCTGGCAATAAACTTTATGCTTGCTCTGCCTGCTGGGCTCGCTTCCTCTCCCTCACAACCTACAACAGGCTCTGCTCTTCCATCTCTGCTTCTAGACTCGACCTTAGTCAGTGAGGCAGCTCTACCTCCTGACCCAAGCATCACTCTTCCTGGCCATGCTGCTGCAGTGAACAGAGCCAGTGTAGCTGATTCCTTATCGTCAACAATGTGTTAATACTTTATCATCTGAAATTAGTATTGAGCTCTGTATTTATTGAACTTCGCATGGAATTTTCATTTTTCTTAGAGATCCCCAGGTCAGGATGACCCAAATTGTAAGTGCTCCCTCTCCCACACTGGCACCTTGACCCCTGCTGATCTTGGTGTCTCTGCTTCTCACCTTTAAATGTGTTGCTTCATAAGGATGTTCCTGCACTTTTCTGTATGTGAACCACTGCCTTTTCATGATCACTTATTAAAAAAAAAAGCTGAACTAATTTTTTATTGAAAATTAACTATTTTTGATAAAATGATGGAAAACCTGGACAATACAGATTGACTTAAATAGGAAAAATATTTGCAAATATCTATAATCCTACTAATACAAATATATTTTCTAAAATTATATGCATATATATGTATAGTTTGTTTTACAAAATTACACTATATACCTATATTTGCATTCTACTTTTTCACCTTATAGTATATAATGAGCATTTTCCAATCTTGTTAAGTGATTTTTAGTAGCTGCATAGTACAGTGTGGCTGTATCATTATGTAATCTTCTACTTAAGTAATTGGACTGTTTCCCGGTTTTTGATATTATAACCATGTTATTGCAAATGTTATATATATGAATATCTGAATAGCTCTCTGACAATTTTATTCAATTAAATTCCCAGAAGTAGAATTATCGGGTCAGGCCAGGTGCAGTGGCTTACGCCTGTAATCCCAGCACTTTGGGAGACCGAGGCGGGTGGATCACTTGACGTCAAGAGTTCAAGACCAGCCTGACCAATATGGTGAAACCCCATCTCTACTAAAAATACAAAAATTAGCCAGGTGCAGTGGCAGGCACTTGTAGTTCCAGCTACTCAGGAGGCTGAGGCAGGAGAATCACTTGAACCTGGGAGGCGGAGGTTGCAGTGAGCCGAGATCATGCCACTGCACTCCAGCCTAGCAACAGAGCAAGACTCTGTCTCAAAAAAAAAAAAAAAAAAGGAAAAAAGAAATAATTATTGGGTCAGGGGGTAAAAACATATTAAAGGCAGCCTGAGACTCTCTAAATAAAACCTCAAATCCTGATGGCAGTGAGAAGCATCACAACATGGTCCAGTCCCCTCATGATCCCTGACCATGGACAAGATGTAAAGTTGGGGTGGATTCTAGAAGCCTCTGCATAAGCAAGGGGTTTAATAATTTAAACGAATTTCTAAAGACCTGCACCTGCCGGAGCATTTTAATCAATGTTGATGAAGTAGCTTCAGCTATCAGGAATAGCAGATGGGTAAAGACATCTGGCTTCACACCACTGCTGGCTTCAGTTCTTAAGAACTTGAGTTCTTTCAGATGAGCAATGGGCATCAGGCAAAAATGTAATCATCTTCACTCTTTCTCTCAGTGCATGCAGTGAGCCACCAATTGACCTTTGCTCTGATTGCTAACTAAATTTTGAGATTATACTAAATCGGAAGAGCAGCTATTCAATGGAAATGAGAGACTCACAAAGCATTAATACTACTTAGATTGGGAATGGGTGGAAACAGCAAATTGCTTAGGTACTTGCAATATCAGCAAATCAAGGAGAGTAGGATTTTATGTAGACACATAACAGCAGAGAACGGCAGCGTGATTTTTTTTCTTGATTTTTGTGCAACAATCATCCTCTGAATGATTACTGTCCTACAACTGTATATTGATTCTCAAATATCAATATATTTAATATACCTGTGATATAAATCAAAATACTTGCCTCTTTTGCAGATAAGGCAAGGCAGACAAACAGATTATTTTATTTGTCTCAAATCATTTATTTAGGCTAAATTCATTTCCTTCAACTTTTATTTGAATGCCTCCTATGAGCCAGGTACTGTGCTGTGTTACAGACTTATAAAGATCATGCAGACAGGATCTCTGACCTTGAGGAAGGCGAAGTGTACTCATGGAAACAAAAATTCTGCTAATGTGTTCGAGTACACTTAGGGAAGAAAAAAAGCTGCAATATATTCAGAAGGAAGTAAGCTAAACCAAGGCTAAAGTTAACATTTGTTTAGGCAAAAACTACAAATGTACCAGGAATCTGACATCTGGAAAAATGACATAAATGTGGATCTAACACGTAAATTCATTCTCCACTATTGAACCCTAGAGATCAGATGCATTTACATCCAAATCAAAATTTGCAAAGATGACTAACTACTCTTTAGATCTTTTTCCAATGCAATAATTGCTCTTCATAAAAGCTCATTATGGCCGGGCGCGGTGGCTCAAGCCTGTAATCCCAGCACTTTGGGAGGCCGAGACGGGCGGATCACGAGGTCAGGAGATCAAGACCATCCTGGCTAACACGGTGAAACCCCGTCTCTACTAACAATACAAAAAAAAAAAAAACTAGCCGGGCGAGGTGGCGGGCGCCTGTAGTCCCAGCTACTCGGGAGGCTGAGGCAGGAGAATGGCGTGAACCCGGGAGGCGGAGCTTGCAGTGAGCTGAGATCTGGCCACTGCACTCCA
The DNA here is from genome assembly GCF_000951035.1 of Colobus angolensis palliatus. NCBI lineage: Eukaryota > Metazoa > Chordata > Mammalia > Primates > Cercopithecidae > Colobus > Colobus angolensis. The sequence continues at coordinate 9,431,865 of NW_012120710.1, read as the reverse complement.
GCCTGGGCGACAGAGCGAGACTCTGCCTCGGGAAAAAAAAAAAAAAAAAAAAAGCTCATTATAAACAATTTCCACATCAATTAAAAATCAACGCCTTTGTTTGCATAATTGGAGAATGCCACGTCATACATGATGCTGGCTCAAGAAAGAAAGATTCAGATGAGCAGATCTGTTTACAATTACAAATGCTAATTAAGGGAAATAGTTGACCCTAGATAATTCAGTGATAGACTATAGAGTTTGGGGATTATTTAGACACTTTTCTTTTTCTCCTCTTTTTTTTCCCCCTCCTACTGGATGTGCTTTCCCTATTTGCTACTTACTGCTACTCTCTCCTGGGCCTGTAGAGAGGCAGAAAGTTGAGGTCCAGCATCAGTTTTGCAACTCCATAGCAGTTCTGATGAGAGTTTGGAAGGAAACAATATTGAAGAACACATACTAGTATAAATAATGTTTGGAAATTTTCCAGGAATTTTAATGGTGTTTGATACTTCCAAGCCTTTTAACTCAAAGAATGAAAAATTAGCTAACACTGTCATTAAACATGCATAAGCTTAAGCTTTCCAAATTTTTAACTGTCTAATCACCATTTAAACATAAGCTTCTTGTCTTATATTTTTAGAGGCATCCAGACAGTCCAAGGCCCATGCTTCACTTTAGGAAATTGAATGAATGTCACTGTAACAGGACATGTCCACACAGTAATGGTCTCCCTGCTGCTAGATAACATCTGAAGCAAATCCACTGATAAGAAATAAATGGGGAAGCAAAGCAGAGTGTATTTCCAGAGCCAGAAACACTGACCCTTTCAAGGCACTCGATCATTCTGACTTTGTTTCTATTTATCAGGAAGTGAGTGTTGAAGAATGAATCATGTTAGTTCAATAGATGCTGGCAGGATCAATAGATGCTTTTGCATCATACTCTTACTTGATGCTTGCTGCCAGAGAGGCTGCCTTATAAAGCAGAACCATGGGCAGAACAGCACTCCTGCCACTGAGAAGCAGTCTGCTCTGGCTGGATCAACTATTTTACATTCTAGATCAATTTTTATTCATCTTCATTTCTGATCCTATCTCTGGTTGAAGAAATAAGGCTCAGCAATTTGGGATCACCTAGCCAGCAAAATCAGCTGTCACTATACTAGTAGGAGAGTTTCATATATAAGCTGACACTTTGCTCCTTCAAAGGAATGATTCTTACTGTGCTTTTTCAAAGAGTGAGTGACTCTGTTTATGCATTAATTGCCAGGACTTAATGCACTGTGACTCAAGTGTTCATCTCTACCCCATGGAGTCACTGACTTCATGCTGATTGGAGGTCCAGCCAAGAAAACTAAATTCTTGCTTCAGTATTATTTTGTTAAGTAAAATTTGGAGTGTATTTTTCCAGTTCCCACTTCATTCACTTTGCAATCTTAGTAAAAAGGAAGGAAATGCATTTCCTTTTCCTCTACACTGTTGAGCCTGGGCTTTAGAATAGACCTACAGCCTTGTAACATAACTTCAAATATCTCAAACATACACCTACAACCTTGTCATACAACTTTAAATATCTCAAACATACACCTACAACCTTGTCATACAACTTTAAATATCTCAAACACACAAAGCACAAACACTCCCCAAATCTTAGGGGTTGAGGAGAGAGAAAGACTTCAAAAGAAGTACTTAGAGCAAACATTTATGTTTAACTGGCTCACTAGGTGTTCCTATTTCCTTTCTCCATGCCGCTTTCTACTGTGCAGTCAGTATTTACCTTGTTCAGCCTCCTTGAAGCCAGATGTGGCCAAGTGACACAGTAGCAGCCAATGAGCTCTAAAGGGAAGTGTACTGGGGGTTTCTGGGGAGGCTTTTGATTTCCTCATAAAAAGGACAGACATGGCTCTCATAGCTCCCTTTCCTCTTCTTCCTGCCTTGCACTTGAGTCTAGCATCTGGAGCTACAGTAGCCTTCTTGTGAGCATGTGGTGACAAACTGACACTTAAGAATGGCTGAGTGGGAGAAGTTTGATCTTTTAATAACATTCTTGAGTCCCTGCACCAGCCATGGACTATCTATGGTCTATGAGAAAAAAATGAACCACAATTTGCTACCTACCTTCATGGAGCTCACAGTCTAGCAAGAGAGATAAACTGTAATAGAGTTTACCTCAGAGGATACAATAAGACACACTGCAATAAATTCTAATATTAGGTAAGCAGATGATACAATGAGAGTTCATAGGCGTAGCAGTTTATTCAAACTTTTGCATTGAGGGAGGATTTCCTGGAAGAACTGAGACCTAAATAGTTCATTTGGCAAAATATTTGGGGAAGATAATTCTAAGCAGAGGGCAACATGTACAAAGGCCTAGAGGACAGAAGGCATGATATCTTTGGGAAACAACCATAAAGAGATCGGTATGTATGGAGCTTAAAGTGGAGTTGAGTGAAATGAGGTTCAAGAGGTAAGTACAGCTATTATCATGGGTCTTGACAGCTTATGCAATGCAAAATCAATCAAGGACCTTCAACGGTGAAGTGATAGAATCAAATATGCCACACTGGCTGCAGTTGGGGAGAATGAGTTAGAAGGGGAGAGTCTGCAGGCAGGGAAACCAGTCAGAGCTATGCTGTCCAATATCATAGCCACCAGCCACATGTGGCTACTGAGTTCTTCAAATGTGGCTGGTACAAATTGAGATTATTTAAAGTGGAAAATGCACACTGGATGTCAGAGACTTAGTGTAAACATAACAATGTAAAGTATATCATTCATTTATATATATGTATAATTTTACAGTGATTACATGTTGCAATGATGATATTTTGCATATGTTGGGTTAAATAAAGTATATTTTTAAAACTAATTTTATCTCTTATGTTTGTTTTCTAATGTGGCTATTAGAAAATTTCAACTTACATACACAGTTTGTGTACATGGCTGACATTATATTTCTATTGAATGATGGGTTACTTTGGCAATATATGTAAGATGATAAAGGCTTTAGTTAAGTTAAATGCAATTTGAGTGAAGTAGACTTACTTGAGGGCTATAAAGAATGAGGATAATGCCTTTCTGCCCATAGATGCCACCGAAGAAGCATTGTTAAAGTCTCTCTTCACCCTGCTGTTATGTCTAAGTCAGAGTCTCCTAAAGAACCTGAACAGCTCAGGAAGCTCTTCATTGGAGGACTGAGCTTTGAAACAGCCGATGAGAGCCTAAGGAGCCATTTTGAGCAATGGGGAATACTCACGGACTGTGCAGTAATGAGAGATTCAAACACCAAGCGCTCAGGGGCTTTGGGTTTGTCACATATGCCACTGAGGAGGAGGTGGGTGCAGCCATGGAGGCAAGGCCGCACAAGGTGGATGGAAGAGTCATGGAACCAAAGACAGCTGTCTCAAGAGAAGATTCTCAAAGACCAGGTGCCTACTTAACTGTAAAAAAAGATTTATTGGTGGCATTAAAGAAGACAGTGAAGAACATCACCTAAGAGATTATTTTGCACAGTATGGGAAAATTGAAGTGATTGAAATCACAACTGACCAAGGCAGTGGCAAGAAAAGGGGCTTTGCCTTTGTAACCTTTGATGACCATGACTCCGTGGATAAGATTGTCATTCAGAAATACCACACTGTGAATGGCCACAACTGTGAATCTAGAAAAGCCCTGTCAAAGCAAGAGATGGCTAGTGCTTTCTCCAGTCAAAGAGGCAAAGTGGTTCTGGAAACTTTGGTGGTGGTCATGGAGGTGGTTTCGACGGGAATGACAACTCTGGTCGTGGTAGAAACTTCAGTGGTCATGGTGGCTTTGGTGGCAGCCATGGTAGTGGTAGATATGGTGGCAGTGTGGATGGCTATAATGGATTTGGTAATGATGGAAGCAATTTCGGAGGTGGTGGAAGCTACAACTATTTTGGCAATTACAACAATCAGTCTTCAAATTTTGGACCCATGAAGGGAGGAAACTTTGGAGGCAGAAGCTCTGGCCCCTGTAGTGGTGGAGGTCAATACTTTGCCCAACCAGGAAACCAAGGTGGCTATGGCGGTTCCAGTAACAGTAGTAGCTATGGCAGTGGCAGAAGATTTTAACTGGGAAACAAGGCTTAACAGGAGAGCAGAGTCAGAGAAGTGACAGGGAAGCTACAGGTTACAACAGATTTGTGAACTCAGCCAAGCACAGTGGTGGCAGGGCCTAGCTGCTACAAAGAAGACATGTTTTAGACAAATACTCATGTGTATGGGCAAAAAACTCGGGGATTGTATTTGTGACTAATTGTATAACAGGTTATTTTAGTTTCTGTTCTGTGGAAAGTGTAAAGCATTCCAACAAAGGGTTTCAATGTAGATTTTTTTTTGCATCCATGCTGTTGATTGCTAAATGTAATAGTCTGATTGTGACACTGAATAAATGTCTTTTAAGAAAAAAAAAATGAGGATAGTTAGGTTATGTTGATGGTTGTATGAGAAGACAGAGTGAGTAAAAAGAGTTAAAGATGGCTCCCAGGTGTCTGACTTGGGCAATAGAGTGGAAATCAGTGGTCTCCAATAATAAAACAAGAAAACAGCAGGAGGAGTGGGTTTGAGAGGAAGCTATTGAGCTCAGTTTTGGATAATTGAGTTTGAAGTCCTCAATACTCAGTTTGAAAAATTGGATAGGCAGGTGTGCATATGTATCTAAAGTTCAGGAGACAGAGTTGGTGAATTTGCACATACAGACATCATCAGACTGCAAGTGGCATTTAAAGCCTTGAGTACAACTGAGAGTACCCAGAGAGAGCAGGCTGTAGTGGAAGAGGACTGAAGAACAACCATAATAAACATATAGACTTCATAGCTATTAAGCAAATACCAACACTTACTCTAAGGTAGTGTTTTCCATATTGTGTTTTCCAGAACACTAGTCTCACAAGATATTCCTAAGAAGAAAAAGAAGAAATCTTTCTGTGACTGGGAAGAATATTGCCCACTAGAGGTTACAACACACACTAACATATTCACATAGCTACAGTTCTGAGAAGTCCTATAGCAAAGAAACCTCTTTAACCAGGCATTTTAAAAATCATATATAACTACAGAAATCGTTCTTCTCCTCCAATAATACTGGTTAATTTCTTAGGAAATATACTCAAGGAACACACTTTGAGAAGTGTTTTTTCTTTGGTAATCCAATTCATCAGTGGGACAAAAGTCAAATAGAATTATATTAAATATATGGCCTTTAGGGCAGATTTATAAAGAAATTACATGTCATTTCTGTCAAATAGATATATTTTCCATGTCTAGTTTCCTTTATGCAAGTTTAAGCATACTTTGGGGCATTTCAGTGCTTTCTAGAATTTTAAATGATTGGATTAAAATAAATACCTGATTTTCTCTGAGTAACTTACTAAGAATGCCAAAAAACTATTGTAAGTTCATAACAATAACTAATTCTTGTTTTAAGTTTGAATATGGGGTATCTAATGGTCTAATAAAAGATTATCTCATGGAAATAAAGTTTGAAGGACAAAAATACTTTTTGCAAGGCATCTATTAAAATTTAGGAGAGGCACAAAGTTAGCTGGGCTTTTTGTTTCTTATAAACTGCTTATTCAGTTGAAAAATGTACAAGCTACCAAAATTTACATTACTTACGGTGCCTTTGGTGTGTTGATTCAAAAAGTGAGTTGGGTGATAACACACCTTATAAGAGGCAGCAGATGGCATAATAATTTCACTTGCTTAGCAGCTAATACGTTATCCGCTATGGGCAATGTCTAGATTTCTATGCTAATGTAGAGTACTAGAACATTTAACAATAGGAAGCCCCAACTCCCACAGTCAAGAGACTAGGTATAAGATGCAGGTGTTACAAAATTGTAAAGGGCCATATCTAATAAACAAAAGGATTCAGACTAAAATTTTAAGTTTTCTTTAGATTGAAGGTATCTTGAAATGTCACAGTTTTTAAAGCCACTTTAGAACCTGAGTCATGTTATCAGTTTGTACTTACACAGTCAATTTTACAGAAGAGGTTAAATAAATTGGATCTTACTTTCCTCAGAAAATTTCCACATGCTAGATGAGGAGTTATGGGAGAAAGGGTAACATAATGGGAAAAGCACTGGACAACAAATACCTGCTTCTCAAACTCACTAACTGATTGATCTTTACTAGATACTTAATTTCACATAGCCCCTACTTCCACATTGGTAAATCAATAGAATTAGTAGCTCTACCCACTTCACAGGGTCGTTGTCAAGACCAAAAGCAAACAACAGATTTTACTAGAATGTAAGCTCCATGAAGGCAGATATTTTTGTCTTTTTTGGTTCACTGCTGTGCCCCTAAAACCTAGAAGAGTACCTGGCACATAGTAATCACTCAGTGAATGCTATAAAAATGAGTATTATAAATATGTAATATATTATATGTAAGGTATTATTATTATTATTCGCTAAACCAATGAAGACAAAGTAGAGAGTGACTCGCTCAGGTCTCTTGACATTTTATCAATTTGGTCATTCAACAAAATTTTGACAGTATGTGCCATAGCATACTATGTGCCAAGCATGGTACAAATGCTGGATATACAGTGGTAAAAAAAATATATACATAAGAGTCAAACATGGGATATAGACATTAAACAAATAAACACAAACATAAATGCACACAAATAAATTGTAATAAGAAAGGAAGGAAGAAAGAAGAAAGGAATGAAGAAAGAAGACAGTAAGAAGAACCTCTGAGGCAAAACAACAGGACAAAATTTCCTTAACTTACATCTAGACTAAATGTTTAAGCTAAAATTTACCCAAAAAACTGTTCACTCTTTTGATAAGATGTGTTTTTTAAGAGTGTTCATTTGTTTTTATACATATCAGTATTTCCAACTATTTCATATCAGTATTTCTACCAAATTAGGAGAAACTTAACAATATCATCTAGAATTAACCATCCAAGACAGATCTATTAAAATAAAAAATTAGAAAACAATCACAGCATTAATCACTCACCCTTGTTATTTTAGTTCTCACGGCTAGACGCTTAATGGTGTTTGCTGATCTTAATATTAAAATTGGGCCATCAATTTCAAAACATACCTTCAAAATTATCTACTCTAGTTAAGTCAGGTTTACACTGTGCTTTACTTTTAGTAGGCAGTGAAAGGGTTTTATTGTGTTAAATTTTCTTCTTTAGGATGTTGAGGGTTAAAACTACGGTATACCTAAACATTATCTTCCCATGGGAATGTATATTTGTTAAATGATTAGCTTTCTCATTGAAAAAAGATTTCTTCCAAGCTAAAGACACATAATGAAGGCTATGATTTATTATTTCTTTGAATTCTCAATGAATCCATTAAGATGAATTGACAAGTCTACCTGCTTTTAATGGTTAATTTAGACTTTTAATCTATCCAAAATAGTTTTTTACCTTGCAAGGCAATATCAGGAGAAGAGCAAGAGTTGAAATCAACTGTTTCTTTTTAAATGAACACAAAGAATGAGAACATTGTATTTTTAATTAAGGAACAACTGTTGGTAAATACGCTTTTCTAGCCTGAGATGGTTGACAGCTAGAATTTTAAGGTCAGGTATTGCTGATTGATAACTTTTTTAAACTTTAAAAAATAACAGTAAAGGCCGATGCATTTTGCTGAAGAATTTAAGAAGAAAAAAATAAATTTATATAACAAGACTACTGGAGATAGAAAAAAATGAATTTAAATACTGTTTAGAAAAAGTGTGACGGATTTTCTTTTAATCTCTTTTAAAGTGATAAGCCTTCAAAAGCTTTCTGCTTATAAATTAATTTGTTATCCTAAGGAAGGATAGCTTATAGCCTTAACTTTTCCCTAGAATTATAAATTTATTTTTAAATCAACTTTATTGAGGTATAATTTACCTAAAATAAAATGTATTCACTTCATACATACAGCCAGCTCTTCTATAACTTAGCTAGTATTTCTAGAATTTACGGTGCTATTGAAATCCCCACAATTAGAAAAAAAAAAGACCTGGGAGAAAATGGGTTTAGAAAAACAATAGTCAGATACTATGCCATTCACACACACACACACACACACACACACACAAAGATATTGCCTAATATTACCTAATAAAATGGTAACATACTTGAACAATTTTAAACCAACTCTAACAAACATCTGTAGAACACTCTACTCAACAACAGCAGAATACCTATTCTTCTCAAGTGCATAGGGAACATTCTTTTGGATGGACCATAAGCTAGACTATAGCACAAGCCTCAACCAATTCAAAAGGATTAAAATTATACAAAGTATATTCTCCACCTACCACAATTGAATGAAATTATAAATCGATAACAAGTAAATTTAGGAAGTTAACAAATATGCGGAAATTAATTAGCACACTAATATTAATAAATAATGTGTCAAATAAGAAAGTACAGGGAACATTGGAAAATACTTTCAGATTAATGGAAATGAATATACAACCTACCAAACCTTATGGGATGCAGATAAAGCAGTGCTTGTTTTAAATGCCTACATTAAAAAAGAAAAAATATATCAAATCAATAACCTAATCTCCCACCTTAAGACGTTAGAAAAAGCAAAGTTTTTTTTACCACTTCATGATAAAAAACGCTTAACAAACTAAGAATACAAGGACAGTTCCTCAACACTTTTATGAAAAGTATCTACAAAAACACCCAGCTAATATCATACTTAATGGTAAAAAATGTGAATCCTTTACTTACAAGACCAGAAACAAAATGAGAATATTACCACTTGGTACTTCTATTCAGTATTGTTCTGGATGTTCTGGCCAGGGAAATTAAGAAAGAAAATGAAATAAAAAGCATCCAGTTTGCAAAGGAAGACTTAAAACTATGTCTAATTACAGATGACATGATCTTGCATACAGAAAATCTTATGATATCCACACACACAAAAAACTATTTAAGGTAATAATCAAGTTCAACAAGGTTGCTGGATATAAGCTCAATAAACAAAATCTACTCTAGTCCTATACACTACCAATGAACAACCCAAAAATGAAGTTGAGAAAACAATTTTATTTACAATATCATCAAAAAAAGAAACTATTTATGGATAAACCTAACAAAAGTACAAGACTTGTATACTGAAAACTATTACACATCATTGAAGAAAGTAGAGAAGACCTAAGTCAATGGAAAACCATCCATGCTCATGAATAGAAAGACTTAATATTGCTAAGACGGCAATTCTCCACAAATTGACCTAAAAATCCAATTCAATTCCTATTAAAACCCCAGCTGGCTCTTTGCAGATGTTGATAAACTAATTCTACAATTTGCATGGAAATGTAAATGACAAAAAATAGCCAAAACAATCTTAAGATGAACAAAGAGGAATCACACTTTCTGATTTCAAAACTTACTATAAAACAACAGTAATCAGGACAGTTTGGTAAAAACCCTCACATTTACAGTCACTTACTTTTCAACAAAGTTGCTAAGTCTGTTACAAATAGAAGTTCAAAAACAAACAAAAACAAAATTGCTAAGACAATTCAATGGAGCTTTCCACCATTATAAGTTGTTTTCAACAAATAGTGCAAAGACAACTGGATATCCACATATAAAAGAATGAAGTTGGACCCCACATAATATAAATAATTAATTAAAATTAGATCAAATATCTAAATGTAAGAGCCAAAACTATAACACACTTAGAAGAAAACATAGGCTTTAATTTTCACGACTTTAGAATAAGCAAGAGTTTCTTGGATAAGACACTGAAAACACAGGCAACAAAAGAAAAAAATAGATAAAACAGACATCATCTAAAGTAAAAACTTTTGTGTTTCCAAGACACCATCAAGAAAGTGAAAAGCCATATTAACTCTTCTAATCCATGAACAGGGGATATTTTTCCATTTATTTGTGTCTTCAGTTTCTTTCATGAAGGTTTTATAGTTTTCAGTATACAGATCTTTTACCTCCTCGGTTAAATTTCTTCCTTTTTTAATATTTTGCCATATTTGCTTTATATGAACCATTTCAAAGAAAGTTATAGACATGACACTACTTAACCATGCATCTCCTAAGAATGTGATTCTATATAACCTTAATACCATTGTCCCACTTAAAATGCTTCCCTAATTTAACACGAAGTCCGTATTTCAGATTTTTCCACTCATCTCTTTTTTTAAAAAAGTAGCTACTGTCATCCCCCAAGCAGGATTCAATCAAGATTCTCACTTTCTGGAAATACTAGTCCTGTTGTCTCATTGAGTTTTTTTTGTATTGTTATTAATTTAACCTATTTTTTATGTGTGTCATTGGTGGCTTTATTTATTTACTTCCATAGGATTTTGGGGAACAGGTGATATTTGGTTACTCAGTTAAATTTATTTCTAAGTAATATTTTTATGCTATTGTGAATGAGAATGTTTTCTTGATTTTTTTCACATAGTTCATTGTGAGTATACAAAGATGCTACTAATTTTTTGATGTTGATTTTGTATTTGCAACTTTACTGAATTTATTTCTTACTTCTAACAGTTTTTTGGTGGCATCTTTAGGACTTTCTATATATAAGATCACGTCATCTGCAAACAGAGACAATTTTACCTCCTTTATGATTTAGGTGCCTTTTATTTCTTTTTCTTATTTATTTGCCCTGGCTTGGACTTCCACTACTATGTTCAGTAGAGGTGGCAAGAATTGGCACCTTGTTTTGTTCCTGATTTTAAAGAAAAAGCATCTAATTCTCTTTACTGAGTATGATGTTGGTTATAGATTGTCATATATGGTTTTTATTATGTTGAAAAACATTCCTTCTCTACCTAATTTGTTGAGATTTTTATCATGAAAGGATGTTTTATTTTGTCAGAGTCTTTTTCTGCATCTATTGAGAAGATCATATTATTTTTATACTTCATTCTAGTAATGTGTTGTACAACATTTGTAAATTTACATATGTTGAACCATCCTTGCATCCCCAAAATAAATCCCACTTGATCATTAAAGTAAGGTGTAGGATCCTTTTAAATTTGGATTATTAGTATTTTGATGAGGTATATGATTTTTTTAATATACTGTTCAATTTAGGTTGCTAGTATTTTGTTAAGGATTTTTTTATGTTGACCTAAAATTTATTTATTCAAAAAAACAGACATATCTAAATAAAAGGTATTACTCTAGGTTTCATGAAGACTATAGACATGGCAATGAATTTATTTATATAACATACTTATATTACGTGCCTTAGTAACTACAGAAATTAATGCAAGGTCTTTGCCTAACAGGAACCAAGAGTCCAAATTGATATAAAGAAACCATATTGTTTTTACTCCTGCTTAAACATAAACCTTCTATGCCTATCATTTCTCTAAACTTCCCTTAGTTGCAGGAACACTCCTATTTTTTAGTCCTTTCAATCAGCCAGTCAATCTGGTAAACAAACCTTTGTGTTCCAGGCTATAAAAAATATAAAGTTGAGTAAAAAGTGGTGGCTGCTTCTGGGGATCTTGTGTTCTTTAGAGAGTAACAGATTAATGTAAAAAGAAAAAGAAAGATACACACAGTTGCACACAAAGCTGAGGATTTTTGTATCCACATTAATTGGGGGATTTTGTCCTATAATTTCTTGTAGTGTTCTTGTCTAACATTGATATCAGAATAATGCTAGTCTCATAAAATTGAGTTTGGAAGTCTCCTTCCTCTTCAACTTTTTGTAAGAGTTTGAGAAGGATTGGCATTAATTGGGCTTTAAATGTTTGGTAGAATTCAGCAGTTAAAGCTATCAGGTCCTGGTAGCTTTTTTTATCTCTGCTCTGATCTTCACTATTTCCTTCTTCTGTCAAATTTGGGCTGGGTTTATTCTTTTTTTTTTTTTTCCTAGTTTTTTGAGATGTAAAGTTAGGATGTTTATTTAAGATCTTTTTTTTTTTTAATGGAGATGTTTAGCACTATAAAATTCTTTTTTAGAAATTTCCAAAGCTGAAGTAGCCTAGACAAATTCAGTGCAATCACTATCAAGGTCTCAGCAGCATTTTTCACAGAAATAGAAAAATAAAATCTAAAATTCCCATGGAAGCACAAAACACCCCCGAATAGCTGCACAAAAAGAACAAAGTTGGAGGTATAGCAATACCTGAATTTTTTTTTTTTTAATTACAAGCTACAGTCTTCAAAACAGTATGGTGTTGGCATAAACATGGACACATAGACCAGTAGAACAGAATGGAGAGCCCAGAAATAAGCCCATGCATTTATGGTCAATTGACCTTTAACAAAGGTGCCAAGTGATGATGAGCTTTTTTTCATCTGTTTCTTGGCCACATAAATGTCTTGTTTTGGGAAGTGTCTGTTCATGTCCTTTGCCCACTTTTTGATGGGTTTATTTTTTCCTTGTACATTTGTTTAGGTTTCTTGTAGATTCTGGATATTAGTCCTTTGTCAGTTGGATAGATTGCAAAAATGTTCTCCCATTCTGTAGGTTGCCTGTTCACTCTGACAATCATTTCTTTTGTTGTGCAGAAGCCCTTTGTTTAATTACATCTCATTTGTAAATTTTGGCTTTCGTTGCCATTGCTTTTGATGTTTTAATCATGAAATCTTTGCCCATGCCTATGTCCTGAATGGTATTGCCTAGGTTTTCTTCTAGGGTTTTTATGGTTTTAGGTCTTATATTTAAGTCTTTAATCCATCTTGAGTTAATTTTCATATAAGGTGTAAGGAAGGGGTCCAGTTTCAGTTTTCTGCACATGGCGAGCCAGTTTTCCCAACACCATTTATTAAATAAGGAATCCTTTCCCCCCTGCTTGTGTATGTCAGGTTTGTCAAAGATCATATGGTTGCAGATGTGTGGCATTATTTCTGTGGCCTCTCTTCTGTTCCATTGGTCTATATATCTGTTTGGGTACCAGTACCATGCTGTTTTGATTACTGTAGCCTTGTAGTACAGTTTGGAGTCAGGTAGCATGATGTCTCCAGTTTTGTTCTTTTTGCTTAGGATTGTCTTGACTATGCAGTCTCTTTTTCAGTTCCATATGAAATTTAAAGTAGTTTTTTCTAATCCAGTGAAGAAAGTCAATGGTAGTTTGATGGGGATAGCATTGAATCTGTGAATTACTTTTATGATATTGATTCTTCTTATCCATGAGCATGGAATTTTTTCCATTTGTTTGTATTCTCTCTTACATCCTTGAGCAGTGGTTTGTAGTTCTCCTTGAAGAGGTCCTTCACATCCTTGTAAGTTGTATTCCTAGGTATTTTATTCTCTTTATAGCAATTGTGAATGGGAGTTCACTCATGATTTGGCTCTCTGTCTACTATTGGTGTATAGGAATGCTTGTGATTTTTGCACTTTGATTTTATATGCTGAGACTTTGCTGAAGTTGCTTATCAGCTTAAGGAGATTTTGGGCTGAGACAATGGGGTTTTCTAAATATACAATCATGTCATCTGCAAACAGGGACAATTTGACTTCCTCTCCTTCTATTTGAATACCCTTTATTTCTTTCTCTTGCCTGATTGACCTGGCCGAAACTTACAATATTATATTGAATAGGAGTGGTGAGAAGGGGCATCCTTGTCTTTTGCTGGTTTTCAAAGGGAATGTTTCCAGCTTTTTCCCATTCAGTATGATATTGGCTGTGGGTTTTTCATAAATAGCTCTTATTATTTTAAGATACTATTAAGATATAATATTATTTAAGATATAATATTAAGATAATATTATATTAAGATACTATTATTTTAAGATATTATTTTAAGATCAATTCCTAGTTTATTGAGAGTTTTTAGCATGAAGTGGTGTTGAATTTTATCAAAGGCCTTTTCTGCATCTATAAGATAATCATGCGGTTTTTGTCACTGGTTTTGTTTATGTGATGGATTATGTTTATTGATTTGCATACATTGAACCAGCCCTGCATCCCAGGGATAGAGCTGGCTTGATTGTGGTGGATAAGCTTTTTGATGTGCTGCTGGATTCAGTTTGCCAGCACTTTATTGAGGATTTTCACATCAATGTTCATCAGGGATATTGGCCTGAAATTTTCCTTTTTGTTGTTGTTGTGTCTCTGCCAGGTTTTGGTATCAGGATGATGCTGCCCTCATCAAATGAGCTAGGGAGGAGTCCCTCTTTTTCTATTCTTTGAAATAGTTTCAGAAGACATGGTACCAGCTCCTGTTTGTACCTCTGGTAGAATTCGGCTGTGAATCCGTCTGGTCCTGGGCTTTTTTTGGTTGGTAGGCTATTAATTACTGCCTCAATTTTAGAACCTGTTATTGGTCTATTCAGGGGTTCAACTTCTTCCTGGTTTAGTCTTGGGAGGGTGTGTGTGTCCAGGAATTTATCCATTTCTTCTAGATTTTCTAGTTTATTTGCAGAGAGGTGTTTATAATATTCTCTAAATGCTTTTTTTTTTTTTAGGTCATTCTTTCTTTTTTTAATTTTATTTGTAAGTTCCAGGGTACATGTGCAGGACAAGAAGGTTTGTGTGTCATGGTGGTTTGCTGCACCTATCAACCCATCACCTAAGAATTAGACCCAGCATGTATTCACTATTTTTCCTGATGCCATCCCTCCCCCTTACCCCCCACCCCAAGACAGGCCCCAAGTGAGTGTTGTTTCCCTCTCTGTGTCCATGTATTCCCATTGTTCACTCCCACTATAAGTGAGAACATGTGGTATCTGGCCATCTGTTCCTGCGTTAGGAAAACCCAATTTTTAATAAGGGAGAAGGATTTGAATAGACGCTTTACAAAAGGAGATAAAAGAATAGCTATTATGCCTGAAAAAAATGTTCAACATCATTAGTCATCAGGGAAATGCAAATTAAAACCACAATGATATACCGCTATATACCCACCAGAATAGCTAAAATATAAAAGATGAAAAATTCCAACTGTTCCTGAATATCTGGAGCAATTTCAACTTCTATATGTTGTCAGTAGGAGTATAAAATGGTATGACCACTTTTGAAACCTATTTGGTTGTTTCTTATGAAATTGAACATATACTTACCACATGACCCAGTGGTTCCACTTATATTTAAGAAAAATGAAAGCAAATGTCCACAAAAAGGTTACTACATGTTCACAGAAGTTTTATTTATAATAGCTGAAAGCTGGAAATAACACAAATACCCATCAACAAGTGAATGGATAAATATGTTTGGTATATCCATACAATGAAATATTTCTCAGCAATAAAGAACAAATGACCTATTGAAACAATCAAAAACATAGATGAATTTCAAAAACATTACTCTAAATAAAATAAGCCAGACATAAAACATATGCATTACACTATATATGATCCATTTATATGAAATTATAGAGCAGGAAGAAGTACAGTAACAGGAAGAAAACCTATTGTTGCCTTAGGCTGAGGGCAAGAATCACTGCAAAGTACACAAGTGAACTTCTCGGGGTGAGGGAAATGTTCTGCATCTTGATTTCATGGTTCATGTGGACATAAACTTTTGCCATACTCTGAACTACATAGTCAGTTCTACTATAAAACTTGTTTTTGAGAATGCAAATTTGTTAAAACATGATAGGTAACAATTTTAACACAGCCTGAATTTTAATCTTGTTTATGTGTGATTTTGTCCACTAAAAACACTAGAAGAATGCAGAAAATCACACTCACCTGAACCAAGCCATAAACATATACCCTGCCATTCTTTGTCCTGCTGTTGTCATATAATTCAAACTCTTATAAACTCCACCATACACTGTTAGTACATTTGCTCTTCAAAGGTTTGTTGTTGTTTTTCGTTTGTTTGTTTTGTTTTGTAGAAATGGTAAAAATGAGAAAAACACATTTTGTGTTTTCCCACATATTGCCATTTCTGGCACTCTTCATTCATGTGCATAGAAATGAGTTTGTACCTGGTATCATTTTTCCCTTCTAGAGTAACTTTAACATTTCTTGTACTTCAGGTCTGCTTAACTTATAGTCCGTGTTTTCTTTTGTTCAAAAGGCTTTATTTTGCTCTCATTTTTAAAGGAGATTTTCATTCAACAAAGAATCCTAAATTAACTTTTGTAAAAGCAAGTTAAAGTTTTCACCCTATTGCTTTCTTTAGACTTAGGCTTGCATTATTTCGAACACAAAGTTCTTGCATCATGGCTAGGATTATATCTAACACAAAATCAGTATTAATTCTTATCTTGGTAACCTTGTATTTAATGTTTTTTTTCTCTGGCTGCTTTTAAGAATTTCACTTTGTCACTGGTTCTCAATAATTCCAATATGATGTGCCTTAGAATGCATTTCCTTTCAGTTATTCTGCTTGGAGTCTGTTGAGTTTCTTTGATTTAGGAATTAGTTTTCATCTTATTTGGAAAATATAAGTCATTATTCCTTCAAATACATATTCCAGCTCCTCTCTTCTGAGCTTTTCAGGAACTCCAATTACACATATGTTGGATCACTTGGAATGTTCCTCAGGTTACTGAGGATCTGTTCTTCTTCTTATTATTTTCTTTCTGTAACTCAGTTTGGATAGTTTCTATTACAATATCTTCAAGTTTGCTGTTCTTTTCATTTGCCATACCTAATCAGCTGATAATTTTATCAGGTGAATTTTCACGCAGATATGACATCTTTCAGCTCTAGAAGTTTCCTTGTTTGTTTTTAATACCATCGATTTCTGTCCTCAGTATGCTCAAGTTTTCCTTCAAATATTTGGACACATTTATAATTGTTCTGATGCATCTATTTCATTCATCTCTGTAATTTGACTCACTTTCTGCTGATGGATT
Source organism: Colobus angolensis palliatus (assembly GCF_000951035.1). Lineage (NCBI taxonomy): Eukaryota > Metazoa > Chordata > Mammalia > Primates > Cercopithecidae > Colobus > Colobus angolensis. Next base: position 9,415,142 of record NW_012120710.1, on the reverse strand, counting down.
TTCTTATTTGTATTTTCCTGCTTCTTCACATGTCTTACTTGTATTGGATACCATACACTATAAATACTATGTTCTTAAGATTTTTGAATTTTGTTGTCTTCACTTAGATAGGTGAATTTGGCTAGCAGGTAAGTTTTTTGCCAATCATCTTGATCCTTTTGGGGTTGTTTTTGAACTTGTTAGTAGTATTCTATGGAGTTTTACTCTACAACTTGTTAAGCTTATTTTAGGGCACAACCCTGGGGTACATACTGAATTCCCAGGATTTTCAGTGAGGTCCTGTGACTCTGGTGATTGAACCTCAAATGTCTCTCAGCTACATTTAAGCTGTAGGAATTGTTCAACTTACCGTCCTCCAGTAATTGCCATTTGTCTGGCCTTGTGGCATTTCACAGTATGCATGTGCACCTTAGTATACAGCAAAAGACTCAATGAAACCCCTGTGCAGATTCCTAGAGCTTCTCTGAATGGCTCCTACAACCCTGGAGCTGTGCCCCACAAACTGAAGCTGCTACAGCTTTCCCCAAGTCTGCTCTCGGTCTCTTTCATAGAGAGACTGCCATGCTTTCCTTGCTTTCTGATTTCTGTGTTGTTCTGGAAAGGGACTCCAGGCAGAATACTAGAGCTTTTGTGGAACTCACCTCATTTCTTTCTATTCATTGAGACTGCACTCCTGCACTGCATGTTTTCCAATATCAGAAAATAGTTGTTTCACATATATTGTCCAGTTTTCTACTTGTTCACAGGTAAAGGACAAGTGTGGTATAAGTTACTCCATTACAGACAGAAGTAGAAGCCAGAATATTTTTTAAAATCTAATTTGAGCTTATTATGTGTTGAGGCTCTTATAATTGCCATAGTATTTACGATACATTCATTTAATTAATATAAAGCTATTTCATTTACATTACCTGATTTAGTCCTTAAAACACAGTGAGCCAAAGGTGACCTTTCTTATGATCATTTTATAGTCAATAAGATTGAGGTTCACAGAGGCAAGTGAATGCTCAAGTGAGGCTCACAGAGGCAAGTGAATGCCTTACACACCTTGTAAGGCTTGGAGTTAGGAGTATGACATTCAGCATAAACTACTAATGCTAAAGCTTGTCTCCTGGCTTCCTTTTCCTTAGATCTCTGGTTTCATCCACTACTGCCAAACTCTTATCTATCCATCCTTCCTTCCTTTCTGTTTCTCCCTCAGGTTTTAATTATCCTTTGCTTTAGATTTGAATCATCACCTTTGCTGTCTTAGCATGGCCAAACATTTTTAAAGAAGCAACTCATTCTTTAACTTTATTCTTTGAAAACCCTTATCTTTAATTCACTGCCATATTTTTTAATTTGAATGTCAAGCAACATGCTATTATCAATCTATATCATACCATAACCAATACATTCCAGAACCTTATAGACCTCTAAAGCTACACACTCTCCAACCAGCCCCTACATTGTCAGGATTCATGCTTTTTTTTTTTTTGGAAGCACAGTCTCACCCTTTTGCCCAGGCTGGAGTGTAACGGCATGATCTTGGCTCACTGCAACCTCCACCTTCCGTGTTCAAATAATTCTCCTGCCTCAGCCTCCAGAGTAGCTGGGATTACAGGTGCCTGCCACCATGCCCAATTATTTTTTGTATTTTTAGTAAAGATGGGGTTTCACCATGTTGGCCAGGCTGGTCTCGAACTCCTGACCTCAAGTGATCCACCTGCCTTGGCCTCCCAAAGTGCTGGGATTACAGGTGTGAGCCACTGCACCTGGCCTGGTTATGCTTAATCCATTTGTATCATCTTTCCTCCTCTGTCACCCACTTCCCCTAAATTACTTTGACCTATGAAGCTACAGCAATCTTCTCAGAATTTTCCCTAGTCCAAATGAAAATTAAAGATTAAAAAATTAAAATATAAAGGAAGAGGAAAATTTTAAAACTAAACAGAATTAAACTTAAACTAAAAGTAAACCAGCTGCTCAGTTAGTATGACAACATAATAGATTTAAATTATAGCTTTCTTTTTTTTTTTTTTTTTTTTAGATGGAGTTTTACTCTTGTTGCCCAGGCTGGAGTACAATGGCGTGATCTCGGCTCACTGCAACCTCTGCCTCCCAGGTTCAAGCAATTCTGCCTCCGCCTCTCAAGTAGCTGTGATTACAGGCATGCGCCATCATGCCTGGCTAATTTTGTATTTTTAGTAGAGATGGGGTTTCTCCATGTTGATCAGGCTGGTCTTGAACTCCCGACCTCAGGTGATCCGCCCACCTTGGCCTCCCAAATTTCAATCAGTCTCATACAGGGACAACCAACAATAACTTGGGAAGATTGTAAGATTCAGCAAATTACCTTGTACCTTAAGGTACAGGAGGCAAAAGTGTTTGAATCTTCCATGACACTTCTAACCAACAGTGTGATTGTGTGGAGCATTATACTGAGGAAAAAGCAACCCTAAGACCTCATAGAAATCAGTGGGAAAGGCTTCTGTGATTCACATCGTCTGTCATGTGCCTGATGGGAGATGGGGAATGGTAAGAATCTGTGCCATAAATTTGCAGACTCTATTCTAGCTAAGAGCAGTAATATTTAAATTGCATAATGTGTCAGAAATAACATATTAAAACCTTATAGACTGGACTTTACCAAATACTGGGATTTAAATATAAAGAGGAGGTAGGGTAAAAATCAGCTGGGTATCCTAATCAACCTGACAGGATTCTTCATTACATTGGATAATCCAAATGGAATTAATCCCTCCCCCGGGAAGACAGTAACTTGTTGGGAGTCAGAAAGTAACAGATTTCTTCCATCTCTAAGTCTTTTTATTTTTAAGAAGTTATTTTATGATTCTTATAAAACTCTAGATCACCATATTACAACTTTAATCAATGTAGAGTGATATTCTAACTTCTGTCTCCTCCTCTCACAGGATTTTAAAATTCCTCGAAAATTACTGGAAATGTCACATTTAGCAAAATGATTAAAGTGAAAAAAATAATGAACCAAGTATTGGCAAGAATATGGAGCAGCTGAAAATCTTCCACACTTTTGGGAACGTATATTGGTACAACTACTTAGGAAAAGTGTTGAGCATTGTAATGGAGCATGTTACCATCCCGCAAGTTCATGCTTAGGTATATATACAACAGGAATGTTTATGTATATATCTTGTGTACTTCTTTTGGTGAATATATATACATGTATTTGCCAAACTATATATATACTCATCTTCCTCATGTATATATGTTCATTTTTTGTATATATGTTCATCCCCCTTGTGTATATATATGCTCACCAAAAGTGAACAAGACACAAATATGTGTGCATAAACTTGATGCAAAAGTAATTGCTGTTTTTGGTGGTAAAAACAGCAATTACTTTTGCACCAAACTCATACATATATGTGTATATATAAGCATTTCTGTTGTATACATACCTATGAATACATTTTTTTTTTCACCAAAAGAAGTGGACAAGAACGTTAATAAGTAGGGTCATTGTAATAGCCCTAAAACTTCACTGGAAGAAATGTACAAAAATGTTCATATCAATATTATTTGTAATACCCCAAACTGTAAAAGTCCACATGTCCATCAACAGTAGAATGGATATTTGTGATACATTTAAGCAATGGAATATTATACAACAATGAAAATGAACAAACTACAAATACACACTGGATGAATGTCATAAATATAATGTTGAATGAATGAACCCAGACCTCCCCCAAAATCACATATGATAATTATTCAATTTGAGGTAATTTTCAAAACCAGGCAAAACAAATATATGGCCATGGAAGTCATAATAGTGATCACCTTGAGTGAGAGTGGTTTCTAGGGTGCTGAAATTATCCTCTTTCTTGATCTGTGTGCTAGGTACACGTTTATTTTGGGAAAATTCATCAAGCTCTACCCCCATACTGTACCAAGCAAGGTTAGTTCCTACTGAAATTACCACCAGAACAGGGCTATCTAAAGATACATTTAGTAGTGTGTTAACTGTACAAAATAAGACAATGTACAGTTTAAAAACAAATCTTACACAAACTTACATTTCAATTTTTTTCTTTAAAAGGAGTGAATTCTGTACAGGGAGGTTAAATGCTTTATAGACAAGAAAAAAAAAACAAACCTGTGCTAACATTAACTTATTCATCATCATCTCCTTCATCATCTTCTTGTCCTCCTCTTTCTTCTTTTTCTTGTTTTTTTCAGCCTTGACAGCTCCCTTTTTGCTGCATCTGGCTTTCCTTTAGTTCGGTATGCAGCAGTATCCTTTTCACATTTTTCCTTGAACTTCGCAGCATTCTTTTTATAGGGCTGCTAGTCATCTGCAGCAGTGCCATTCCACATCTCTCCCAGCATCTTTGCAACATCACCAATGTTTAGGCCAGGATGTTCTTCTTTGATTTTTGGGTGATACTCAGAACAGAATAAGAAAAAGGCTGAAGAAGTCCTCTTGGGTGTATTGGGATCCTTGAACTTCTTTTTTGTCTCCCCTTTAGGAGAGATTATACATCCTAAAGATTATACAAAACTTTAGGAGAGTTTTCATTTCTCTTTCATAATGGGCTTTACCCACCTTTGTCATGTTTTCCAATTTTCCTTTTGCTTTAGCAGAAGTAGTCTTTCACCTCTCTGAGCACTTCTCAGAAAACTCTGAGGAGCTGACTGCGGCATCTGGGTGCTCCTTGTGCTCCTCCTGACAAGTTGGCACAAAGAACACATATGATGACATTTTGCCTCTTAGCTTCTTAGGATCTACTTTGCCCATGTTAGTTATCTTTCTTCAACAAGGCACAGAGTTGCCCAGTGCCCATACGGCTCTCACTTGCCCCAGCACCCTCTCTGTGGAGCTCAGTGTACTGTAACCAATTGAATATTTTTACCATAGAAATCTGTTCATGTGTAATTATATATGTGTTCCTATTTATATTTAATAAAATGAAATTGCCCTCTCTCCCCTCTAAAAAACCAATTAGTAATTTTCTTGCATTCAAAGAATATTTGCTATGCATGTAAAAACACTTTCAGGGTAATGAAGTTAGTATTTTGAATTCAATACAATGTAGTTATTGATTTCATAGAACTGTAGGAGTAGACATTTAATAAAAATTCAAGTAATTAATGGGTGTTAAAAGAGTTTTGGTGCCTCCTCCTATCACTACTACTAATTCCTCCTAAATACTCATCAAAAGTAGTGACCTAGTGTAGTGGCATCTGTTTATTTTGCCTGCCCAGCACCCAGTAGCCCATTTTTTTGGTAAAGTCACTTCAATATTTCTTTGGGGAATTTCTTCTACCCTACCACATGCACTTTGGTGAGATTATCAATTCTGCCTTCTTCTGACCAAGAAGTGGGCATGTAAACTAAACTAGGCCAAGCATATTCTCTCCCCTTAGAATTTAAATCTTGAGTGACACAAGGTCAGAAAACAGAACTAATTCACCTTGACAGCAGCTCTCTGAGGAGGCTGTTCATTGGTTTCTGTGACATAGATCTCTTACGCTGCCCTGCTGCTTCCTATCCTTTCCAAGTGCCAGTTGCGTGGCCTTTCCTTTGATTCTGTGACCCACTCTATATCCTTAAAATACATGACTTTCATTAAGTCAGTCAATTTCTGTTGACTGTAGTTGACGAGCACTGATATAGCTGGATATAAATATATTCACTACTATTATGCAAGAGAATCCATGCATTTAAGTTTTGCCTTACTTTTTGCCAGAATTTGCTTCTTTATAAAGTCTGTTAGTCCTGCCTAGCTCTAACTTCCGAAGCTTCATTGTATACATATACTCTATCCTTTAAATGGCACATGTTTGAAAACTACTATCATTTTTCCCCATATGCTTTCTCATCAAAATAACTCATTTTCTCAATTAAAACATATATGACTACTACACACCCACTAAAATAGCTAAAAGAACAGACAGTTCCAAGTGTTGACAAGGATGTGGAGAATCTGGAACACTCATGCTTTGCTGGAGGGAATATAAATGACATAGCTGCTTTGGAAAATAGTTTGGCAGTTTATATAATTTACAAACTTATTTAATATTTTTAATGGGTTTTAAAAATAAATGTAAATACCTATTGTAATGTCATCTTAGGAAACAATTTCATGAAATCATGGTCTTTATGTTAGTTATCTTATCCTACAATGCATTAAATATATACTTAATTATTAATTTAAAATGTGATTTACTTATAAGCTAAATTAATTCCTTATACCATGAGTGGTACAACTCCGACTCAAAGTTTTCTAAATACAGGTATTGATTGCCCTTTGGGAAACACCAGGTTGTTGTCTTTAACTTAAAATTTTGAATAAAATAATTTTCATTAAAGCAATAATCAACTTTGGAAGCAGTATTATAAAGTTTTATAGGCCAAGCCACCAGAGAAATGCAAATCAAAACCACAATGAGATACCATCTCACACCAGTTAGAATGGTGATCATTAAAAAGTCAGAAACAACAGGTGCTGGAGAGGATGTGGAGAAATAGGAATGCTTTTACACTGTTGGTGGGAGTGTAAACTACTTCAACCGCTGTGGAAGACAGTGTGACGATTCCTCAAGGATCTATAACTAGAAATACCATTTGACCCAGCGATCCCATTACTGGGTATATACACAAAGGATTATAAATCATGCTGCTATGAAGACACATGCACACGTATGTTCGTATGTTTAGTACGGCACTATTCACAATAGCAAAGACTTGGAACCAACCCAAATGTCCATCAATGATAGATTGGGTTAAGAAAATGTGGCACATATACACCATGGAATACTATGCGGCCATAAAAAAGGATGAGTTCATGTCCTTTGTAGGGACATGGATGAAGCTGGAAACCATCATTCTGAGCAAACTATGGCAAGGACAGAAAACCAAACACCACATGTTCTCACTCATAGGTGGAAATTGAACAATGAGAACACTTGGACACAGGATGGGCAACATCACACACCAGGGCCTGTCGTAGGGTCGGGGGAGGGGGGAGGGATAGCATTAGGAGATATACCTAATGTAAATGACGAGTTAATTGGTGCAGCACACCAACATGGCACATGTATACGTATGTAACAAATCTGCATCTTGCGCACACGTACCCTAAAACTTAAAGTATAATAACAAAATAAAAAAGTTTTACAGGCCAAGTACAGTGTCTCACATCTGCAATCCCAGTACTTTGGGAGGCCAAGGCAGGAGGATTGCCTGAAGCCAGGAATTTTAGACCAGCCTGGACAACATAGCGAGACCCTACCTCTACCAAAAAAAAAAAAAATTTAATTGGCCAATCATGGTGGCATGCTCCCGTAGTCCCAGCTACTCAGGAGGCTGAGGTGGAATGATTGCTACAGCCCAGGAGTTCGAGGCTGCAGTGAACTGTGATCATACTACCACATTCCAGTCTAGCCAACAGAGTAAAACCCTATCCCTAAAAAAAAAGAAAAAAAAGAAGAAAAGAAAAAAGAAAGTTTTAGATAGCACATAATGAGATATACAAAGTGTTAGGCCTTTTATTCATTTAGCAAATACTTTGAAATTTTTTTTTTTTTGGTTGGCTTTTTATCAATGGAAAGTGACTGAAGAGTCAGAGATGTGGAAAACCTCCAGAGCCAGGATGTCTCCCTTCTACTCTATGTCCAACATAAGCATGCAATTTCAGGGAAGAGGGAGACCTCCACAAGGAAAGAGAAAAAAGAAATATAACAAAATGTTAAGTGGTTGTTTTAGGAATTATGGGTCATTGAGTTCTTTCTTTAAATTCTTAATTATGTTCATTTCTCTACTTGCCAAAATTTAATATGCTTCCATTTTTTTAGATAAAAACCATACAGTAAAACTTTTTGTTCTTTTAGATACTTTGGATAAAAAGATATACATATATACCTTCTATTGTTGATAAGAATAAATTTCTAATTGTATCTTTTTATTCAAAAATAAAAATTCAACCAAGCACCAGAGTGTGTGCCTGTAATTCCAGCACTTTTGGAGGTTGATGTGGGCAGTTTGCTTGAGCCTAGGAATTCGAGACCAGCGTGGGCAACATGGTGAGACCCCATCTGTACAAAAAATAAAACAGTTGGCCAGGCATGGTGAGAACCATGGCATGTACCTGTGGTCCCAGCTACTCAGAAGGCTGAGGTGATAGGATCACTTGAGCCCAGGAGGCCAAGGCTGCAGGGAGCTGTGATTGCACCACTGCACTCCAGCCTGGGTGACAGGGAGACATTGTCTCAAAAAATAAAATAAAATTTTAAAAGTAAAAAACAAAAATTTAATTGAAGATATCAGTTTTTTATTTTAAAAATATTCATATTCACATATAACCTTTTGTGGCTAATTATGCTGCCACCTACTTCCAGTTCTCAAAGCACTAGTAGTAGGTGTTTGGTTCATTATTATGTGAAAAATATAATCCAAACAAAACAAACAAACAAAAACTAATGGTACTCAATTGCTAGAGTAAAACACAAAAACAATGGGTTCTGAAATAATGCGCCTAAAATCTAGTAATTATAGCTTGACAATTTTTAAAGCTCTATAGGCTCAGTGATGTGATATGTGGGATTTGCTTGTAAGTGCTGTAGAAGGGATGATGACAAGCTGGGGACTGGGAAGATGGAAGCGACAGGTAAAATGGGAACAATAGCAGAATATTGATCATTGCTGATGCTGGGTGGGGGTATTCATTATTGTATTTTCTTCATATTTGAAAAATTCTATAATAAAAGTTAAAAAAATAATTTTTACAAACCTCTAAATATGCATGATCACAGAAACCTAAAGCACCTCTGTTATATTCTCAAAATAGAATAAAATAAACAAACAAAAAACTTACTCAGAAATAAAGCTCCAGGTGGCCTATAAAGTGTTTTGTGCTTTCTATTTGTACAGGCAAGTGAGAAAACAATTATTGACCAGTAAGTACACAACTATTTTCAAGTTGTATGAAAGGCTATTATCGCCACCTGCTGGACACTGTTATTGACTACGTGCTGTAAAAAATTAACAAGATTTTCTTAAAACCAACAATCATTATTTAATAGGTCCCCCCACCCCATCTTAAGCATCTAGTTAACGAAACAGTACAAATAAAACCATCAAATTTATATCTTTGTTTTTATATTAGTAATGCTAATTAATGTTACATCATATCTTAGTGTGAAATGCCCGCTGCTAAAAAGGTATATATCATAAAATTTTGGTTTGCAAGTACGTTCATGATCATCCTATGATGTTCTTGTTTTACAGAAGATCATAGAACTTGAGTTGCTTGCCCATAGGGTAAGAACCCAGAATTTAAATTATTTACACATAGGGATAGTCCAGAAAGTTATAAACTAGTCCTGGCTCTTAAGTTCAGTGCATTATCTTTTTAAAATATTGACTTATATTGCAAATTTTTTATCTTTCATAACTTGGCTAATTGCACACACCACTGATTCTCCACTTTGGTGCATCAGAATGACTTGTGAAATTTAATAAAGCTGGCACCAAAGCCAGAGATTTTTACATCCAGCCAGGGTTAAAAGAACTATTAATAGATACCAGTGGTTCTCAAAGTGTGGTCCCTAGACAAGCATCATCATCAACATCATCACCATCACCTGGTTAGAAATGCAAATGTTCAAGGTCCATCCCAGGGTACTCGGGGGGGGGGGGGGCTGTAATTTGTGTTTTGCAAGCCTTCAAGTGATTTGGATACAAGCTAAAGTTTGAGAATCACTATTATTTACAACAAAACCAGTAAATTCCTACTCTTTTACATAAAAGAATTAATTTAGCTGTAGTAGAGCCCTCTGGCTGTGCGTGTCTGAGGATCAGCCGCTGGGGGCTGGACAGTTTGCTGAGCCCCTTATTATCCCCTGGTGCCTGGTGCTGAGACTCACACAGCGGTCACATCCAGCTACCTGCGTCCCCCAAGGTGCCTCTGTTCATCAGGAATGGAGCCAATAACAGCAGGTTCAAAGATTTATGGCATGAATTTGGTCGTTATGATCCTATAGTTGATGTGGATGTTCCACTTGATTTCTACACTCACTGTCCAAGAGGAGTTGCTTGTGTTCAACTGGAGGATGTTCGTGATGCTGAAGATGCTTTACCTAATTTGGACAGAAAGTGGATTTGTGGATGTCAAATGGAAATAGTTTGCACAGGGGGATTGGAAGACCCCAAATCAGATGAAAGCAAAGGAAGGTAGGCGTGTGTACAGTTCTTCACGGTACGATTCTAGAAGCCAACGTTATGAAAGAAGATCAAGAAGTCGAACTTTTGTTTACATCTATAGAAGATCTAATAGTCCTAGAAAGGGTGGATGGACTGGAAGACCATGGTGTAGCAGAAGCCATTCCAACAATGACAGAGTTCAACACCGAAATCGCTCTTTTTCAAGATCTAAATCCAATTCAAGATCAAGGTCCAAGTCCCAGCCCAAGAAAGAAATGAAGGCTAAATCATGTTCTAGGCCTGCATTGCATGTCAAAACTAGAGGCACCTCTAAAACAGATTCCAAAACACATTACAAGTCTTGCTCAAGACATAAAAATGAATCAAGGAAAAAAGAACCGCACTGCTCCAAATCCCAGTCAAGGTCACAGTCTAGGTTTAGGTCAAAATCTAGATCAAGATCTTGGACTAGTCCTAAATCCAGTGGCCACTGACAGTATAAACTATGATCATTTTTAGGCACATATCATTCATTTGTTCATAGATTGGTTGACTTAAATTATCAGGAATACAATGTTGCAATGATGTTTAACAAACACTTGTTAGTTTTCCCTGTACCAGGCAATGGTTATATTAAAATGACATGCTGTTGAGAAGCCACTCTTAAGAGTCCAGTTTGTTTAATGATATGGGCAGCTACCAATTTGTTGTGTCTCTGTATATTTTTGTAAAGATTCTCATTTTTATGCTTTAAGTATTTGGTGAAAGATGTTGGTTGACCATAATTTGCAACATTCTTACTGAAAATAAACTTTCGTATTCGTATTTGGTAGAACTGTTAACTTAGAAAGAAGATAGAATGTTACAAAAGTGAAGTTGTAGCCACAGTACAACACTGATTGCTCAGACACATTTAGGTTCAGCATGGACCTTTCTGTCTTATCAAGATGTCTAGGCTCTTGATAATAGTTTATTTATGATACAATGGGGATTAGTTCTTTTGTTAACTCCACCGACTTGGGGAATAATGCCAACTGAGTCATGTAGTATTTTCAGGGAGATTTAAGTTTTTGACTGAAACATGGAGCCTTTACTTTTTTTCTGGTTGCTATAGATTTGGAACAAGAAAACATCAGAAAAACTCACCTTAAAATTTGTGGAGGTCAATAATGGTAGAAACAATTTTAAGGGGAAGAGAATGTTCTTATATAGATTTTCTAAAATTTAAGGAGTACTGTTGACCATAATATTGCTTAGTTTTCTTATTGCCCTTAGAAGCAAGTGAATTGTTTCAAAGTAGGCTGTGTGTGTGTGTGTGTGTGTGTGTGTGTGTGTGTGTGTGGTGTATAGTGTAAAAGAACTGAAATGTTGACGCTTACAGCATTTGGCCTATACATTTGCATCAAAACTTGCCTGTTTCTTTATGTAGGAGGCTTGCATTTCACACCTCAGTTTATTTAACGTGAGGCAAGTTCAAAAACAGCACGCTCCTTCTAGGTGATTCTGTGGTATCATGAAATTTAAAATGATTTTGGAAAAAAAGATTAGTCAGTTTTAAGAAAGAGTCACATCTTTTGAATTTTTGACTACCAGTGTAGTACTTGACTAAAAATAAAGAAGTAATACCCTTTGCCATTTATAATTTCTAGTATTTCTCTGAAAGATTGTTTTGGGGACAAAAGTGACTTGACATATCCAATCTCATTTTGGACAAAAAGCTAGTATCTTTTAAAATCTCAGATTGCTTGCTTACAGATATAAGTAAGAATTATGGAGAAGCAATTCCTTTAAGAGGATTACTTATTTCAATTGTTTTTAGTAACCTAGGCTTTGTCTGTAGAGAAAAAAACAATGGCAGTAAGCTGAGATAGCTCTGTTGGGAGAGCATTAGACTGAGAACAAAACAATGGTTTTTAAATACTATTTGTGGGAAGTGCTTAAGGGGTTGATTGTAGGACCTTTGTATATCTGATAGTATTTCTTTCATTTCTTTAGTGTTTGCAGTTCATGTTCTGTTCTGCTATGCAATCATTTATATGCATGTTTCTTTACTCTTTTAAGACTTTCCTGGATATATAAACAACAAAAAGTGTATTTAAAACTGTAGCAGTAGTTTGCAGTTCTAGCGGAGAGGAAAGTTGTAGGGCTAAACTTTCTACTTTTCTTACAGAAGCTTCTAAAAAGGCATTTTATAGTTCTCTTTAACAAATGATTGTGTACCGCTTTTAAAACATAAATATTTGGATCAAAGCAAGACCCAGCTTATTTTCTGCTTGTTGTAAATTAAGCAAACAGAAATAAACTTTATTTTATGAAGGAAAATTTTTCCCTTCATTTTGCTGTAATAAAAACAAAATGAAGAAAAAAAGATTTTTTTTTTTTTTTTTTTTTTAGACGGAGTCTCGCTTTGTCACTCAGACTGGAGTGCAGTGGCCAGATCGCAGCTCACTGCAAGCTCCGACTCCCGGGTTTACGCCATTCTCCTGCCTCAGCCTCCGGAGTAGCTGGGACTACAGGGGCCCGCCACCTCGCCCGGCTAGTTTTTTTCTGTATTTTTTAGTAGAGAAGGGGTTTCACCGTGTTAGCCAGGATGGTCTCGATCTCCTGACCTCGTGATCCGCCTGTCTCGGCCTCCCAAAGTGCTGGGATTACAGGCTTGAGCCACCGCGCCCGGCGGAAAAAAAGATTTGATTTACTGTTCTCTAAGAAAAAAAATATAAAGATTTAAATTGAGTAATACAGTGTAATTTTACTCTTTTTCCAGAAGCATACATTCAACAAAGCTCTAGTTAGCCAATAGGAAAAACATTCTAATGGAAGAGTGGAGAGTAATTTATTCATAGGCGGGTTAATAAGACCCTGGAATGTTCCTGCCTAGAGCAAATTTTCGAATCACATTTCCTTATTTTGGTTTGTTCTGCTCAATAAGTTACCTTTCTAAGACATAATAAGGCCTTTTAGTCACATCAGACCTTTTGACACAGGAATGCCACTTCTAAAACTTAGAAAATAAATTACACTCCAATGATTTCTCCAAAGCACTGTAAATAATGGGGGGAAGGGGATCCTGGAGTTAAGTGTACAACAATTGAGGAATGATTCCATAAAATAAAACATCAACAGGATGGAATACTGTTCAACCATTAAAATGATGCTTTTCATATGGCTTTTTTGTTTGTTTGTTTGTTGGTCTGAGACGGAGTCTCACTCTGTGGCCCAAACTGGAGTGCAGTGGCACGATCTCGACTCACCGCAAGCTCTGCCTCCCGGGTTCATGTCAACGCCATTCTCCTGCCTCAGCCTCCCAAGTAGCTGGGACTACAGGCACTCGCCAGCACGCCCAGCTAATTTTTTGTATTTTTAGTAGAGATGGGGTTTCACCATGTTAGCCAGGATGGTCTCAATCTCCTGACCTCGTGATCCACCCGCCTTGGCCTCCCAAAGTGCTGGGATTACAGGCGTGAGCCACCACGCCCAGCCTCATATGGCATTTTAAATATAGGAAATGCTTACTTTATAACATGTGCACACACAGATACATACACACTCACAACTGAAGACAACAAAGTACTAAAATATTAATGCTGGTTATCCTTCAGTAGTAGATTATGAATTTCAAAATACCTAATCAGTATTTTTAATTTTTTCAATAACAACTATATTTATCCATTAATTAAAAGAAAATCTACAAATAGCAGAGCTTCTACTTTGTAAATTGAGATCTTCAAATAATGATTAATCTGTAAGCTTTCAAAAGATAGTAACTGTGGAAAACAGGTAGGTATCTTTTCCTCTCTATCCTATGCTACTCTTTCCTCATCCCACTCTACTTCTTCTACTTCTACTTTCTTCACATCAGCCCTGCCATAATTCATTAACTAGAAATACCAAGAAACCGAAGGCAATTATTCAAATTATTTAAAATTATTTTAAAATTTTAAAGCTGCTCAATTAAATGGTTGATCTTAGAATATATATTTAAAAAGAGGTAAAATAGCCCAATGGCTAAAAGAGACTAAGGCCTTTAAAATTAAACAGATTTGGGTTTAAATCTTAGTTTGCCACTTAAGAGACCTCATAGAAGTTTCATTTTCCTTACCTGTGAAATGGGAGTACCACTCTGCTTAGTGAATTGGTGTGAGGATGAAATGAGAGGATGCATCTAAAACATAAGAAGGTAGTACGCATTTGTTAGTCTGTTTTGTGTTGTTATAGCAGAATACCTGAGAAGGTAATTTACAAAGCATAGAGATTAATTTCTTGCAGTCTGCAGGCTGGAAGACCATGATGAAGGGGCTGGCTTCTAGTGATAACCTTCTTGCTGTGGTCATACCATGGCAAAAGGCAGAAGGGCAAGAAAGGGAAAGAGGAAGTGAGCCGGGGAGGAAGAGAGAGCAAGCAAGCATGCAAGGTATGCCCAAGAGTTCCTTGCAGTCTTAAGCCCTTTTATTGTTATTATTCTTTTTACAATTTGTATAAATTTAAGAGGTACAAGTATAGTTGTGTTACAGGATATATTGCTTAGTGGTGGCCTGGGCCTTTTAAGTAACCATCACCCAAATAGTGTACACTGTACTTATTCATTTCTCAACCCTCACCATCCTCCTCCCACCCTCCCTCTCTTCTGAATCTCCAGTGACTATACTCAGCATTAATCCATTCATGAGGGCAGAGCTGTCACGACTTGTACCTCCCATGAGGCCTCATCTCCCAACACTGTTGCATTGGGGATTAAGTTTCCAACACATACTTTTTGAGGGACACATTCAAACCATAGCAGCACTCAATAAAAGGTAACTGCTGTTATTGTTTTCTAGTAATGTTATTGCTGTTTTGGGTAAGTAAACTCTAAGTTTTAATTTTCCTGTGGGGAAAAAAAAGCTTAGTGGGGTACTGTGGCTATTCAGTCATTTGGAATTCTCAGAGCACTAACATTTCAAAAAGAATTTGGGAGACTTATATGGAGCTGTCAAAATTTTCTTTACAAAGTAGATATTAATCAATTTTCCCTCAAATGTCTTGTATAGCTGATTTTTCAAACTATGCTCTAATCACTAACCCACATTAATTGTTACGTCTGAATTCTCTTTAATGGTTTGTCCTTCTGCTTGTTTCTATGAGGCTGGGAGGGTTGAACTGCATCACATCCCACATTCTGAATTGGCCTACTTATTCCCACTTGAGGTCAGTTGATTTGTACCTCCATCTCTTGTATCTTCTGTAAACTGAGATGTAGGTCTATAAGCTTGATTAGATTTAAGCAGAATAACCTTGGCAAGAATAAATACTTCATTGGTAGTGATGAATTTCATTTTGAAACATGTCTATTCCTTGGCCAAGTTGAGTGTGCTGATTCTGTGTGCTCTAGGCAGATTTATGGTTCCCAAGTAGATCAATGCAAAATGAATCAAAATAATTTGTGTTATTAGAAATCTAATTGTTTTAAAATAATACATTTTGTAATTGTGAGAATTGTGTTACCCAGCTCTTCTTCAAAAAAGATTTTACCTTGAAAAGCTAGAGGTGGTGAGTCAACACCAAAACTAAAATAAAATGAGACTCATTAATGAGAAAAAAATAATAACAAAACAAAAACAAAGTAGGTATTTAAACCCCACCAACAAATTCACCATCACTATTATTTCATAAAAGAAAATTCATTCAAATAACCCATAAAAAGGTGGAAGATACTTCAAGTAATCATTCCCAAGAAAGGACAGCTAGCAATTGCATGCCAAAATTATCCTTATTTTTGTTCATTTTGTCATATATCAGTAAGCACTTAAGGATTAATATCAGTCTGCAAACTGGTACCTGATGCAAGATGCTTTACTTCTTGGCCTGATTTTTAATCCATGAATGAAGTTGTTCTAGCTACTTCATGGGAATGTTCATTCGACAAACACTAACCAAACACTTGTTATACTATTAAGCAGAGAAATTCAGGAGTAAATGAGGTCATGTATATGAAAACACTGTATACAGTGCCTTGTAGATTGCAAAGCATCATAAAAATATGTGGTATTATTACAAATGTATATATTGTCATATATAATTATATAATATATTACATATATTACATAATTACATGATATATAACTATATATTACATATACATATTATATATACATATATAATTACAAACCGATTCCTAAAAAGAGATTGCCCAATACACGTTTTAGTGACTTAGCAATTTTCTATATTCATGCTATCAAAAATAGTACTCAGAATTCTTTGGAATGCATATTTTCCTTTTTTTTTTTGGTTTAAAGAAAATAGTTATATTTGTGATGTACCTCATGATTCTGCCATTTTCTGCTTTATGGGAACTGAGGATGTTACCATTCCCTCAGATGGTTATGACTCCCAAGGGAAAGTTATCAAGCTAGAAACTGCTGCTATAATTACCAGTATGTAGACTCTGGATTCTAAAAAAGAAAATGTCACAGGGTCTAAAAGGCAGGTTCAGACAAAGAGAAAATTTTATTTTCTTATTCTTGAAATGACTAAGATTTTTCAGTGTTAAAGTTCACTCTCAAGTATGATCAATAACGAGACATCAAATGTAAAAATTATGCAGTTTTATAATTTTCTCCATTGCTTCTTAAACCACTTAAAGTCATTTCACAATTCAACACATTTAGGTGTCTTTTTTACTTTCTTCAGTTTTTACTTCTTTAGGCAACAATGGATCAATCTTCAGTAATAAACCTTCACTTGTTGAACTACGAAGGAAAGCACGTATCACAAAGGGACCTGGAAACAAAAACGAGAATCGACTTTGATTTTATAGCACAATGCCACCTCATGAGCAAACACAGTAAACCCTCACTAAATATTGTCACTAGGTTCTTGGAAACTGCAACTTTAAGCAAAACAACTTATAGAGAAATCAGTTGTACCACAGGCTAATTAATAAGAGTTAAGTTTCGAAGACAAATTTCTAGTCACAAAAATATCACCAAGCTTCTAAATAAAGAGCTCAAACACTTCTAATATTAACCACTGAAATAAATTTGAACTATAAATACATTTAAGATTAATAAAAGCAATAATTATTTACCCAACTGCTGGTAAATCAGAGTGACAAGAGTCATAGTGGTGGTGACTTAAATCAAAGACTAAGTGTTTGCAAAATGAAAACCGTAAGAAGCGCCTTCTGCCATCATGCAGTTCAAAAACAAACTAACAAATATGATTGGCTCCCTGAGTGCTTTCATACCACATCATTTATTGTCCTGCATTTGTATGATTACCATATACTTTGCACATTTTTATTTTACAATAGTTTGCATTCATTCATTCATCTTCCAACTCCCTTATTCCAGTCCATGGTTGCGGGAGGCCAAAGCCTATCCCGGCAGGTCAGAGTATAGGTGGGAATGATCTCCAAATAAGCAGCATCTCATTGCAGGGCACATGTACACACCCCCCACACTCATTCACACCAGGACCACGTAGATGTACCAATTAACCTAACATGCCCATCTTTGGGATATGGGAGAAAACCGAAGTACCCAGAGAAACCATGCAGACATGAGGAGAACATGCGAACTCCACACAGACAGTGGCTCTGGCCAGGAATCTATTTTTTTCTTATGAATATTATAATGAAATAACATTGGACAAAAGGATATTGTTCAAGGACCTGCTGTACAAATATGCAACAGGAAAACTTATAGAACTCATGTCATATTTTCACATAAAAAGTACTATATTACTAAACTTTTTGTATTACTGTATAATATTTTGAATTATAAGAAGAGGAAGATAGTTTCATTTCTAAAATTTCTAGAATAGAAGACAAACTAGTTGTACTCTAGAATATTAGAGATTCATCCTTGAAACTACATATACTCACTAATAGTTCATTTCTCTCTTCCAGAAGATGATCACCTACAATTTATTTTATTGCAAAGTCAACAGTGAAGGGAACAGGTGGTGATATTTACATTTGATGGAAATATCATAAATATTTATTTAAAACAGTCAGCACAGATGCTACCTTTGTGTTACCACACAATTGGTAAAGTTCCCTAAAAACTAAAATGCTTTTCATAAGAACAATGTTAAGGGGCTTCATTTAAAATAGCAAAAACACAGCCAGACACCATGGCTCACACCTGAAATCCTAGCACTTTGGGAGGCCAAGATGGGTGGATCACCTGAGGTCAGGAGTTTGAGACCAGCCTGGCCAACATGATGAAACCCCATCTCTACTAAAAATACAAAAATTAGCTGACATGGTGGCAGGCGCCTATAATCCCAGCTACTTGGGAGGCTAAGGCAGGAGAATTGCTTGAACCTGGGAGGCGGAGGTTGCAGTGAGCTGACATCAAACCAGTGCACTCCAGCATGGGCGAGAGAGTGAGACCCTGTCTCAAAAAATAAAATAAAGTTGCAAAATGGGAATCACAACATTTAAACATGCTAAGGGGCTTCATATGAAATAGCAAAAAGAGAATAGCAACATTTTGAGGATTTGCTGTCCATCATCTACTCCTACTATGGTCTCAGAGGATCCTGTACTGAAATCAAAGTTCTCTGTGGACTATAAGAATCCATACACATCCAATTACTTAGTAGTATGGCCATATTTAGGACAAGAGAATTAACAAGGGTGGTATTTATTCACTAGTATGGTTAACTCCCAAAAAAGGTGAAAAATAGCTTAAGATTGTGTGTTTTAATTATAAACTCAGTTATAAAAGTAAACCTGACAAATTCTTATCATGGTAAGCCTACAAATGAATAATCAATAGAGTATAATGGACCCTTGCTTGGCTTCAACCATCCACAAGTGAAATTTGTCTGAGGAAGGAATTTGAACAGCACACAACACAATGATAAAGAAACTGGACACCTGTGTTCTAGCCTACTACACAGCTTCTGCATCTCAACTGAGTTGAGTGATTCTGTATGAATCACCTCATTTATAAATGACTCTCATGACACAATAAAATGATCTTCTTTCTTTCCTATAATAAATAAATAAGATTAAGAAAACTAACTGCGGGGGGCGGAGCAAGATGGCCGAATAGGAAAAGCTCCAGTCTCCAACTCCCAGTGCGAGC